>NW_016824266.1:243784-270179 GCF_001698545.2 Rhinopithecus bieti
ATAAATAAATAAATAAATAAAATAAATTTGTTTAAATTTTCTGTGATTTTAGGCCCTGAGTGTTTAAAAGTTTTACTCTGGATTAAGTTATGACAATTAGTAGTAGTAGATCATTGAACAAAAAAGCATAAATATATGTATACATTTTATTACATTATTATTAAAAGCAAAAGTAAAATCTTATTAAAACATATCTTTTAATGAGAGAGGACTGGTTTCCCTTCCCCAATTATTGTAATTTTGAGTACTAATTACTGGAAACAGGTAGGCTTCTATGTGAATACTATTCCAATTTTTATTTTTTTAAACAATGAATAATGTTCATATAAGTAGGTATAAATGGAATAAATTTTGTAGCTGCAATTTTGCTTAATTCTCTGAGTGCCTTCCAATTTCTAGACCAACAATCACAATGATCTGATGTCTAAAATTATTTTTTTGATCTTTCAGCTAAAATACAGTTTCTCCTTTGATACAAAAGCAAAGAATTAGAAACCACTTGGTTTGGAAAAAAGTTTGTTACCCATACTTTTGCCATTCTCTTTTTTCAGTATTGACATCATTATTTCAGATTGTTCTTTTGCAGTACTGGAGGTTTAGTTTTATTGGTTTGCTGTTTTTCACTTTTTTTATTATCTAGGATAGAAGTTGCCAAACTAAGGCTAGTTAGTGCTGACCATATCCTGCCTGTCCTGTTTTTGTAGAGCCCTCAAGTTAAGAATGATTTTTTACATTGATGTGTTAAGATAAATTTTATTTTGTATATTTGAGGTTTACATGATGTTATGGAATACACATAGTTTAGCCAATGAACATGTCTGTCATCTCACATATTTTGTTTTGGTGATGAACAGCTAAAATCTATCCATTTAGCAAAAATCCCTGATATAATATAATTGTGTTAACTTTAGTCCTCATATTATACATTAGATCTCTAGACTTGTTCATCCTACACATCTGCTATTTTGTATCCTTTGACCTTCATCTCCTTATTTCCCCATCCCCAACTGGTAAACCACTGTTTCATTCTCTATCCCTGTGTAATTGAGTGCTTTTTTTTTTTTTTAATATTTCATATATAGGGGAGATCATGCAATATTTTTCTTTTTGTGTCTGGCTTATTTCAGCATGGTTTCAGCATGGTCCATCCACGTTATGGCATATGAAAGGATTTTTTTCTTTTTTAAAGCTGAATAGTATTTCATTTTATATACATATATATATACACACACACATACACACACATATATATGTATACACACATCACATTTTCTTTTTTTTTTTTTTTAGACAGAGTCTCACTCTGTCACCCAAGCTGAAGTGCAGTGGCACAACCTTGGTTCACTGCAACCTCCACCTCCTGGGTTCAGGCTATTCTCCTGCCTCAACCTCTGGACTAGCTGGGACTACAGGCATGTGTCACCATGCCCAGCTAATTTTTGTATTTTTAGTAGAGATGGGGTTTCGCCATGTTGGCCAGGCTGGTATCGAACTGCGGACCTCAAGTGATCCACCCACCTCAGCCTCCTAAAATGCTGAGATTACAGGTGTGAGCCACTGTGCCTGGCCTGCACATTTTCTTTATCCATTCATCTGTCAGTGGGCATCTAGGTTGTTTCTATATATTAACTATTGTGAATGATGCTGCCGTGAACATGGGAGTGTAGATATCTGGTTGTTGTTTTTTTTCTTTTGAGATAGGGTCTTGCTTTACCACTCAGGCTGGAGTACAGTGGCATGATCATGACTCGCTGTAGCCTGGACCTCCCAGGCTCAAATGATCCTCCCACCACAGCCTCCCAGGTAGCGGGCACCACAGGTGCATGCCACAGTGGCATGTTAATTTTGTATTTTTTGTAGAGACAGGGTCTCACTATATCCAGGCTGGTCTTGAACTCCTGGCCTCAAGCGATCCTTCTGCCTCAGCCTCCCAAAGTGCTAGGATTACAAGCATGAACCTCTGAGCCCAGCCCAGATGTCTTTACGAGGTGGTGATTTCATTCCTTTTGAGTATACAACCAGAAGAGGGACTGCTGGGTCTATAGTTGTTCTATTTTTAATTTCTTTGGAACCTTTCATACTGTTTTCCGTAATGGCTGTAACAATCTACATTCCCACTAACAATATACTAGGGTACCCTTTTCTCCATACCTTTGCCAACATTTGTTATCTTTTGTCTTTTGGAGGATAGCCATCCTTACAGGTGTGAGGTGAGATCTCATTGTAGTTTTAATTTGCATTTCCATTGTGATTAGTGATATAGAGCACCATTTTATATATCTCTTGGCCATTTTTATGTTTTCTTTGGAGAAGTGTCTGTTTAGGTGCTTTTCCTGTTTTCACTTCTCTTAATATATCACATTGATTGATTTGTGTATGTTAAACTAGCCTTGCATGCCGGGGTAAATCCCACTTGCTAGTGGTTTGTAATCTTTGTGATGTGTTGTTGAATTCAGTTTGTTAATATTTTATTAAGGATTTTTGCATCAGTGTTCATTAGAGAGATTGGCCTCTAGTTTTGTTTTCTTGTAATGTCCTTGACTTAGATATCAACTTAAATGCCACTGACTTAGATATGCTGGCCTCATATAATGTGTTGGGAAATATTCCCTCTAGCTCTATTTTTTGGAAGAGTTTAGGAGGAGTTGGTAGATATTTTTCTTTGACTATTCAGTACAGTTCTGCCATGAAGCCTTCAGATCCTGGAGTTTTCTTTGTTGAGAAGTTTTTGATTACTTCTTCAGCCTCTTCATTCGTTATTGGTCTGTTCAGGCTTTCTACTTCTGCCTAACTCAATCTTGGTAGGTTGTATTTTTCTAGGAATTTATCCATTTCCTCTAGGTTATCCAATTTACTGACATATAATGGTTCATATAGTTCCTTATGATCCTTTTCATTTCTGAGGCATCTGTTGTAATTTCTTCGTTTTCATTTTTTATTTTATTTATATGAATTCTAAGGTATTTTGAAATATAATTACCTTTATAAATTTCCTTTCTGATTTCAGCAATTTTATAAGGTACCTGATTTCCCATTGCAAAAATATGCTCACTGTTTAGGTTCTAAGGTGATCAAAGATTTGAAATATAACATTATTTTATTTGAGACGGAGTCTCACTCTGTCGCACAGGCTGGGGTACAGTGGCGTAATCTTGGCTCATTGCAATCTCAGCCTCTCATGTTCAGGCGATTCTTCTGCCTCAGGCTCCGATTAGCTGGAACTACAGTCACGACAAAAAAAAAAATACTTTTTTTGTATTTTTAGTGGAAACACGGTCTCACTGTGTTGGCCAACCTGGTCTCAAACTCCTGACCGCAGGTGATCCACCTGCATCAGCCTCCCAAAGTGCTACGATTATAGGTGTGAGCCACCACTCCCAGCCTAAAATTATTATATAATACATTTCTTGGTTAAGTTTGGAGAGAGAATTCAGATTACTTGTCCCCTGATATCTAAAAAATATACAAAAATATTTATTTTCAAAAGGCTAAAATTTACCCTTTTATGAACAAGGAAAGGCATATAGCTATTGTCAAAAAATTGGAAAAGTGGGATTCACAGAAAGAATTACAAGTATCTTGAATGACTTGGCCTCCTATTTTCTATTCTTTTTTTTTTTTTGAGACGGAGTCTCGCTCTGTCGCCCAGGCTGGAGTGCGGTGGCGCGATCTTGGCTCACTGCAAGCTCCACCTCCCGGGTTCACGCCATTCTCCTGTCTCAGCCTCCCGAGTAGCTGGGTCTACAGGCGCCCGCCACCACACCCGGCTAATTTTTTTTTTGTATTTTTAGTAGAGATGGGGTTTCACCGTGTTAGCCAGGATGGTCTCGATCTCCCGACCTCGTGATCCGCCCATCTCGGCCTCCCAAAGTGCTGGGATTACAGGCGTGAGCCACTGCACCCAGCCTATTTTATTTTTTTGAGACAGAGTTTCGCTCTTTTTGCCCAAGCTGGAGTGCAGTGGTGCAATCTCTGCCTCCCAGGTTCAAGGGATTCTCATGCCTCAGCTTTAAGAGTCACTGAGATTACAGGTGACTGCCTCCATGACCGGCTAATTTTATATTTTTCGTAGAGATGGGATTTCACCATGTTGGCCAGGCTAGTTTCGAGCTCCTGACCTCAGCTCATCCGCCCGCCTCAGCCTCCCAAAGTGCTGGGATTACAGGCGTGAGCCACTGTGCCCGGCGAACATGAGTTTTTAGAAAAGAAAATTTTAAAAAAGCAGTATTGAAGAAAATAAGTTAGTGAAATCCTAGGATTTCTCATGAATATTCCTTGATTGGAGAAAATTTAAATTGGTGGTGGTGAATGGTTTGCTTGAGAATTCCCATTATGCCATCCTGGTTTCTCAACAGCTGCAGAAAGGACAGTTGGGATGTGCCATTCTGTAAAGTGATGAGCCAGAATGCTCTGGAGTGGTCTACATGTCTGGCTGGAGGAGGGGGCCAGAGTCCTTAGCAAAGGTAGTTACAGCCCTAACCAAGATTTTTCCTCCTTTGCCCCACTTCCTTGCTCCCTCGGGTCGTAGAACAGTGTATAGGAAGCCATACCCAGTCTTCCATTTGCAGAGAAGATGAACACAATCCAGAAAAAGTGGGAACAATCAAGGAGAACCTACCCAGACTATCCCATGCCGAGAGAAAGGCTGCCACAATGTACCTGAGCAGGAGGGTGGGGAATGGCACAAACAAGGCGAATATATTCCTAGAGAAGAAAATTAAAGCAACACAGTATGCCAAAAATAAAATCACCACGTGTAAGAAACATAAAGAGCATGCCTCGTAAGTGCTATGGACTATAAAATAACTTAAATAATGAAGTATTCAAAAACAAAATGATAAGACAGACAAATGGGCTAAGTGTAGTTCAGACATTTGACTGCCCTCAAGATATAAAATGAGAAAGAAAAGGAATAAAGTAGACGTGGCTGAAGGTAAACCTTGTCTTAGAATAAAGTCTTGATATAATTAGAGTGAGTGCAGAAGAAAAGGACGAAGATTAAGACAATTAGATCTTGTAGGGAGGACAAATAAAGATCATCCAGTATACAATAAGAACATGTTTTTGAGGTGGAAAACCTGATAAAGGAACAATAACAATATTCATAATACAGAAATTCCCCATAAAGTTAAGGAAGAATCGATAGAATCTATAGATTGATAAAACACCTTGTTCCAGGAGAAATTTATACAGAGAGAATGATCCATACCAAGACAGATCATGGTTAAGGAATTAAATTGCAAGGATAACTAAAAGAATTAGGAAGTCAGGAAACAAATGCTCCACAAGGTGGAAGAGTCAGGCCGCAAACGTCTATATAGCAGAATTGAGTGACTGAAGATAATGGAGCAATAGCTACAAAGTTCTGAGTAAAAGAAATTGATATTCGGCCGGGCGCGGTGGCTCAAGCCTGTAATCCCAGCACTTTGGGAGGCCGAGACGGGCGGATCACGAAGTCAGGAGATCGAGACCATCCTGGCGAACACGGTGAAACCTCGTCTCTACTAAAAAATACAAAAAACTAGCCGGGCGAGGTGGCGGGCGCCTGTAGTCCCAGCTACTTGGGAGGCTGAGGCAGGAGAATGGCGTAAACCTGGGAGGCGGAGCTTGCAGTGAGCTGAGTACCGGCTGCTGCACTCCAGCCTGGGCTAGTGAGTGAGCCCCGCCTCAAAAAAAAAAAAAAAAAAAGAAATTGATATTCAAGAATATTATACCAGACAGTTTAACAATAAAAGCAACAGGCAGATGTTCTTAGACATGAAAGCACTGAGCAATTATAGCATCTAAAACTGAAAGAGGCCGGGTGTGGTGGCTCACACCTGCAATCCCAGCACTTTGGGAGGCCAAGGCAGGCGTATCACCTGAGGTCAGGAGTTCAAGACCAGCCTCACCAACATGGCAAAACCGTGTCTCTACTGAAAATATAAAAAATTGCCGGGAGTGGTGGCGCACACCTATAATCTCAGCTACTCTGGAGTCTGAGGCAGGAGAATTTCTTGAACCCAGGAGGTGGAGGTTGCAGTGAGCCAAGATTGCACCACTGTACTGTTGCCTGGGAGACAGAGCGACGCTTTGTCTCAAACAAAACAAAACAAACAAACAAACTTGAAAGAATTTCTTTTTTTTTCTTTTTGTTTTTTATTTCTTTTGAGACGGAGTTTTGCTCTTGTTGCTCAGGCTGAAGTGCAATGACGCAATCTTGGCTTACTGAAACGTCCGCTTCCCAGGTTCAAGTGATTCTCCTGCCTCAGCCTTCCAAGTAGCTGGGATTATGGGCATGCGCCCTCACACCTGGCTAAATTTTTTGTATTTTTAGTAGAGATGGGGTTTCTCCATGTTGGCCAGGCTGGTCTCGAACTCCTGACCTCAGGTTATCCAGCCACCTTGGCCTCCCAAAGTGCTGGGATTATAGGCATGAGCCACTGCACCTGGCCTGAGAATTTCTTGATGACCGATTCCAGCCAAATAAAGAATGGATGCCATGGTAAGAGGATTGGTAGTTAGCCGTAAACCCATCTTTTTTGTTTGTTTGTTTGTTTGTTTGTTTTTAAAGAGACAAAGTCTCCAAATTCCTGGGCTCAAGTGATCCTCCTACCTCAGTCTTCTGAGTAGCTCGGATTACAGGCGCATGGCATCGTGCCTGACTACTTTATTTTTTTTTTTTTTGTGGAGACAGAGTTGCTATGTTGCGCAGACTGGTCTCAAAACTTCCAGCCTCGGCCGGGCGCGGTGGCTCAAGCCTGTAATCCCAGCACTTTGGGAGGCCGAGACGGGTGGATCACGAGGTCAGGAGATCGAGACCATCCTGGCTAACACCGTGAAACCCCGTCTCCACTAAAAAATACAAAAAACTAGCCGGGCGAGGTGGCAGGCGCCTGTAGTCCCAGCTACTCGGGAGGCTGAGGCAGGAGAATGGCGTAAACCCGGGAGGCGGAGCTTGCAGTGAGCTGAGATCCGGCCACTGCACTCCAGCCTGGGCGACAGAGCCAGACTCCGTCTCAAAAACAAAACAAAAAACAAAACAAAACAAAAAAAGTCCAGCCTCAAGCGATCCTCCTGACTTGGCCCCCTAAAGTGTTGGGAAACATGTGTGAGCCACTATATCCGGCAACCAGGGCACAGGAAAATTAAGAAAAAACATTGACTATGGAATATTCTCTTTTTATCAAGAAATCAGACTGCTTCAAAATTCTTTAAAATTCAAACGATAAAGTGTAGTTATTTAAATGTGTTCTGTAATTTTAATTTGTTTTAAAGATGTTTAAGGATGGTCAAAAGTCAGTAAAATGGGGAACTTTACAAAGTTTGCAAGCCTACAGAGTTTTTTTTTTTAAAGTGAGTCTTGCTCCCTCGCCCAGACTGTTATGTTGTACAGTGGCGTGATCTTAACTCACTTCAACCTCTGCCTCCCGGGTTCAAGCGATTCTCCTGCCTCAGGTTCCGGAGTAGCTGGGACTACATGCGCGTACCACCACGCCCAGCTAATTTTTGTATTTTTTGTAGAGACAGGCTTTCACCTTGTTGGCCAGGCTGGTCTCGAACTCCTGACCTCAAACAATCCACCTACCTTGGCCTCCCAAAGTCTTGGGATTACAGGCATGAGCCACGGCATCCGACCCTACAAAGATTTCTTTATATGAAAATTTGGTATTAAGTTTTGTTTTGTTTTAGTGTACCACATTTTATTTATCTATTTTCATCAGCTGATAGGTGTTTGGATCATTTTTACTTTTTGACAATTATGAATAATTCTGTGAACATTCATGTACAAGTTTTTGTTTGGACATATATTTTCCTTTCTGTTGGTTAGATACCTAGTAGTGGAATTGCTGGGTCATATGGTAACTCTATGTTTATTTAACTATTTGAGAAACTACCAGATCATTTTTGAAGTGTACCATTCTACTGGTGTTAATTTTAAAAGGCAAATACATTAATTTAAATTGGAGATTTCATGCTTAGTTCTACCAGAACTCCTAATATTAAATTGTACTTAGCAAAGATTTTCGTAGTTTATTTAAATTTCTGAGATTTTATACGTTAAATTATATATTTATTTATGGCTGAGTAGGTTTGTTCTTCTAAAAAGGATTGGCGGGCTGAAATGGGAAGTAGTCTGATTTCTAGAGAGAAAAAGAGCATTCAATACTCATTGTTTTCTTAATTGTCCTGTTCCTTGGTTTCCTTAGTTTCTTCTCCAGTACTGGGTATGGTATGTCTCACCTTCTAGCTTTGATAAATCTCAGAGGCAGAGTTGCTGGAAATGAAATGTCATACTTGAAAATTATGCTTTTGTAGGTTATGTTCTAACTGAGGGGGCACCTGAGGGTGGAAGTCCAGGTAAGGCATTACTTGGGTAGATTACCTCTGGCCTTAGTGGAGGATGAATATTTTGATTATAATAGCTTTGTAGTAAGTTTTAAAAGGTGAAGTGTGAGTTTTCCAACTTTGTTATTTTCCAAGATTGTTTGGCTGTTTGTAATCCCTTGAGATTCCATATGAATTTTGTGATGAGTTTTTCTATTTCTGCAAAACAAGCCAATGGCATTTGATAGAGATTGCATTGAATCCACAGGTTGCTTTGTGTAGTATTGTCATTTTAATGACATTGTCTTCCAACATATGAATTTGAGATTTCTTACTATGTATTAAGTCTTTTATTTCTTCGAGCAATGTTTTGTGGTTTTCAGCGTTTAAAGTTGTAAGCCTCCTTGGTCAAATTTATTCCTAGCTATGTTCTTTTGGGTGCTCTTATAAATGTATTGTTTTTGGTTTTTTGAGACAGAGTTCCACTCTTATTGCCCAGGCTGGAGTGCAATGGCACGATCTTGGCTCACTGTAACCTTTGCCTCCTGGGTTGAAGTGATTCTCCCGCCTCAGCCTCCTGAATGGCTGGGATTGCAGGCATGCGCCACCATGTCCGGCTAATTCTGTATTTTTTAGTAGTGATGGGTTTCTCTGTGGTGGTCAGGCTGGTCTGGAGCTCTCCATATCAGATAATCCGCCCTCCCCGGCCTCCCAAAGTGCTGGGATGACAGGCATGAGCCACCGCAGCTGGCATAAATGTATTGTTTTTTAAGTTTCATGTTTGGATTGTTTAATGCTAGTGTATAGAATACAACTGAATTTTGTGTGTCGATTTTGTGTCCTGCAACTTCGATGTATTTATTTGTTAGCTCTAATAGTTTTTTTTGCCAATTCTTTAGGGTGCTACATATGGAATCATGTTGTCTTGAATAAAAATGCTTATTTCTTTTTAATTTGGATACCTTTTATTTCTTTTTCTTTCCTAGTGCTCTGACAGTAATTTCCAATATCATATTGAATATAAATGGTGAATGCAGTCATCTTTGTCTTGTTCCTGAAGTTTCTCACCCCATCATTTTTTGTGATGTCACTCTGAATTTTAAGATAATGGGATTCTATGTGTGGAATGAGATTTAAAATTTTGAAGTATAATAATTTTTACAGAATTTAGCATTCAGGCCAGGTGCGGTGGCTCATGCCTGTAATCTCAGCACTTTGGGAGGCTGAGGCAGGTGGATTGCTTGAGCTCAGGAGTTTGAGACCAGCCTGGGCAAGGTAGCAAGACCTCATCTCTATAAAAATTAGCCTGGCATGTTAGCTCTCGCCTGTAATCACAGCTACTGGGGAGGCTGAGGCAGGATAATCACTTGAATCCAGGAGGTGGAGGTTACAGTGAGCCGAGATGGGGCACTGCAGCCTGGGCCTCAAAAAGCAAATGAACAAACAAACAAAGAATTTAGCATTCATTTCATTGTCTGTCCTCAATATGAAACCTAGCAATTCTGTTTTCAGTGAAATACTGCTTTGCAAAGCATTAGTTTACAGGTTGGCTATGAGATACAGTATCACCTCTGTAAACATCTGGTAGCAAATGAAAAGTCAAATTAATGAGCACTCACGAACAGGACTCAACAATGCATCCTGTAAAGAAATAAAAGATTCTGATCTTCAAGTCATGTATTTAGGGAAACTAGTCAGAATACATGTTGTGGGGGCCAGGATGATGTTTTAGAAGCAATGTTGGATTTCTCCTCAAGATACTTGTCTTTAAGACTGAATAGGCCGGGCGCGTTGGCTCAAGCCTATAATCCCAGCACTTTGGGAGGCCGAGACGGGGGATCACGAGGTCAGGAGATCGAGACCATCCTGGTTAACACGGTGAAACCCTGTCTCTACTAAAAAATACAAAAAAAAACTAGCCGGCCGTGGTGGCGGGCGCCTTTAGTCCCAGCTACTCGGGAGGCTGAGGCAGGAGAATGGCGTGAACCCGGGAGGCGGAGCTTGCAGTGAGCTGAGATCCGGCCACTGCACTCCAGCCTGGGCAACAGAGTGAAAAAAAAAAAGAAAAAAAAAAAGACTGAATCGTACCTCATAACTGAAGTCATTTCTCTTTCTATGTAGCAATAGCTGGGAGAGTTTTATTTCTTGCTTGTTTTATTATTGGTTGAAAATGGTGGCTCTTCTGGTTTATATTATCCCAAATTTAATTATTATGGCATTTTAACATTTAAAAATATTACTTTATAGATATTCTTCAGCAACTAAATTTTCTGCAAATGTTTTGTTTTGTCTTTCACTTCCAGATTAGTTTTTAACCCTCTCCTCAAACATTTTTTTTTTAAGATGGAGTCTCGTACTGTTGCCCGGGCTGGTAGTGCAGTGGTGCCATCTCAGCTCACTGCAACCTCCACCTCCCAGGTTCAAACAATTCTCCTGCCTCAGCCTCCTGAGTAGCTGGGATTACAGGGGCCCGCTACCACGCCCAGCTAATTCAAACCTTTTTTAGAAATTTGAATTGAAGTTGAATGGTACTGTAGTGAGGTATATATTCTTTGGGGGTGGGAACAGAAGGGGTACGGGTTCACTTTGAATGTAAGCATGACTTTTTCATTTATTATTTCAGAGTCTAACCAGGGATGTTAGCAGGGAGTTGTACATCACTTACAAATTTTCAAGTGTTTATTTTCTTTGTATGTATTAGGCCTCAAGAAAGGAGAACTGGTTATGAACCGTTTCATCCAGGCCCATCCCCAGTGGATCATGATTCACTGGAATCAAAGCGACCACGGCTGGAACAGGTTTCTGATTCTCATTTTCAGCGTGTCAGTGCTGCGGTTTTACCTTTAGTGCACCCACTACCAGAAGGGCTGAGGTCTTCTGCAGATGCTAAGAAGGTAAATATTTGTTCTCTTACCCTTTGGAGTTGTAGGTTTGTAATGTTTATTTAGTTATATTCATGCATAGCATCTCAAAGAAAGTCCAATGACGCCAGTCTCTAAAGGTTAGTGGTATGGGAAAGTAAAAATTTTGTTAAACAAAGCTAGAAACCACAGATAAGTGCTCCAGACTGCTAAAGTGAGCACTTTTACCTTTTTGGTAAGTGAAAACAATCCAAGAAGACTGCTCCCGTAAAGAAGAATTTCTATTAAATAATGCTCAAGCATTTTTGTACTGGGTTGATGGCTATAAAATGTGATCAGAGGTACTCAAGACTACTAGTTTTGTTAAATCTTAATTAAATGTTAAATAAGTCCCTTAAATTTAGTAGCAGTTTATTACCTGCTATATGGGAGAAAACACATCTAGGTAAGGTTTAATTGTGCTTATAAGTTTTATTTAAAAAAAATTGTTCCTAATTTATGTAAGTAATACATACTTATAGAAAACTTGGAAAATAAAGGGGAAAAAAGTTACCTGTAATCCTATAACTTGGAGATAACGACCCTCCCCCAGTTTTATTGTGGAATAAAACTTGTATATATTTATGGTGATATTTATACAGTGTGATATTTTGATATATGTGTACATTGGGATACACATCAAGCTAATTAACATATCACCTCACGTAGTTTTTTTTTTGGTGGTAAGAACATTTAAAATCCACTCTTAGCAATTTTTAAGTATATAATACATATTATTAGCTATAGTTGCCATGCTGCACAAAAATAACAAGTTTTAATATTTGGCTATATTTTGTGACATTTCAAACAATGAGAGTTCTATTAATAACTTTCCCCATGCACTTATTTTTATTTACCCATCTTTTGTGAAATGTTTGCTCATGTATTATGTCCTTGTTTTGTTGCTGTGTTTACCTTTTTCTTTCTTCTTCTTTTCTTTTGTTTTTTTTTTTTTGAGATGGAGTCTCGCTCTATACCCCAGGCTCCCAGGCTGGAGTGCAGTGGTGCGATCTCAGCTCACTGCAACCTCTGCCTCCCGGGTCCTGGTTCAAGCAATTCTCCTGCCTCAGCCTCCCAAGTAGCTGGGATTACAGGGATGCACCACCATGCCCAGCTAATTTGTGTATTTTTAGTAGAGACAGGGTTTCACCATGTTGACCAGGCTGGTCTCTTGAACTCCTGACTTCATGATCCACTCACCTTGGCCTCCCAAAGTGCTAGGATTACAGGCGTGAGCCACCGCGCCCGGCCTGTGTTTACCTTTTTCAGCTCTCTGCTTTGCTTATTATTAATTCTGCAGATTAGGAAGTGCCGCCGGGCGCGGTGGCTCAAGCCTGTAATCCTAGCACTTTGGGAGGCCGAGACGGGCGGATCACGAGGTCAGGAGATCGAGACCATCCTGGCTAACACGGTGAAACCCCGTCTCTACTAAAATACAAAAAACTAGCCGGGCGAGGTGGCGGGCACCTGCAGTCCCAGCTACTCTTGAGGCTGAGGCAGGAGAATGGCGTGAACCCGGGAGGCGGAGCTTGCAGTGAGCTGAGATCCGGCCACTGCACTCCAGCCTGGGTGGCAGAGCGAGACTCCGTATCAAAAAAAAAAAAAGGAAGTGCCTGACACTTAGTAGATACAGAATAAATATTTGTCGTAGAAAGAAATATGAATTTAAAAAACCCTTTAACAATAAAGTGTTAACCTTTTATTAACATATACTAATATTTTCCCAGCGTCTTTTGTTTCAGTTTTCTTTTTTTAAAAGCATACTGAAGTTTAAAATGTTTTTACTGTCATCAAATCTTTTTTCTATAATGTTTATTAACCTTTATGCCTAATTGCCCTTTCTTCCCTGATATCGGAAAAATAAGTACCCACACATTTTCTTTGAGTTTTCAGGCAATGAAGAATAATTTAAAAGATAGTAAATGTTACCTACAATTTATTTTCAAATAGTTCAGCCAAAATGAAGTTACATATATATACACACACACACACACACCCAAACACACACACAGAAAGCAAATATGTTAAAATGTTAACCACTGGTGAATCTAGATAAAGGATAAATGAGTGTCCATTATACTGTTCCTTCAACTTTTAAGTAAATTTGAAATTTTTCAAAATAGTAAGTTGGATGGGGAAAAATTCTTTGCCATAAGCTAGAAATTAGCTAAGCGTCTAGGTGTTTTGTGACCCACCTTATCGTGTAAAATATCTTTATCATACAGTAGTCTGTGAGGTTTATAAGAAATGTTCTGCTGATTAAGAAAAAGAAATTTAAAAATATAGTGAATAAAGGTCATCTTCCATGGCTGAATACATGACCACAAATGTAATTTATGACTAGAATTTTGGTTTTTAGCAGAAAAGCATCTTAAAAACTGATTCATTAAAATGGGACGTGTCGTGTTGTAGTGTGACCCATTTCCATGTTATAATTGAGAAACTGGATGTTCAGAAAAATTAAGTGGCCTAGGTAGTACCTCCTGAGTTGGAATTAACCCAGGACCCCTGACTCTAGTCCTGCTTTTTTTCCCCTAAAGTGTAAACCATGGCTACTACTACTAACTAATACTTCTCCTTCCGTCTTCCTCTCCCCATTCTCTCCCAACTGCCCCCCTCCAGAAGTAAGGATTTAAAAAGAACTGACATTTGTTATGTATGTATTTTTAAATGTTAAGCCGAGGTATATCATTTATAGAAGAGTTAAATAAGCTTAGAAAGAAAAAATTACCTACAGTTTTGCCACTTAAAAGTTACTAACATTTTCATGTTGATTCTTCCCTATTTGTATGTGTATTATTTTAATATTAATTTTATGGGTTTTTTTTTTTGTTTTTTTTTTGGCTACTCCTTGTGGAACAGGGCTAACCCATAGGCGGTGTGTCCAGAGTCAGCCTGTATGAATGTTTTAATGTGCTCACTTTGTACATTCTGTTTAACTTTACTTTTGCTTAAATACGTGCTTAGCTTCTTTTTGTGCCAATAAGTTTACAACTGTATTGTTAGTGGCTGCTTAGTATTCTACATATGAATAAATAAAGTTCATTGATTAAATAGTTGTTTATTAAATCGTAGTACATTTAGGTTACCTATTTGTTCAGAAGTACGGTGTTGTGACATGCATTGTTTTTTTTTTGAGACGGAGTCTCACTTTGTTGCCCAGGCTGGAGTGCAGTGGCACGATCTTGGCTCACTGCAACCTATACATCCCAGCGATTCTCCTGCCTCAGCCTGCCAAGTAGCTGGGACTACAGGTTCATGCCATCAAGTTCAGTTAATTTTTGTATTTTTAGTGGAGACGAGGTTTCACCATGTTGGCCAGGCTGGTCTCGAACTCCTGACCTCAGGTGATCTGCCCGCCTTGGCCTCCCAAAGTGCTGGGATTATAGACGTGAGCCACTGAAGCTGGCCCATACATTATTTAGGTTGTTTTTTTGGTATACATTCTTACTTATTTCCTTAAGGTAGATTTCTTTTAGTATAATTAATTACAGACCAGGTTGATTTTTAAGGTTCAGTGGATATTTCCAGATTGTCCTGCAAAAGAGTAGGGCCAGTTCTTAACTCCTGACAGCAGTGTAGAAAGGTACCCACCTCTTGGCTGGGCGCGGTGGCTCACGCCTGTAATCCCAGCGCTTTGGGAGGCCAAGGTAGGTGGATCACCAGAGGTCAGGAGTTCGAGACCAGCCTGGCCAACATGGTGAAACCCTGTCTCTACTAAAAATACAAAAATTAGCTGGACGTGGTGGCAGGTGCCTATAATCCCAGCTACTTGGGAGGTTGAGGCAAGAGAATCGCTTGAACCTGGGAGGTGGAGGTTGTAGTGAGCTGAGATTGCGCCATTGCACTCTAGCCTGGGGGACAAGAGTGAGACTTCGTCTCAAAAAATAAAGAGTAAAAAAATTAAAAAAAAAAAGGTATCCACTTCTTTTGTATCCTTGCTGACACCACATGTTTATTGTTTAACAAAAAGATTGTTAATTTGATGAATGATTGTTTTTTAACTTACACTTATTATTTTGTTAGTAAAATTTAACATTTTTTAATTTGTTTATTGGTTATTTTTCCTGTTTTGTAAATTGTTTTTTCATATATGTTGCCCATTTTTCTGTTGGTTCATTTTATATTGAGTTGTTAGAGTGCATGTTTTACAGAAGGTTTTCCTTTTAATCATTTGCCTTTTAATTTGTTCCTGCTATTTTGATAAGCAGAAGATTGTGTTTTTTTGTGTGTGGGTTATTTATTTATTTATTTATTTATTATTTTTTATTTTTTTTGAGACGGAGTCTTCCTCTGTTACCCAGTTGGAGTACAGTGGTGCCATCTCTGCTCACTGCAACCTCCGCCTCCTGGGTTCAAGCCATTCTCCTGCCTCAGCCTCCCAAGTAGCTAGGGTTACAGGCTCGCACCACACCTGGCTGATGTTTGTATTTTTAATAGAAATAGGGTTTACCATGTTGGCCAGGCTGGTCTTGAACTCCTGACCTCAAGTGGTCTGCCCACTTCGGCCTCCCAAAGTGCTGGGATTACGGGTGTGAGCCATTGTGCCCAGCAGAAGATTGTTTTTATTTTGATCCATCAATCTCTCTTTTTTTGAAACTAATGTCTTTTATATCTTTTGCTTTTGGCCTTCCTGAACCCAAGATAATGTGAATCCTTTTTTTTTCTTTAAACTTGAGGCTTTTTGTGATTTGCTAATAAGCCTTTATAAATGTTTGCTATTACTTGGCTTTTTTTTTTGATGTAAGATATGAGGTAAGAATCTAATTCTTTTTCTTCAGGATTGGTATCTGGCTGTTTCAACCCAAGATTGTAAGCTTCATGAAGGCAGATAGTTTGTTTTGATCCACCACGCTATTCCTGTTACATAAGTAGGCACTTGAAGATTCGTTTTCTTGTTAAATATTTAATATTTAGAAAGGAAGTCAGTGGAAAATATTCATTTGTATTATTAATTCTTTGGGCATGCATCAGAATCACCTGAGGAGCATTTTTGAAGTTTGCTGAATCAAAATATAATCTCTTTTGCTATTATATATATTTCTGTAACACAAATTTGCTCATATGCATATAGTGGGAGAATGATATTAATTAATGTATCATGAAAGTCCTGGTGGTTCACCAAAGATCTTTCCTTATGCATTGACATTACTAAGTTCTCAGGAGTACGCCGTCTCATAATGAAAGAAAAAGGCTTCATAACACATGAAGACTTAGAAATATTTGAACATTCTGCATTTAGTTTTCATTTAGTGCAAGTAGTAGCTGGTTTAGTGAATTTAAGAACTGCTGTGCTTTTCACAGTGTTAGTGAAGATTTGAGCATTGAAAAGACAGTGTGAAGAAAATTTTCTTTTAACGTTGATAAAGCAGGGAGGGGGAGAAAAAAAGGTTGATAAAGATGGTTATGTACCAAATCTGATTTTTTTCTTTTCTTTTCTTGAGATGGAGTCTCGCTTTGTCACCCATGCTTGAGTGCAGTAGTGCAATCTCAGCTCACTGCAGCCTCTGCCTCCTGGGTTCAAGCCATTCTCCTGCCCCAGCCTCCCGAGTAGCTGGGACTACAGGTGCCCCCCACCACGCCCAGCTAATTTTTGTATTTTTTAGTAGATATGGGGTTTCACCATGTTGGTCAGGCTGGTCTCGAACTCCTGACTTTGTGACCTGTCTGCCTCAGCATCCCAAAGTGCTGGGATTACAGGCATGAGCCACTGTGCCCAGCCACTGATATTTTATTTAGATGAAACATACTGGTTTATTTTGGAAGCCAGTGACCTGAAGGATTTACATCTTAAGAGAGGAATCATAAACTCTAGGGCTTAAAGCTGCCAAAGATTGACTGTATGCCAGATGCAAAGGATACTGGAGCTCTAACTCTATTAAGTCTATTAAGATTGTTATTGTTTTTATTGGTGCTTTCCTTATAGAATTGTACAGGTTTTAGGGTATAGCCATAATCTTATTTTCCCAGAAGGCCTCTTAGATTCAGTGCATACTATTACAGAATATGAGGCTTTTCATCAGTGTATATTAGCTGAAATATCTGTACGAAGGTGTTTTGAAGCAGCTGTCCCGTTATCTTCTGTATGCATTCTTGGCTCACAACTATTGACTTTCACAGTTCCTTAATCATTATTTAATACACTTTAGGGTTCTGTAGTCCTGTGAACTACCCTCATTGTAGGTTTCTCATAGTCTAAGTAAAACTAGTTCTCTAAAATTTATCTGTTTTATAATATTGCTTATATCTTTAGAGCAGACTGGAAATTAATAGGGTGTATGTGGATGTGTGTTGGAGGGTAGTGGATTTTGGGTGAAGGGGCTTTCATTCTGGTACAGCTCTGCTGATTTGGAGGTGCAGTGGGATGTTTTTGACTAAGGAAATGTTATGTATGCTGTAGTGTGGGCTTTATGAAATTAGGCCCAAAGATAGTAGCAACTGAAGTTCCTAGGTCACTTCTCTGACTTGTGTACCTCAATTTTGGTTTGGAAAGCCTGAAAACTTTTGATAGGAACTCTTGGCCATGTTATAGTTGTTAAGTTGGGTGGGCACACAGGTTTTGCCTGGAATAATACTATTTCCCAACCACTTGTTCAGACCATTTGAAGAGCCATTGCAAGGAAATGGCTGAGAAGTTGGTATCTTCCTTTGTCATGGTTGCATTATTTACCTATAAATTCTCTATAGTTTCGGTATTGTTACACTAGAGGCTGAACAACACTAACTCACCTCACTTTGTATAGCTTTTAGGGTCTTCAAAATAGTACATGGTATATCTAAACTATAAGTGAGATGTGAATTTGCATGTATGTGAATATGAAAGTTACTACTAGAAGTTTCATTAGAGACATAGTACACATGGCTCTGCTGTGGTTTAAAACTGACTTTTTCATTTAAGGCAATCTGGACTCTATTAGTGAGAAATAAATTGTTTTTTTTCGTTTTATTCTCTAAAGGATCCAGCATTCGGAGGCAAACATGAAGCTCCATCCTCTCCAATTTCGGGGCAACCATGTGGAGATGATCAAAATGCTTCACCTTCGAAACTTTCAAAGGAAGAGTTAATACAGAGTATGGATCGTGTAGATCGAGAAATTGCAAAAGTAGAACAGCAGATCCTTAAACTGAAAAAGAAACAAGTAAATGTCTTTGCTTAATATATTCTAAGAATGTATGTTTGTCTCCCTACAGAAGATATTTTTGAGTTTTCCATATTTTGAAATCTTACATAAAAGGAATCATGCCTTATATATTCTGACTTGCTGTTTTTTGTTACTATTGTGGTTTTCTTAACATTCATTCATTTTCCTTGCTGCACTCTCTGATTATGTGATTGTAGAGGGTGAAATTTATTTGTCCATTCTATTTTTGATTTTTTTTTTTTTCCTGTTCCGTACAATGGTGCTGGTTTTTGGTTCACATGTAGAGATTTTTCTAGGGCATGTGCCTAGGAATTGGCAGTACTTGGCCCAAGATTATGCACAGTGAACTATTTAATAAATGATACCAAATTTGCTAAGAAGTAACACCATTTTACATTCCCACTGGCACTTATGTGAGTACTGGTTTGTGCACATTCGTGCCTTTACTTGATATCATTTTTTCAGATATGAGATACTCTTCTCTGTGGTTTTGAAGGAGGCTGAGCGTATTTTCATCTGTTTATGGGTTATTTGAGTTCCTTATGTGCATTGTTCAAGTCTTTTGTCTATATTCTCCTATTTTGTCTTTGAAATTTTTAGGATTTCCTCAAGTCCCTTGTCAGATATGTATATAGAAGATTTGCCTAGTTTGTGGCCTGTGACTTCACTTTTAGCCAGTATTCACTCTAAGTGTACACTAAGTGCATTTTTTTTTCTTCTGATTTGGAGTCTAACTCTGTCACCCAGGCTGGAGTGCAGTGGTGCAGTCTTGGCTCACTGCAACCTCCACCTCCCAGGTTCAAGCAATTCTCCTGCATCAGCATCCCGAGTAGCTGGGACTATAGGCGCTTTAAGTGCTTTTAACGTATTCATAAAGTTGTACAGCTATCACCACTCTCTAATTCTAGAACATTTTTATCATTTCAAAAAGGAACTCCATACTTACTAGCAGTTACTCCCCATTTCCCCCTTTCCCCAGCCCCTGACAACCACTAATCTATTCTCTGTGTCTGTGGATTAGCATATGCCAAATATCAGAAAAAACAGAATCATATGTGACCTCTTATGTTTGGCATCATTTATTTAGCATGTTGTCCTGATTCATCCATGTTGTATCATGTCTCAGCACTTCATTACTTTTTATGCCTGAATCCCATTGCATGAGTATATTATGTTTTGTTTATCCATTCATTAGTTGATGGATATTTGAGTTGTGTTCATTTTTTGACTGTGATTAATAATGTACTGTGATGAGATTCATGTACTCGTTTTGTGTGGACGTATTTTACAATTTTCTTTATATATCCGGGAGTGGGCATATGGTAAATCTATGTTTAAATTTTTGAAAAACTTCAAAACTGTTTTCCAAAGTCTCTGTACCATTTTATATTCTTACCAGCAGTGTATGGAGGTTCCATTTTTTCCTACCTCCTTGCCAACATCTGTTATTTTCCTTTTTAAAAAAAATATAGCCATCCTTATAGATGTGAAGTGGTATCTAGTTGTAGTTTTCATTTTCATATCCTTAATGACTAATGATGTTGAGCATCTTTTCATGTGCTGATTGGCCATATGTATATCTTTTTAGAGAAATGTTCATTTAGATTGTTTGCTCATTATTTAATTGGGTTGTCTTTTTGTTGTTCTAAGAATTCTTTATATATTCTGGACATGAGTTCCTCATCAGATATATGACTTAATAGATATTTTCTCTCATTCTGTGGGTTCTTTTCACTTTCCTGATATTATCCTGTGATGTACAGAAGTTTTGAATTTTGATGAAGTCCAGTTTGTTTTTTCCTTTTGTCACTCTTGCATTTGGTGTTGTATCTAAGACCCATTGCCTAATTCATGGTCACAGATTTATACCTATGTTTTCTATAAATTTTATAGTTTTACCTCTTATATTTGGGTCTTTGATCCTGATAGTGTTTTTTTTTTTTTGATGAACAGAATTTGTTTAGGTTTTATATGAAAACCCCCTGGGATTATTAAGGTAGTTTTACTGTATTATTTTTAGAAGTTTTATAGTTTTGCTTCTCATCTTGTTCTTAATCCACTGAAAACTACATGTTGTATAGTCAGTGTTCATTTATATTTACTTATATATTTGTCTTCTTGCATGCTCACCATTTCTTCTCGCAACTCAAGTCTTCCATCTAGGGGAACACCCTTCTGCTGAAGAACATCTCTTAGAATTTCCTTTAGTGAAGGTCTCTTAGTTGGCAAATTAAGTATTTGTTTGGTTTTTATGACTTAAATATTGTCTTATATTTGGCCTGTTTATTAAAAGATATTAATTTGGTATGTAATTATTTTGTCTTAGTATATTGTCTTCTTGCTTCCACTTTTAAGACATTAGCTCTTGGTCTAAATCCGTATTCTTTAATGGATAATGTGAATTTTCTCTCTGGTTGTTTTCAATATATTCTTTTCTTCGGGGTTCTGTTATTTTTATGATGATACATTTAGGTATTTTCTTTTCCTTTTAAATCTATCCAGCTTGAGCTTCCTGAATATGAAGGGTGGAGTTTTTCATCACTTTGGGAAAATTCCAAGCCATTATCTTTTTTACAAAACCTTTCTAACAGTTTCTTGTTCTACTTATGAAATTCCTGTTAGTTGTAACATCTTATCACTCTTGTCTTCCCTATCTCTTGTTTCTCTTTCTTATTTTTTTACTTCTTTGGGCTTCATTCTGAGCAATTTCTTCAGCCTGTCTTCCAGTTTACATTTTCCTTTTCAATTATATGTAATCTGCTGTCAAATGTGTCTTCAGTTTCAACAATTATATTTTTATTTCTTGAATTCCTGTTTGGCTCCTTTTCAAATCTGCCTGGTCATTTTTTAAAACGTTTTTTTGCTTTCATTGAGTTGTATTAAATTTTTATTATATGCCCAACAATTCTAGTTAAGTCTTTATTGGTTTGATTTTGCCGAGTCTCTTTTCTTTCTTTTGTCCTTATTTTCTTTACTTGTACAATGGTAATAATCTAGTAATAACACCAACTAAATCACATCATTGTTTTATGAACTCAGATAATGAATATATTGCATAATATCTGGTATATAGTAAATGTGCATGTAATCCATTATAATAATTAGAAATAATGAAATACAGTGTATAATTATTATGAAATGTACCAGAGCCACAAATTTTATTGAGAGATATAAAAGACAACTAGAGAAAACAAAGAAATATGCCATAGCTGGATGGAAACAGTAATAATACTGTGTGTTCATCTTGCATTAAATCATGTCTCATACAGTTTCAATAAAATTCCAATTAAATTTATTTTTAAAACATGGCAAATACATTGTAAAGTTAATGTAAAAGAACAACCAGGGCCAGGCTTGGTGGTTCAACCTGTAATCCCAGCACTTTGGGAGGCTGAAGCAGGCCGGATCACCTGAGGTCAGGAGTTTGAGACCAGCCTGGCCAACATGGTGAAACCCCACCTCTACTAAAAATAGAACAAATTAGCTGGGCGTGGTGGTGGGTGCCTGTAATCGCAGCTACTCTACTTGGGAGGCTGAGGCAGGAGAATCACTTGAACCCCGGAGGTGGAGGTTGCAGAGAGCCGAGATTGTGCCACTGTGATCCAGCCTCCGCAAAAAGAGTGAGACTCCATCTCAAAAAAACAAAACAAAAAAACAAAAACAGGTGAGGAGGGAGTGTGTGTGTGTGTGTTTGCTTTTAGCCTTTGAAGTGTAATGGTTTTGTCCCAGGGCTATTTGGGTACTAAAAACAAAGTGTGATGTGTTTATTCCTTAACAAGGAATCTTTTTTTTTTCCTTCTTTTTTTTTTTTTGAGACGGAGTCTTGCTCTGTTGCCCAGGCTGGAGTGCAGTGGCTTGATCTTGGCTCCCTGCAAGCTCAGCCTCCCGGGTTCACACCATTCTCTTGCCTCTCCCTCCGGAGTAGCTGGGACTATAGGCACCCGCCACTGCACCCGGCTAATGTTTTTGTATTTTTAGTAGAGACGGGGTTTCACTGTGTTAGCCAGGATGGGCTCAATCTCCTGACCTCGTGATCTGCCCACCTCGGCCTCACAGAGTGCTGGGATTACAGGCATGAGCCACCGCACCCGGCCTACAAGGATTCTACAGGATGGGCTCGATCTCCTGACCTCGTGATCTGCCCACCTCGGCCTCACAGAGTGCTGGGATTACAGGCATGAGCCACCGCACCGGCCTACAAGGATTCTACAAGAAGAACTGAGGCAGGAGAGTGGCATGAACCTGGGAGGTGCAGCTTACAGTAAGCCGAGATGGCGCCACTGCACTCCAGCCTGGGCGACACAGCAAGACTCCGTCTCAAAAAAAATAACTAACTAACTAAATAAATAAAAGAAGGCCCTCTAAGCAGGAAAGAAAGGGGATCATTGAAGAACCCTTTACCATAAAAATGATCTCAGAATTTCCAAATCTTTCTTTTGCTTATACAGATAACAGACTGCAAGAGTACTTATAATTCCAAAAAGTGGAAGTGTTCCATACAGTTTACACTCTCTTGGTGGTTATTTATTATTATTTTAAAAAAATGTTTTTTCGAATCAGGCAGCCTTCTGAGCCAGAATAGATTCAGAAACTCCATCTTGGTGTATTTTTATGCTTTCATTTGGGTATGGTCTGATTTACAGTACTGGGAGCTTTGACTATCACCCTTATTTATTTTATTTTTTTTAGCCGGGTGCAGTGGCGGGTGCCTATCTGTCACCTAGGCTGGAGTACAATGGTGTGATCTTGGCTTACTGCAACCTCCACCTCCTGGGTTCAAGCGATTCTTCTGCCTCAACCTCCTGAGTAGGTGGGGTTACAGGCGCACGCTACCACGCTGAGCTAATTTTTTGTATCTTTAATAGAAATGGAATTTCACCATGTTGGCCAGGCTGGTCTTGAACTCCTGGGCTCAAGTGATCCACCTTCTTGTTCTCCCAAAGTGCTGGGATTACAAATGTGAGCCATTGCACCCAGCCTGTCAGTCTTATTTAGTAGTGTAGATCATTTTTTCCTGTAGGCTATACTAGACTTAACCTTAATTTGTCTTTACCTAATTTTTCTTTTATCATGTTAGGCAGTGAACTTATGCTAAATTTATTCATGTGGATATTTTTAAAGCATTAACTAGGTATCAGGCACTGGTTTAGGTGTTGGAAAAAAGCAGTGGACAAAGCAGACAAGTCCCTGCTTGCTTCACTGGTAATACTCAATAATATTTACAATTTATAGTGGTAATATGCTTTATATATATATGTTAAGTCATTTAGTCTTTTCAAAAAGCTGTATGATAGGTAGTATTATTATCCCTACTTTATTTATGAGTAGTTTAGGTGTTTGTTTAATATTGACTTAAGGGAGCCAGGCGTGGTGGCTCACATGGGTAATCCCAGCACTTTGGGAGGCCAAGGTGGGTGGATCACCTGAGGTCAGGAGTTCGAGACCAGGCTGACCAACATGGTGAAACCCCATCTCTACTAAAAAAAAAAAAAACAAAAATTAGCTGGGCATGGTGGTGGGCGCCTGTAATCCCAGCTGCTCAGGAGGCTGAGGCAGGAGAATTGCTTGAACCCTGGAGGCGGAGGTTGCAGTGAGCACCATTCTACTCCAGACTTGGTGACAGAGCAAGACTCCATCTCAAAAAAAAAAAGAAAAAAAGAAAAAAAAAGATTGACCTAAGTACCCAGAAAGGTTCCTAGGATCACACCACCTATAAAGGGTGACCCTGAGGCTCAAACTCCGGCACACTAATATAGTTAGCTTTTTCTTTATACTTGCGCACACCAACAGTCTATATTTTTGTAGTTTTATTGATTGCCCTTTCACTGGAGCACTGTAACACGTGAAGGTTGGGTGTTGAGGGTGGCATGGTGCCATGCTGAGTTAAGGATTAACCCTTGAACTCCTTTCTACCGTATTCTGCCCAGCAAATATTAATGTATACTGTGTATCTATAACATATAAGAGTGTTTTTTCAGTGCTGTCAAAGGTCATTGTGATAGAGGTATGTAGAGTACCTTCATTAAATTTAATTTCTCTTATTATTTTGCTTTAAGTTTGTCAGAATTAAAATCTTAAAGGATGCTTCCTCTTAGTTTTTTTTTTAACTCTGTATCTTATGAAAATTTATGTTGTTTGATTATGAAATAAATCCGGTTAATTCTCTTTGAGCTCTTGGTCCATGAGACCCTTGTGGATTAATTGGTTACCCTACAGAATCTACAAGCAAAGCTTAGTAGCCTGTGTTATCTCCAGCGGTTAATCACTGCTGGGTGTGGTGTGCAGCATTTGCTTGACTCTTTCTTTCTGGGTCTCTTAGCAACAGCTTGAAGAAGAGGCAGCTAAACCTCCTGAGCCTGAGAAGCCCGTGTCCCCTCCTCCTGTGGAGCAGAAACACCGCAGTATTGTCCAAATTATTTATGATGAGAATCGGGTAAGCTCATACCATCTCTGGCAGCACAGGCCTTTAAACCCACTTGACTCTGCCCTTTTCAGTTTTGAATGTATGCTGGTATAATTTTAATCTTATTAAAACCTGATTTCTCTTATAATTTTGAATGTTCATAACTTTGGTTGACTGAAGCTTGGTGTTTTTTTCCTTATCAATTGAAAGTAAGTTTACGGTTGTGCCTTAAATTATGTAATATTTCATTTTACATTATACATTATATAAATATTTAATCAGTAAAATTTTGTCAGCTGAGTCTCCTATTATATGAATACTGGCAAGGAAGTTTGGTAGCATATAATACAAAACAACCATTCTGCAATTTTTCACATAATAAATGATGTTTAATGCTGACTACTGATAACATTTTAGTAAAGATAGGTCATTGCATGTGGAAATGAACTTTCTTATCAGCATTAGTTCACAGTCCATCATAGTTGGGCTGTGGTTTGAACTTCAGTTAAAAAGTTCAAGGCGGGGCATGGTAGTTCACTTGAGGTCAGGAGTTCGAGACCAGCCTGGCCAACATGGACAAACCCCGTGTCTACTAAAAATACAAAAATTAGCCAAGCTGTAGCGCATGCCTGTAGTCCCAGCTACTCGAGAGGCTGCGGCGGAAGAATCGGTTGCTTCCGGGAGGTAGAGGTTGTAGTGAGCCGAGATTGAGCCACTTCATCTCAGCTGTTTGGGTCTGTTTGGACAACAGACCAAAACTCAGGTCTCAAAAAAAAAAAAAAAAAAAGTTCAAGGTAGATTTTGACCTTTAAGTAGACTTTGCTTTTTTTAGGTTTACTTTCGTACTCTTAATGGATCAGTTCATGGATTCAGAAAAGCCAGCCATGAATTCTATGAATCATTTTTGTAATATCAAAGTTAGTTTTGGCCAGAATATGGCCCAGGAACTAGCTGTTAGAGGGAAACTGATTTTACCTCAATATGAAGAAAGTGTCTGTTTAACAGTGGGCTTCCAGAAGTCCACAGTGCAAAAGATGATAATATGCTCTATGCTGTGGGATAGAATAGGCTTTTTAGATAAAGGTGTGATCATCAGGTAAAATTTGGGATTGTTGTTTTGATTTATTTGATTTGTAGTGAGAGGATTCATCTGTCAGTCTGTCTTATACATACAGTCTGTAACTTTATAGTAGTCCACAGCCTAAAGGAAATTGACCGTAAGTAAAGCAATTGTGAATTAATAAATATTTATGCACATGTACTCCTGAACTTAAAAGCTAAAGAAATAAACATTTATAGAAATGATCTTGGATTTAGATATACATGTATCAAGTAGATTACTGACAGTCATCAGAAATATACTTATGGTAATGGTAAGTGTTATGGGCAAGTAAAAATACGGGCAATTAACATTGTTTTCTTGTCTGGGTTCAACATTAGTCCAATTTATTGTATGGCCGCAACAGTCTACACGAAGATAAATCCAGTAAAGAAACGGAAGGAGGTGACCATGCCTAAGATGGGGGCTGTGGCCCAGGATATACAGTTGCTCCCTTGTTTAAGAAAAGCCCAAAATAGGGGTTTTATGTGAAATCTCTGATTTGGTTTAAAAAAAAAAAAAAAAAAAAAAAAATCCCCTTTTA
>NW_016824266.1:270561-293152 GCF_001698545.2 Rhinopithecus bieti
AAAAAAAAAAAAAAAAAGTCCTCTGTATAGCTGCAAAACACTTCTGTGGGCTCATGGGCTCCATAGCCAGTTTGTGACTGTGACCTCAGGGATCAAGTAAATAGGCATTAGTGGTGATACCAATGGAGATTTTGATAGTTTGTTTTTTTTTTTAAGTTTTATAACTTTTTTTTTAGTGTGAATTATTTTTCAAATACATTGGATTTGGTAATAATTATTAATAGATCTAATTTATTAATGAGCCTTGTCTTACAATATTAGTGAATTCTGTGGTTGCCTCACTGGGATTTGAGGACTGAATACTATTAAACAAGATCTGATCTAATAGAGAATTTAATTTGTGTTTAATTTTTATATATAGATGTTTTTATTAGTATAGTGTTTGTTGGTGCATATTAGCAAAACTTGAAAACTACTTTTACACCTCTTCTTTCTGTTTTAACATTTCCATATTTGGTTTGTTGTTCATTCTATGAAGAAAACCAAATCTGAAATCTGTTTTAGTATTAGACTTGCCTTCCTACAGTGAAGATTTTTTCTAACCCGCAGCAACTATAGAAGTCATCTTTCTTTTCCTGTTTTTCTTTTATTTTTCTTCTCCACCCTCTCCTGGTCTCCCTCTCCCTCTTCTCCTCCCTCTCCTTTCCTTCTTTTCTTTTCTTCTTTTTTTTTTTTTGAGACAGAATTTTGCTTTGTCCCTGAGGCTGGAGTGCTGTGGTGCGATCTCGGCTCACTGCAACCCCCGCCTCCCAGGTTCAAGCAATTCTCCTGTGTCAGCCTCCCAAGTAATTGGGATTATAGGTGTGAACCACCACACTCAGCTAATTTTTGTATTTTCAGTAGAGACAGGGTTTCGCCACGTTGGCCAGGCTGGTCTTGAACTCCTGGGCTCAGGTCATCTACCCATCTCGGCCTCCCAAAGTGTTGGGATTACAGACATCAGCCACTGCACCCGGCCTCTTTTATTCCTTAACAGACAGGGTCTCACTAGGTCTTGAACTCCTGGCTTCAAATGATCCTCCTGCTTCAGTCTCCCAAAGTATTGAGATTACACGTGTGAGCCCCCATGCCTGGTCTCATCTCTTTTTTATGTATGTTTTATATATGTACCTGTGCAGTTTCACAGTTGTAACAGGGAGCTCCCGGAGGGAAGGAGGAGAGCACAGTGGGCCTAGAACCCAGTCTTTCTCATATGTACTCCCCAAGGCTTTTTCTGCCCCAATATGCTCCCTTTGAAAGGCCCTCCCTGTCTCTTTAGCATTTTTTAATGAATGAGCATATCTGTTTCAGCGCCATAGGCAAGGAGGAAAGGGGTAATTACGGAAGTACACCTCCCTCTTATTCCTTGTGTGACATCGGTCTGCACTAGTTGGAATTAAGCCAAGTTTAGTTTAAGCGATCGAGGGACCGTTTCTTTTATTTAGAAAGTTAGTGGGAGGAAAAAAACTGCCCCAAAGTGTTAATTTTAAAGTTGACTTCCTGAGAAAAGTCGACTTGCATCATAGTTAAATTTCAGTCTAAGTTTGTTTAGTCTCTAAACAGACTATTTTTAACAGTTCTGTTTGATATTACCCTATCAGTTGTAAGTTCCAAAAATATTTGTAAATATTCTAATTTCAGAAGAATAATACATATAGAAAGGTGATTATTGGGCTCTACTAGAGAAATTTGCAGAATATCGTGTGTGTGTGTGTGTGTATAAAATTTTTTTTTTTGAGGCAGAGGCTTGTTCTGTTGCCCAGGCTGGAGTGCAGTGGCACGATCTTGGCTCACTGAAACCTCCGCCTCCCGGTTTCAAGTGATTCTCCCACCTCAGCCTCCCAAGTAGCTGGGATTATAGGCACATGCCACCTTGCCTGGCTAATTTTTGCATTTTTAGTAGAGACCGGGTTTCTCCATGTTTTTAGGCTGGTCTTGAACTCCTGACCTCAAGTGATCCACCTGCCTCAGCCTCCCAAAGTGTTGGTATTACAGGCGTGAGCCACTGCGACCTGCTTTGTTTATATTTTGATGGGTTGATTTGCAAGAGAATGTGACATCAGAAGAAAGAAAAGGGTGATGGTAGGAAGTATATTCTGGAAGTATATGCCAGCACCTCTGGTCATCTAGGCCAGCATCCTAGGAATTATCCAGTTCTCTCTCTTTGCCTCTTCATGTATGTTGAGGTAATCAGTGAAGAGCGTTAGTCCCACCTCCTAAATATTGGTCTGGTCTTGCGCTTCTTTCCTCTACCTTTATCATTAGCTTAATTTGAGCCTTCATCTCCCACACAGTTATTGAGTCTCACTCTTCAGTCTTTTCTTTCTAACCCATCTTTCATATTTTCTCCCATTTAATGATTCTCCAAATAGAACCTTTTGATGATTTCCCACTTTATACAGAATAGCCCAAGCTTTTATTGATGTTTACATGCTTACCTGTCTGGCCCTTGCCCCATACTCTTTTCTTAGTAATATCCCACCAGAGGAGGTTTTGGATGTTCTCTTGTTAGTAATATATTTACCCCACTATGTTGCCCCTGCTGTCACGTGGCCCCGTGTTTTGTCTTTTCTGCCGAGCACACTCTTACCTCAAGCCCCAGTTCAAGTATCATTTTCTCTAGGAAAACTTTCAAGACCCCTCATCTTCTTATGGTGGGAAGGCTTATCTTATTCATTATTTTCTTAGTGTCTAGCGAGTGCTTGGCACATAGAACATACCGAACATATGTTTGAAGAGTTATTTACTTATGTCTGTAGACTTAGAATACAAATTCTAATACGAACATATGAGAGTCTTAAGTTAAAATTTTTGTTGCCAAAGTATTGATTGATTAATCTTAGCAAGGGAAGATTTCTGCTAGGTAACACTTTGGTCTAGATTATTTTACTTTTGAAAATAGCAACTGGGGCCGGGCACGGTGGCTCACGCCTGTAATCCCAGCACTTTGGGAGGCCGAGGTGGGTGGATCACAAGGTCAAGAGATCGAGACCATCCTGGTTAACACGGTGAAACCCCATCTCTACTAAAAACACAAAAAGTTAGCCGGGCATGGTGGCGGGTGCCTGTAGTCCCAGCTACTCGGGAGGCTGAGGGCAGGAGCATGGTGTGAACCCAGGAGGTGGAGCTGGCAGTGAGCCGAGATCACTCCACTACATTCTAACCTGGGCGACAGAGCGAGACTCCATCTCAAAAAAAAAAAAAAAAAAAAAAAAACAAAAAAACAAAAAAAAAAAAAATAAGCAACTGGGTGCTGTGGTTCACACCTGTAATGGAAGAGCTTTTGGAGGCTGAGTTGGGGACATTATTTGAGTCCAGGAAGTTGAGGCTGCAGTGAGCTATGATGGTGCTATTGTGTTCCAGCCTGGGTGACATAGTGAGACCCTGTCTCAAAAAAAAAAGGGGGGGGGGAATAACATGTTACAAATACATATAATTCAGCGTTTTTTAACTACTGAGCACTTTGAATAATTCAAGTTAGCGGTTTTCTTTGTTGTTCAGCTATTACTAAGGATTCCTTGTAACTAGAAAATTAGCTCATTAACAGCTTTTCTTCAAAGAGATCAGTGTGGCTTACCACAGTAAAGAGTGGCCATTTTATGGTATATTATTGCTTTAAAAAGTTTCTGTTAGAGATAATATGAGTTAAAGTATGTAGAATGTTTGGGGGATTTATTTCTAATAGTGAATTTTCATTCCCTCTCTCCAGATTTTAATATAATTATTTGCTTTTAAAACATCAATTCTTCAGGCATTGCTTTCAATACAAATGTTAAGTTTTGACTGAATTTGGTGAAGAAAGCTATGAAAATACAATTTCAGAGTTTTTTTTAATCATTGTAAGTACAAGTTAAGAAAAAATAAAAAATAATTGGAACATATTTCAGCCTATCATATAGAAGAAGGATATTTGGAAATAAGGATAAGTTCATCTATAGATTAGTCTTAGATAAATATTTTTAAATAATGATTTTGCACTTAGATAATATAATTTTTAATTATGTGATACAACGATGTCTTTATCTCTAGAAAAAAGCAGAAGAAGCTCATAAAATTTTTGAAGGTCTTGGCCCAAAAGTTGAACTGGTAAGTAAGAAATTACTTTTTTCATTTGTAGTAATTTTTTTTTTTTTTGGTAGTAGTTTTTTTTGGGATAAGATGGAATATGATCCGTTTATTTTGGAATAAGAGAGATGTAGCTGAGCAGAGTTTGAGATGAAGTTTAAAGTAATGATGAGTGAACTTGGTTACCTTTGCAGACCTTTGCAGAAGCATCATCCTGGGCTTGTTTTTGCTTGAGCAGCTATTTAATCCTTCCAGGTAGAATGAGAATTAAGAACAGAATTAGAAAACTCTTTGAATGTTACTGTTAAAATAGTGACAATGGTTCATACTCCTATTAGGGAATATTAATACTTTGAAATTAAAAATGTGTGCATAAATATACTTATTATGGGAAACAATGGATTTATAAACTGTATTATGGGAGTGACAGGAGATGGGATTAACAGTTATTCAGGGAATCTAAAAGTTAAGAGGTTTTGCCACAATGAGGTACCATCTCATACTAGTTAGAATGGTGATCATTAAAAAGTCAAGAAACAACAGGTGCTGGAGAGGATGTGGACTAATAGGAACACTTTTACACTGTTGGTGGGAGTGTAAACTAGTTCAGCCGTTGTGGAAGACAGTATGGCAATTCCTCAAGGATCTAGAACTAGAAATACCATTTGACCCAGTGATTCCATTACTGGGTATATACCCAAAGGATTATAAATCATGCTACTATAAAGACACATGCACACGTATGTTTGTTGTGGCACTATTCACAATAGCAAAAACTTGGAACCAACCCAGATGTCCATCAATGATAGACTGGATTAAGAAAATGTGGCCCATATACACCATGGAATGCTATGCAGCCATAAAAAAGGATGCGTTCATGTCCTTTGTAGGGACATGGATGAAGCTGGAAACCATCATTCTGAGCAAACTATCACAAGGACAGAAAACCAAACACTGTATGTTCTCACTCATAGGTGGGAATTGAACAACGAGAACACTTGGACACAGGGTGGGAAACATCACACACCGGGGCCTGTCGTGGGGTGGGGGATGAGGGAGGGATAGCATTAGGAGAAATACCAAATGTAAATGACAAATTAATTGGTGCAGCAAACCAACACAGCACATGTATACGTATGTAACAAACCTGCACGTTGTGCGCGTGTACCCTAGAACTTAAAGTATAATTAAAAAATAAATAAAAAAAATAGAAGTTTGGAGGTTTTGGTAGGGCGTGTTATTATGTAGATCCATTAGTACTTTACCTGTGCTTACATTAAAATTATGTTTCTTTGTCTCTTCATAGATATATGTACAACATTTTATATACAAATATTTGATTTCTTTTATAGCCACTCTATAACCAGCCATCAGATACCAAGGTGTACCATGAGAACATCAAGACGTAAGTATTGATCATCTTTGGAGTTCTTCAATTAAAGACCATATATTCTATAAAGAGATCATTTTTGTTATCTGCTGACATTATTATAATATAGTGTAGGTATGTTTTAGATTTGTGTAATTTGCTGTCGTTTTACTNACTACTTTGCAGAACTGGTGGCAAATATGATTTGCATGGTAGTATGCATGAAAACAATTGAATTTGAATAATTTTAACTTTTGTTAAGTAAGTGGTTCATAATAAAATTTATGTATTTGTGAATTTTTCTGTGAGATGCTATTATGATCTTGAGAACCCTTAGAAGTAAGTTAGTCAAAACTCACATATAATATACCTTGTTTTGGAACTGCTTAGCTGTTTTAACATTTTTAAAGAGTAGAAGAGCAGATAAGATCTAGTTGGCTACTTAATGACTTTTTTTTTTTCCCCACAAAGCCTCGGTGTTATGTTTGTGGTGTTGTCGTGTTTCTCCTGATACAGTCTGGAGAGCAGCCCTGTCTAATTTATTTCATGTCATCTACATTGCCTATTTAGTGCTCAGCACAAATGAGATGGATTACTGACTGGCTGACTTCATTTAAATTTCTAGGAAACATTTAAGATTGTATTTGTTCATTGTCATTTGCTTTTGAGTAACGTATAATTATAATTAGAGCAAATTGAGTATATAGTAATGCTTCCCTGTATGACACCTTTTGAAATATTTCCTCAGTTGCATGCATCTGTATGAGTCATTCAGTAGCTATTCTTTCATCACCGTCATTTGCTTTGTATGAAATAGCAAATGTACATTTTAATAATTCTTTTCATTTCTTGGCTACTTTTTCATATAGCCAGCTCCTGATTGTCCATGCTTATTTGAGTGGAGCCAGTGTCAATGTTAGTCCTGAGTGGCAGATAATCCAAAAAATTACTTCTACTTGCCTTGACTTTGTATTTGTATTTGAATAATCAGCTTGAAATCCTTTCTGGAAATAGATGGGGTGTAAATATTTATATCTGAACCTGCATGTCATTGTTTTTGAAGGTCACAATGCCTCCAATTTAAAAAGTGATTAAGATATATTAGAAATCTTCCTGTTTTGTCACATTGCCCTCCGTTACTTCTTAGAGTGGATTGTGTCATTCTGTGACTGAAGAAAATCTTCTGTTTAAAGCAGAAGTCTCCTTTCTCTACATATGTTGGTATACATTCTCCTCGTAGAAGGGAGGTTAGCACCTGATGTAGGGAGGTAATTGTAAAAACGTTTCCTTCTCTTCCACCTCCCTTCCTCAAAGAGTAAGATGTTTATGTCACCAGAGTTGTTAAGAAGGATAAGTAACTGTAATTTTAATTTGAAAATATTTGCCTTATAATTGGATGTGCTAATTGAAAGTTAACTATTTTGTATAAAGTCTTACTGTAGAATGGGAGGAACTTTAGTCCGTTCTAATTTTTGCAAAAATTATACAGTCTTATTTTGCAGGGTGAAAAGATTAAGATTAACTTTGTTTACATCATAAATTCTTAAGTGATCTTTGCCTATTTTCCAGTGTCTCTGGAAAAAAAGTGAGTGCATTATTAGATTGTGCTTTTTCTTAATGTCATGCAACCATATTTTTCTCTTCTAGAAACCAGGTGATGAGGAAAAAACTCATTTTATTTTTTAAAAGAAGAAATCATGCAAGAAAACAAAGGGTGAGGTCCTATCCTTGTTAACTGAAATTTGTATAGCTTTCCCATTCATGCTCATTTAGGCATTCACTTTCCTACTATTAGTAAGAATGGTCCTTGACTCCATTCGAGGATAAGTGCTGATTTAGAAAGTAATCATATATATATGACTTAAATCTAATTGTAGTATCATGTTGACACCATAGTTTATATTTAATATTATCAAATTAATTTCATTGGTCATCTATCTAGCACATTTTCATTTAGTCAAAATAAAATGGTGAGTAGTTTAAAAGAATATGAAAGATACTTTAGTTTCTTAAGCCTCATATAGTTGTGGGTAAGTTGCAGTCATGCTGATTAGATACTACTACTCTTTCTTTTATTAGAAATGGGGTCAACTAGGGTTCAGCTTTTTCAAATTCAAATAGTTTTCCTTATTTTGTTATATGACTTGCAGTCCAAAAGTTTTGTGGTTATATACATGGGAATTAAGTTATAGAAAATATAATGCCAGTAATTTTATTTTCATAATATGTTTATACTAATTTTACAGATAAACTGTTACTACATTTAAACTCAAGTATCTATTAAATAAATGCTACTCTTTAAATCGACATCAAAAATGAACTTTGTGCTTTAAGTTAATGACCTAACAGTTTAATAAGTTGTAAAGCTCAAGAGTCAGCAGCTTTTATGTGGTGGAAAACATCTAATATTCTAATATGCCAGTCTGTTCCTTCATACAATCTTAAACTACTGGTCTTGAATTGTTTTTTTGCCAAGAACATATAAATATCAAGTAAGAAATTAGCTCATGTATTTTTTTTTTCCTTTCCAAGTAATTTTGTTGTAATTCTGGTACTCACTAAATAAGTTCACTGGTGATGCAAACACTATAAGGTTTGTATTTTCACCGATTTGCTTAAATATCACTTGGCTGTGTACTCTGTGCCATATATTGTTCTGCAAAGGTGAGCAAGATAGCCATATGGTTTTAGTAGTTAGGGGGAGCTTAAGGCGTTGGGAGTCAGACAGGTCAGTCATAGTATTGGATCACACCGTGGTCGTGGACTACGGATGACTGAGGAGGACACCTAAGGCAGATAGGAGTTATGAGGGGAAGTTTCAGGGGAAAACCAATTCTCTGCAAACTTGTATACACAGAGGGAGTGGCTTAAGTAAAGGTCTGGGAGCCGGAGGGAGTGTAGACTGAGCTGGCAGTGTGGTAAGAAAAGAGGCTGTTGAGGGAAGCCAGAGCCAGGTTGTATACTGTCCTGGAGGTTGCATAATGTTCAGGTTTGCATTTTAAGAATTTGCATTTAGTGGGGCGGGCGCAGTGGCTCACGCCTGTAATCCCAGCGCTTTGGGAGGCCAAGGCCGGCGGATCATCTAAGGTCGGGAGTTCAAGACCAGCCTGACCAACATGGAGAAACTCCATCTCTACTAAAAATACAAAATTAGCTGGGCATGGTGGCGCATGCCTGTAACCCTAGCTACTCAGGAGGCTGAGGCAGGAGAATAACTTGAACCTGGGAGGCGGAGGTTGCGGTGAGCTGAGATCGTGCCATTGCACTCCAGCTTGGGCAACAAGAGTGAAACTCCATCTCAAAAAAAAAAAAAAAAAAGAATTTGCATTTGGCTACAACATGAAGAATGCATGGGAGCTATTGTTTTGATCTATGTGAGGGATGATGTTGGCCTGGATTAGGAGGGTACCAGTGGAAATGGAGAAAGAGTGAAGGACACAGAAGACATATAAGAGTAATTGAGAAGTGGGAGTGGGGTGTGGTGTGGAATGTGAGAAAGACAATATTCTCTTCTCCAGTGCCACTTTCTTAAGATGAACATGTTAGCAGTTTTTCATGAACCCTTCCTCACTTTCCTCTATCCATGTGTCATCAGATATGTTGACAGTTCTTTGTCCATAGTGGGGGGTTCGTCTGTCTTTTCTTCTCTATTTAGAAAATGGTATCATAATTTAATTACTTCTCTAGAAGCATTAATTCTCATCATGTAGTTCACTGGATTTCTGTTGTTTTTTTTCTTTTTGTCTGTCACCCAGGTTGGAGTGCAGTGGCACGATCCTGGCTCACTGCAACCTCAGCCTCCTGGGTTCAAGCGATTCTCCTTCCTTAGCCTCCCAAGTAGCTGGGACTACAGGTGCCCTCCACCATGCCTGGCTAATTTTTGTATTTTTAGTAGAGATGGGGTTTCACCATATTGGCCAGGCTGGACTTGAACTCCTGACCTTGTGATCCACCCGCCTCGGCCTACCAAAGTGCTGGGATTATAAGTGTGAGGCACTGCGCCCGGCCTGGATTTCTTTTTTTGATAAAGTACAACCAATCATTTTCTGCCTTTTTCATACTGTCAAAATGTTTATTGCATAACATTATTTATAATAGCAAAAAATGTCAATCAACCAGAACCTCCAACAATAGAACCGTTAAAGCATGCATGTTTGTTTTGCAGATTGGAAGGATAACAAAATGTTCATATGGTTGCCTTTGGGTGATTGGTCAGATTATGAACTATTTACATGTTTGTATTTTTAATTTTCCATTTTTTTGGGACAACAATAACATAATGTTTTAAGCAAAATAAAAGTAATTGATCAGCTACTACTAATAGTAGATGTCAAGTAGTTTATAAATATGCATAGCCTTAATGTTAACTAACATATCCAGCCAACCTGTGCTCTATGTGTTGATCTTAGTAGGAAACAGAGCTACCTTTCCTCTCTCCTCTTTCAGCTTTTCATTCACAATTGAGTCATAAGCCAAATGTACTTCTGACTTAACCTTAAGAAGTAGCATTTATTTTAAAGTATTAGGTTTGTCAGAATCAGAGTTTAGTTTAATTATTATTAATTTGCTACGGATATTTAATAGGAACAAAAAATCTGCCAGCGTTATGATCAGCTCATGGAGGCATGGGAGAAAAAAGTGGACAGAATAGAAAATAATCCTCGGAGGAAAGCTAAAGAAAGCAAAACAAGGGAATACTATGAAAAGCAGTTTCCAGAAATTCGAAAACAAAGAGAACAGCAAGAAAGATTTCAGCGGTAAGTTGTTAGATGTTTAATGACTGTGATATTTTTCTTCAAATATTTATTGTTTCTTGAAACTGATCATGAAGAAAGTTTATAAAGAACTTTTATGTTTTGGACACATAGAAGGGAACAACACATGCTGGGGCCTATCAGAGGGTAGAGGGTGGAGGATGGAAGGAGGAAGAGGGATCAGGAAAAATAACTAGTGGGTACTAGGTTTAACAGCAGAGTGATGAAATAATCTGTACAATAGATCACCATGACACAGGTTTACCTATATAACAAACTTGCGCATGTACCCACGAACTTAAAAGTTAGAAAGAACTTTTATGTTGAAAAGAAAACTTTATTATCAACCAGTAAACATTGTGTCTTAGTAAATTTAATTTTTTGTATTATCCTGTTGAATCTAAGTATGTGATTATTTTGAAATTAATTCTGAAGTTCCTAAAAATGTTACATCCTTTGGAAATGACAGTGAACAAGAACAGACCTAAATATCCTTTAGTCCTTCATGACCAACATATTCAAACTATGTTCAGTTGATGGCCAATTAAGAAATTCTTTGATAGATTATGATTTGTTTTACTTTTAGTGAACAGATATTTTACAAAGATTTTAAAAGCATTAGTTTTCTTTTTTTTTTGTTTCACGTAAGAGTCATGTATGGAAGCCCCTTAACTCACAATTAAATTTTTGTGAGGGATGTTGATTGAGTTTTTTCTCTCCTTTTAAAATGTTTCATGTGTTTTCTTTCTTTTTTTTTTTTTTAAGACGGAGTCTCGCTCTGTCGCCCAGGCTGGAGTGCAGTGGCCGGATCTCAGCTCACTGCAAGCTCCACCTCCCGGGTTTACACCATTCTCCTGCCTCAGCCTCCCAATTCATGTGTTTTTCTAAGTCTACTACAGGACATACAAAGACTGCCATTTGAAATGGAAATGGCATCAGTAACTGTGATTTTCCAGAAGTTTTCCCTAACTAGTTCTGCCATTTGAACTTGAACATGTAACCTTCAAATCTCCAATCATAACATTTAAATTGTTGTTAATAGGTGACACAAACATATTACTTAAAAGTATATATTCAATAGTATTTTACATTTCTTCTCGTTGTTAAAAAATTCCATTCAGAAAAGTAATCTATAGTTAATTTAATTGATATGTCTTCTTTGTATAAGGCCTTTAAATATATTTTTAATTTCTTCCTCATGTTTAGAGTTGGGCAGAGGGGAGCTGGTCTTTCAGCCACCATTGCTAGGAGTGAGCATGAGATTTCTGAAATTATTGATGGGCTCTCTGAGCAGGAGGTAAGAAAATTTAATTCAAGTTAATTCGTTAATTATTAAAGCATTTTAACTCTGTAGACTAGGAGCTAAGGGTTTATTTGTATGTAAATGTGGGAACTTTATTGAGTGCTAAAGTTTAGACTGTGTCAAAGATTTGAGGTGTCTATTAAAGGGTTTTTAAATGAGGCATTCACACGAGCATACTGGAATTTTACAAAGATGGCTTTGGCAGCAAGGAGACCTGGAGAGAAGTGAGGAGGCTGTTAGGATAAAACTAAGGTTCTGAGTCAGGGCAACAGTTGTAGGGATGTGTAGGAGAGTGTAATAGAAAGGTAGAATGGACAGGCCAAGATGGATGGGATGTGGGAGATAAGAAAGAGGAAGAATAGAATGTGACTCCCTGGTTTCTAGGTTAGAGGACTAAGCTGGTGGTGCCTTTTCCTAAAGTGGCAAAGGAGCATGTATTTTACAAATGGCAGTATGTTCTTCAAAGGGTGTTGTCTAGCAGGTGTACCTGGGATATAGTTGAACTGGGGATGGTTAGATACCAGAGTCATCTGTATGCAGGTGATATAGTCCCAGATAAGTATGGTAACATGAAGTGAAAGGGACCGGTGAATGAGAATATAGAGATTAAGTTTATATATGGAAGAGATTCATCTATGAATAAGAATGTTTCATCTGTGAAACAAAAATTTCACTAATTTTTAAGGTGAAGATATTCTTTTGTAGCAAGTGGCATTACTTTGTTTTTCAAGCATTTCCTTTGCCTGTATAAAGAGCAGAATTAATAAAATTATGACACAGGTAGTAGAGACCAAGGTATACGTTTGACAAATATATCTTCAGACCCAAAAGCAGTATTTCCTCCCTTGTGAAGCTTCCCCACTCACTTTCCCAAAACAGAACTCAATGTCTAGTTAGTCTCAGTTTACATTGATTTCTACTGTGTTTCTGTTCAATAAATATTTATGATCAGCTAAAGTGTTGTCTTCATGAGTGCAGTTACTATAAACCTTTGGGTCAGGCTGTCTTTGAGTTCTTGGTGCCTAATGTTTAATTGAATATTAATAAATAAATGCAGAATAAGAATAAATTTCCATTTCTAACATTGAGTCTTCTTAGCCGTGTTCAAACTCTCAAGATTGTTCCAAAAGCCATCTAGTATTGACTGAGTTTTGCTAGTTTTGATTTTATTATATGGCTTTTCTTTTTTTTTTCTTTTTTATTATACTTTAAGCTCTAGGGTACATGTGCACAACGTGCAGGTTTGTTACTATATGGCTTTTCTTAAACCTCATCTCAAAATTCTAAGAGTCTTGTTTATTTGAAGTAGTGGCCTTAAGTAATGATCAAAGATATTTTTTACAATGCTTTATACTTCAAAATAAATGTTAAGTGTAAATAAATATATTTTTTGAAGACTTAAATATACAGTTAATACTCGATTTGCAAAATTAAGTGAAGTAGATTTAATCTAAAATGTTGAATAATTTAGAAATATTTAGATAAGTAAAATTCCTGTTTATATACTGCTTAGCACATTTAGAAGTAAAAAGCAGTGTCATGAATTCCTCTGCTGTACCCTTTACTACTACTTAACCTAGCCAGTTTTTTTTCTCCTCTTTCTATGGGTATTATTGGTTTAGGTTGTGGTGGACTAACTACATCTTTGGTTTTTTGAGGAGGGGGAGTTTGAGGGGTAGTTACTACTTAAAATTGCCAATTGTGATAAGCACCTCATATGTATTATTTAAGCTATGAAAATTCTGTGAAGTGGAGGCTATAATTAATGGCTGTTTTGCAAGTTAGGAAACTAAAGCCCAGCTGCAAGTTAAATAATTTGCCCAAGATCACAAATTAATAAATAGTGGAGCCAGATACTCAACCCAGGCAGTCTGACTCTGGAACTGTGTGTTCTTTTCCATATCTATATTCAATCAAGTCTATTCTTTCAACAAATATTTATAACCTATTATGTGCCAAACTTTCCTTTAAGCATTGAGAATACAGTGGTGAATTAAACTGTCAAGTTGCTTGATCTCATGAAAAATTACTTGCAGTAAATTTTCTTCTAGGATGAAAAAATAGCCTGTTTGTACAGTTTGTCTTTGTGTTGATATATGTTGTAGGGTTCTATCAGTATTTGATTATGATACCCTGTTTTGCATTCATAACTAAATAAAAGTATATAGTATGTTCTTATAACTTACTGTGTTTCAGAATTCTAGTTAAACTAGCCCTGGAGGAGGTAGAGAACTGTATAAACTATATCTCAGAGTTCCTTGATCCATATTACTTCTCAGATTGTTCTTACACTGATCAAAATAGACTTTTACAGGTAGTTTTTCTTTCCTTTCTTATTTCTGATATTCTCCTTTCCCAAAGAGAGGATTCCAAGGTGATTTTTGGTGCATTGAAATACATAACCCTTTAGGGGCAATTACAATATTTAGTCACAGAGGTATATCCCACACTCAAGCTTTTCAGTGCATTGTTACGTGATTTCAGGATCTTAGCCATTTCTAGAGACACCTCTGAGTTATCAGTGTTCCGGAGCACACCAGCTTCACTGTGTCCAGATTCCCGGAGATGTACTTCTTTTGGAATACATTTATGATGTTATCATTGCTAAATTTTATCTCAAGCCCTAAATACGTATTGCACATAATATTGCATAATATCAGGACAAGTGGATTTTCTTTTCTTTTCTTTTCCTCCTCTCCTCTCCTCTTTTTTCCTCTTCCTCTTCCTCTTCCTCTTCCTCTTCCTCTTTCTCTTTCTCTTCTCTTTTTTTTTTTGAGATAGGAGATAGGGTCTTACTCTGTCACGCAGGCTGGAGTGCAATGGTGTGACCGTGGCTTGCTGCATCCTCCACCTCCCAGGCTCAAGTGATCCTCCCACCTCAGTCTTCTGAATAGCTGGGACTACTGGTACACCACTACTTCCAGCTAACTTTTTGTTTGTTTGTTTGTTTGAGATGGCATCTTGCTTTGTCAGCCAGACTGGAGTGCAGTGGCACGATCTTGGCTCACTGTAACCTCTGCGTCCCAGGTTCAAGTGATTCTACTCCCTCAGCCTCCCAAACAGCTGGGACTACAGGCGCATGCCAACACACCCAGCTACTTTTTGTATATTTAGTAGAAACAGGGTTTCGCCATGTTGGCCAAGCTGGTCTCAAACTCCTGACCTCAGGTGATCTACCTGCCTTGGCCTCCCAAAGGAGTGGGATTACAGGTGTGAGCCACCCCACCCAGCCTCTCACTTAGCTAATTAAAAAAAATTATTTTGTAGAGATGGGGTCTCACTATACTGCCTAGGTTAGTCTTGGACTCCTGGGCTCAAGCAATCCTCCTGCCTTGGCCTCCAAAAGTGCTGAGATTACAAGCGTGAGCCACTGTGCCCAGCAATTTTTCATTTGTTTTGTAGCAGTATATTCAAGAGCTTTAAAACATAACCACTTACTCTATATTGCTTTTAAAATTACCTCTAAAGTATATGATTGAAATGACATTCAGCTCTTGGAATATGTAGCCATTATTTTTACAATGACAAGTAAATCTCTGTTAAATTTCTTTATTTGCTCTTTGACTGATTCCATGAGCAAACATCTGTAAGCATCTAAAATTAGTTTATGTATTGAGGTAATTTCAATCTAATGTGTAATTTCAATCTAAACGCTCTAGTGTTCAAAGTGATTGAGAGTGTCCCAGGAAATTAGAGACTGTGTAAGGACTTGACTATTAGGCAGTATCCACTTTTATGAGGAAAATTTTTAGGGAAATACCTTTTCTTATACTTGGGTAAATACTTGTAATTTGGGTAAAAGTTTTTAAATAGAAGTTTGTACTTACAAATTTCCTCAGTTAAACTTTGGAAAAAATAAGTTCTACATGTGTTACAATGTTTTAGTTGAAACAAGCTTCATTTCTAAGAATAACAGCCTTAAATTTTCAGTGGAAAGATGATGTAAAATTAGCAAGAAGCATTTAATAGTAAAGTGAGTGTAACTTAAAATCACTGACTTAAATTTTGATGCCTGTTTGCTTATTTTTCTATTTATTCTCTAATATGACGGTAGAAGTTGTTCTCTAAAATGATGTTGAGATTTTTAAAAATGAGACTAATATGATAATTAAATGCTCCATAAGGTCACCACTTCAGTGAACTTGACATGACTTTTTATCTTCCAGGTCTAAAATTTTATTATGTTAAGTATCAGCTTAGTTTAAGAAAAGAATTCTTCTCAAAGGATTGGATTATTTAAAAAGTGACATGGATATTCTCTGCCTCTGTAATTCATACAGTGAATATTTATTAGACATATGAGTAATTATCATATGTTAGTTGCTGTGGTATACACTGCTGTTGTTATTAAACTGCACACATGGGTTTTTAGTATATATTAAGAGCATTGGTCCATGGCCCTCCTTAAATTTCTAGTTTATGTTTTATTCTAAGTAAATTGTATTTTTTTTCCAGAATAATGAGAAACAAATGCGGCAGCTCTCTGTGATTCCACCTATGATGTTTGATGCAGAACAAAGACGAGTCAAGTTCATTAACATGAATGGGCTTATGGAGGACCCTATGAAAGTTTATAAAGATAGGCAGTTTATGAATGTTTGGACTGACCATGAAAAGGAGATCTTTAAGGACAAGTAATTTATATTTTAAATTATTCTCTAATAGACGTCTACATAAGTTAGTAAAAAGTATTTGGCATTTACTTGTAAATTGAACTGTTTTCACAAAAAATTGGTCCTATTTTGGTGTTTGAATCAATACTGTGAAAAGTAGAGAATATTGATCTTCCTGTAAGTTTATAGGTGGGAAGAGAGGTAACAGATAAGAAGTGGGGTTATGAAGTGATGTTAAGAGTGGTTTCCAAACTTGGGTGCTGTCTGAACTTTTAGGGAGCTTTTATAAAGTACAGATTTCTGTGTGTTACCATAGACCAACCATTTCCTGGTGTATGGTGCCCAGAAATCTGTGCCCTTTAAAAGTCTCCAGTAATTCTACAGTTGTTCCTCAGATTGGCAGTTAGAAAGCCCTATACATAGTATTTCTTTTCTGTTTTTTTGAGACGGAGTCTCGCTCTGTCGCTTTAGCTGGAGTCCAGTGTTGTGATCTCGGCTCACTGCAACCTCTGCCTCCTGGGTTCAAACGATTCTCCTGCCTCAGCTTCCCGAGTAGGTGGGACTACAGGCATGTGCCACCATCCCTGGCTAATTTTTGTATTTTTAGTAGAGATGGGGTTCTGCCATGTTGGTCAGGCTGGTCTTGAATTCCTGACCTCAAGTGATCCACCTGCTTCGGCCTCCCAAAGTGCTGGGATTACAGGCGTGAGCCACCACGCCTGGCCTATACATAGTATTTTTTTTTCCAGGTTTTCTTTTTTAGTTGCTGAAATGTTTGTGTGCGAGTGTGTTTTTGTTTTCGTTTTCACTCAGGTTTATCCAGCATCCAAAAAACTTTGGACTAATTGCATCGTACTTGGAGAGGAAGGTAAGACATGGTTTGCATTGGGAATGTTTGTAGGTTTGTGATGGTTGTTACTTTGAAATTCTTGTGCTCTGACACACATGAGTAGTTAACTAGAACCGATTTTAAAAAGACCTTGAAGAGTCTCATGTGATTAATACAGTGATAATTATAATTATAACAGAAATCTTAACACAGAACACAGAACTAAATGGTTAATGAAAGAGGACCTGATTTTTATTTCCCTGAAAACACATAGATTACAATGCTCTTAGAGCCTCATTAAATTTCTTATTAAAATATCAGTCTTGTGCTCGCTTCAGCAGCACATAATACTAAAATTGGAGCGATGAAGAGATTAGCATGGCCCCTGCACAAGGATGACAAGCAAATTTGTGAATCATTCTATATTTAATATAAAATTGATTTTAATGTTTTTGAACAAAATATTTAAAGACATTTTTAAAATTTATACATATATGTAAGCAGAAAGGGAATTTACTTGTTAATAAGAAAATATTTGAATGTTTCTGATAGTTCCTGGCATCTTTCACATAATTTGGATTAGCAACTGTAACTGTCTGTTAAAATAGTAGGTAATGTAAATAGTTTTAGAGCCTAGATATGCCTTAAAATGCTAGCAGAGTATCTTGTTCTTTTTCTTTAATTTGTACTTTGAGAATACCAGAGATTTTCCTTGAAAGTAATATTTAATTTAAAAAAAAATTTATTTCATTGGATCCTCAAAAATAATTGTTTTGTTTCTTACAGAGTGTTCCTGATTGTGTTTTATATTACTATTTAACCAAGAAAAATGAGAATTATAAAGCTCTAGTCAGAAGGAATTATGGGAAACGGAGAGGCAGAAACCAGGTGTGTTTTCTTACTGTATGGAAGGTATTTCAGGATTGGAGGAAATAGGCAAGCAGAAAGTGTTACAACAGAAGTCCTGCCCTTAGTGTGTAGTTTAAACATTGATGTTTCTGTTAAATTAATGAGGATGTTGTAAATTATTTTGCAAATTATAATATATATATATATTAGTTAATGTATTATACCTTGTATTTCAAATATACTTTTAAGTTCTAGTGTGATAAAATTAGTTAGAAAAGTTTTATACCTTTCTGTCATCTGAGTCATGCATTTCAGTGTCAGCAATAATCATGTAATTAAATATGAAAACCATTAATTTTAACTTCTTAATTACACGTATCTGTAGCCAGGTCTGTTATCTGAGGAGGGGTCAGGTACGAAGTTAAGGGAGAGATATTACAACATGGCACCATTGGTTAGGGATTCTTACAAATCCGGGAACCTGATTTTGTCTTCATATTAACTTCATTGTGGAGTTAGATAATTAATTTCTTCTTCTTCTTCTTTTTTTTTTTGAGACGGAGTCTCGCTCTGTCCACCCAAGCTGGAGTGCAACTGGTCCAGATCTCAGCTCACTGCCAAGCTCCGTCTCCCGGGTTCACGCCATTCTCCTGCCTTCAGCCCTCCCGAGTAGCTGGGAAACTACAGGCGCCACCACCTCGCCCGGCTAGTTTTTTTGGTATTTTTTAGTAGAGACGGGTTTCACCGTGTTAGCCAGGATGTGGTCTCGAGTCCTGACCTTGTGATCCGCCCGCCCCGGCCTCCCAAAGTGCTGCGATTACAGGCTTGCAGCCCACCGCGCCCTGGCTCTCTTTTTTTTTTTTTCTGAAACAGAGTCTCGCTCTGTCACCTAGGTAGGCTGGAGTGCAGTGGTGCTATCTTGGCTCACTGCAACCTTCGCCTCCCAGGATCAAGCGATTCTCCTGCCTCAGCCTCCCGAGTAGCTGGGACTACAGGTGCCTGCCACCACATCGGGCTAATTTTTGTATTTTTAGTAGAGATGGGATTTCACCATGTTGGCCAGGATGGTCTCTATCTCCTGACCTCCGTGATCCACTTGCCTCGGTCTCCCAAGTTGCTGGGTTTACAGACATGAGCCACCGCACCCAACCTAGATAGTTTAATTTCTAAAAGCACTTTTCTGCCTGATATGGTGGCTCACACCTATAATCCCAGCACTTTGGGAGGTGAGGGCCAGAGCATCGCCCGAGCCCAGGAGTTCAAGACAAGCCTAGGCAACATAGTGAGACCCATCCCGTTTTTTATAAAATAATAGAAAAAATTAGCCGGGCGTGATGGCACATGCCTGTAGTCCTAAATACGTGGGAGGCTGAGGTGGGAGGATGGCTTGAGCTTGGAAAGTCAAGGCTGCAGTGAGCCGTGATTGTGCCACTGCACTCCAGCCTGAGTGACAGAGCAAGACCCCTGTCTCCAAAAAATAAAAAAGATACTTTTACTAAAGGTAGTTTTCCATAAATACAAAACTGAAAAGGTTAGTTTTCATAGTTGTAATTCAGTAATTTCAAAATGATTTTCCCCAAAACAACTGATCAGCAGCTGCCATCACTCACAGGTGCTTACCAGAGAGGCTGCTGTGCTACTGCCATCATCACAGCTAATATGGAGGCTTTTGCTGTCCACACCCAGATAGATATTACAATAAAGACTTGCATGCATGAGCTCCGACATTGCAACTATTCATTAGCATTATTAAATCTCTTCAGGCGTTCCCACTCAGCCACCCTTTTATTGGGATGGGGTCTTACTCCCTTTCTTCGTTTGATAGCCCCTGGTTACCAGATACAGGTTATTGACCCAGTTCTCAGTATGCACAGCTGTAACCTTTTTATGTTTTCTGGGTCATTATTTCCCACAGAACACCGCCACCCCACATGATGTGATTACATGTTCTTTGGAAACAGTATTTCTTATTTTAAATACTATAGAGTGTTTCATGAGTCCACTGTGTAAAATGCTGCTAGAGGTTGAGTAAGCCAAGGTGCCTTAGACATGGATTTTCAGTGGATTAGTGAGGGGGCCAAAACACGGTTACACAGAGTTGAAGAAGATATAGAAGGTGAGGAAGTGGCATTAGTACAAGTGCAACCTTGTTTTTAAAATTTGTATATAAAGTGGAATAATGAAATGGGTCGGCAGGGCTAATGAGGATCAGAGAAGGGAGGATAAAGGGCATACTTTTGTACAGTGATGGGTGCAGTACCATAAGACAAAGGATGGATGCTTGCCAAGCTTCATAAAGATGTACTGACAGAAAAGGAATAAATTGAGTGTTGACAGTGAGATAGGAAGCACTATTCCACCAGAGAGAAGAATATTGCCAGGGCTTTTCTTCCTGCTTCCCCTAAAGAATGTGGAATCAAGGTCCTGTAATACCCTTTTAGCTAGAGATCATAGGGACAGTCTATGTTTTAAACAAGTTTCAGCTGCAATTTTTTTTTTTTTTCGAGACGTAGTCTCGCTCTGTCACCCAGGCTGGAGCACATTGGCGCGATCTTGGCTCTCTGCAAGCTCCGCCTCCCGGGTTCATGCCATTCTCTTGCCTCAGCCTCCTGAGTAGCTGGGACTACTGGCACCTGCCACCACATCCGGCTAATTTTTTGTATTTTTAGTAGAAACAGGGCTTCACTGTGTTAGCCAGGATGGTCTCGATCTCCTGACCTCGTGATCTGCCCACCTCAGCCTCCCAAAGTGCTGGGATTACAGGCGTGAGCCACTATGCCCAGCCTCAACTGCACATTTTTAACAGCTTTTTTCCTAATTGCCAAATAGTATTCATAACTTTATTTTTAGAAATTATATATGTTACTGTTTAACATGTTCAGTCCTACATTAATGTGAGGGGATAAGGTGATACTTATCCAGTGTACCTTAACCTTTGCCAGATTAGCAGCCAGTTGCCCATAATGATAGAGGAGAGAGCTCTAGGAGGAAGTTCTGTGGGGCATGGATGTCTGTTATTCTGAAACAGCCGTTTCTGTCCTGAAGTTGTCTGGGACATAGTTTCACTCCTCTCTGTGGCACACTGATCCTTGTTAAGATCCAGCCGTGTCGGTGTTCTCTTCCGTCCATTCTTGTCGCATATTTCAAAGTAGCTGTCTCAGAATGTATTTGCAGATCTGAGACTTGCCATGTGCACCCTCACCTTGACCTGAGCCTTAGGTTGCTTCCCTCCAAGTAGGCTCAGTTTTGGGTGGTCAGCACTTCTGGTAGGCTAGCCCTGCCCTCATGGGCTTTTAAGTTATTACGTTGAAGATTTTTCCTCCAGTTTTACATTTCTCTGGTTGTTTCACTGGGCATTTGGGAGAGGTGTGAGTTAAATGATGAATTTAGAACATCATCTCACGCCACCAAATTTATCATTGTTTCTTAATTGTTTGTATATTTATTCCATTTATTTGTGTCAAAATAGAGGGGCAGCTTTTCAGAAATTAGATGGTGTTAGTTTAAGGGCTCTCTGTGTAAAATTGAATGCCTTTGAAACTAATAGCAGGTAAGAGAAGAAGCCACTGGGGTTTTGAGGAAAAGAGTGATGCCAGATTTCAGTTGTGACATGATTACTCTGGTGGCTCTGTTGAGAATAGGTTGTAAGGAGACAAGAGAAGAAGCAGAGAGACCAGTTAGGAGTTTGTTTTAGTAATCCCATTGGCTTGGACTAGGCTACAGTGAGGAGGTGGGGAGAACGGATTAGTTTCTGGATGTACTTTTGAAGGTAAAACCACGAGATTTTGCTGATGGATTGATTGTGGGGATGAGGGAAGGACAATAATCAAGGAAAACAAGTTTTGACCTATGGAGTTGCCATTTGCTGTGATAGGCATGACTGAAGGAGGAGCAGGTTTTGAGGGGAAATCTGGACATGGCTGAATTTGAAATAGCTATTAGGTGTCTAAGCAGACATCCAAATGAGATGTCCAAGTAAAGTGGGTAGTCTAAGTCTGGAGTGTAGGAAAAAGTTCTGGGTTAAAGATAGAAAATTTGCTATATAGAAAAAAGTTTAGAAATACTTCTTTTTAAAAACAGAATTGAGTTGCAAGGTTAAGATTTTCAAAATCTGTGTATCACCTTTCTTGATTTTACCCTGGTGGAGACAGAGATCCAAATAATTTGAAAATCGCTTTGCTTCTCTGCTATGTAACCAAGCTCCAGTTAGGAGGGTTTAGCTCAGCTAATCTCACAGCCATTATGGCATGTTTCCTTAAAGATTCTTTAGAGTTCTGCTGAAGTTTATGCTTGATCTTATCAATATGAGTTTGATTACCTATACTCTACACCCAGCCTCCTTTTTATAGGAAGTATTTTTTATTCAGCAGATAAATGTATAGTTTGTGGTTGGGCGCGATGGCTCATGCTTGTAATCCCAACACTTTGGGAGTCCAGGGCGGGCGGATCACTTGAAGTCAGGAATTCGAGACCAGCCTGGGCAACATGCTGAAACCCTGTCTCTACTGAAAATGCAAAAATTAGCCTGGAGTGGTGGTGCACACCTATCATCTCAGCTATTCTGGAGGCTCAGGAAGAAAAATCACTTGAACCTGGGAGGCAGAGGTTGCAGCGAGCCTAGATCATGCCACTGCACTCCCACCTGGGGTGACAGAGCAAGACCCCCCCCGTCTGGAAAATAAAGAAAAAAGAGAGAAGAGAGAAAAAGAAAAGGAAGGAAGGAAGAGAGGGAAGGAAAAAAGAAGAAGAAGGAAGGGAGGGAGGGAAGGAAGGAAGGAAAGCAAGAAAAGCCAGGCTGGACGTGGTGGCTCATGCCTAGAATCCCAGAGC
>NW_016824266.1:293449-317041 GCF_001698545.2 Rhinopithecus bieti
AAAAAAAAAAAAAAAAAAAGTATAGTTTGCTATTGATAGATTCTAAGTTTGCAAAGTTTGATTTTTTTAAAACCTGTTGCTATAGGGAAGCTTGTGTAGTATTTACTCTGAAAAAGAGTTTTAATCTTAGACTCATAGGAAAATGAGACATATTTATATTTTTGTTGAAATTGTGTTCAGAGGTTATTATTGGCAGGAATTTTAACTTCTCTCTCCAAATTCTGATAGAGACTGCCCCAACCCATTTTTATAGTTCAGCTTGTTGCCATTCCATGGAGAGTGAGTGTGGTTCTCTCTATGTTTTTGTTGAAGTAGTGAATACATATTGGAGATTGGAAGCCAAAAACCACTGTTGAATGTTACTATTTGGGATCTAGGATTATGCCCTACGTAATAGTTTGATTCTGTGTACATTGTTCTTGCTAGCAGTAAGAATTTCATCCCCTAGTAAATGCTGCATTTTTCCAACATGAATTGCCATCTGGTAAGTCTGTCACTGTGCGGGTAGCATTACTGTGGTACTTGCTAGTTACCTGCGGTAAAGCAAGTCATGTTATAAACCATATTCTTCATTTCCAAATGCTTGATTACTTTTCACAGGAACTCGTGCCCTTCTTTTTATACTAACACCATTTTCCCCTTTATGCCAGCATATTTTTATTCCCTAACGGTATTCAGAAGCGTATACTTAGGTAAATATAGCAATTTTGAAATTGGAGGAATTTCTGTCTGAACTGTTAGCTAGTCACTAGATCAAAAGAATGTTTTAGACAAGTTAAAAAGTTCATTATATCAGCAAGAGCTTTAGACCCCAGAGTGCTCTACCCCTTTGTAGCTATGTGACTCTAGGTGGGTCTTTTCACTTGGTGAGCCTTGGTTTCCACATTCATGAGAGGGGGGACAATAATACTTAGGTTGCATGGTTAATGAGAACTGGGTATGTGTGTCAAGTACCTGGAGTGCAGAGTCAGGCACAGAGAGTGCTCAATAAATGGTAGCCACTGTTATCTTCGTTGCCATCACCATAGTCTTGTTTTTTGGTGATTGACAGCTTTCACTCTTCAGGAAGTTAGTCTGAAATTCATTTGGCTTAGGAACACTAATTGTTAATATGTTTTGATAAGATAGGCTTAAGGTATTTTCTGTTTATTTCCTGAAGTATATTTTTAAAGAAAATATTGTCCAGTGGTGAAATGGTATTTCATATTCTTCCTCTTGTAAATTTTTATTTACAATTGCTGCTTGTTATTAAATTTAGTAATTTAGTTTTTTGGCAACTTATTTTCTGCTGAGTGGGAACTTGTCTTTCTGTTTTCTAAAAATGTGAACATTTTAACAAATATAATTAGCATATATATATATAGTTAGATATTCATTTATATATAGTAGTAATGAATCTCAGCATAAACTATTATTTGATCTTGCCAAAGAGGACCCAGATGAAACTGAATCCCGTTCTTAAGTTATGTTGAAATACACTTACCAGGTCAAGCATGGTGGCTTACACCAGTAATCTCAGCAGTTTGAGAGGCTGAGGGAGGAGGATTGCTTGAGCCTGGGAGTTTTGAGACCAGCCTGGACAAAAAAATTTAAAATTTATACAAAAGTTAAAAAATTGAAAAATTTGATTTTCTGCCAAAAAATTTAAAAATTAGCATGGCACATTGGCATGCACTATAGTGTAATCCCAGCTATTCAGGAGGCTGAGGTGGGAACATCGCTTGAGGCTGGGAATCAAGGCTGTGGTGATCCGTGATTGTGCCACGGCACTCCAGCCTGGGCAACAGAACAAGATCCTGTCTTTAAATAAATAAAAAAAAAAATCCGGGTGCGGTGGCTTATGCCTATAATCCCAGCACTTTGGGAGGCTGAGGTAGACAAATTGCTTGAGCCTAGGAATTTGAGACCAGCCTGGGCAACACGATGAAACCTCATCTCTACAAAAATTACAAAAAAATTAGCCAGGTGTGGTGGTGTGCGCTGGTAGTCCCAGCTACTCAGGAGGCTGAAGTGGGAGGATCGTTTGAGCCTGGGAGGCATAGGTTGCAGTGAGTCGAGATTGCACCACTGCACTCCAGCCTGGGTGACGTAGTAAGACCCTGTCTCACAATAAAAATAAAATAAAATAAAAAGAAAAGAAATACACTTAACTTTTACTTTTTTCTTTGAATTTTCATTTTGTTTTACATGTGTTCTAGAATATTCATTCATAGTGAATAGCTTGTTATTTGACCGAAGTGTTTCATGTTGTATTAACTTCCTGACAGAATTAAACTTGTTTTATTGACTCTCAAGTATTGGGTTTAAAGAAGGGGGGAAAAGGAAAAACCTGGACAACGAGCCATTGAGAATATTTGTGTCTGTATAGGGAACTTTTAGAAGGGTTTCTTTTGAAGGGGTGGACCTCTTGCTCCAGCCACCCTGCAGAGTTGAGGGATGTAACTTGTAACCTTCATCCTAGACCATGTGGATTGATTGGCACTTCTCTTTACAGATTTGCCTGAAACAAAAGTAGTAGTTCCAAGCATCTCTTGTTTAAATTGGAGGTAATTCCTTACTGTCTTGAATGTCAGTGGCAGTTGTTTTGATAGGTCTTTATGCATATTACACAAAGGTGAGGTCCTCCAGTTGCTGCTGACTGCACTTCCTTTCCGCTCACCACTGCCTGATTAGTATACAGAGTGGTGAGAAGTTGTACTGGACAGGTGCCAAATACTTCTCTAGACTCTAATCCAGCAACTCTGTCCATTTCTTTGGATCGTTTCCACACTTTATGCAGAGCCAGGAGCTGTTGCCTTCTTTACACTGATTGGTTTAAACAGGTGCTGCAGTTGTTTCTTATTCTCTAGCACCAGGGAAAGGGGAGTGAAGTTATTTGTTGGCTGGATTTTAGACAGCAGGGAACATGTGAGATTACTTTGAAGCTCTGATTGGCATTAGAGGCAGAAAAGTATTGGGGAAATAAGATTAGCATGTGTTACCCAAGTCTAAGGGGATACTGAATCTCTTTCCTTACCTTCTGCTGAGTTGACATGTCCTTATCGTATCTTTAGGCTATAAACCATTTTCTGGGTTACACAGCTCACTTGCTAGGCAGAAGACATGATTTGTCCTTCCTGTGCCATCTTACTGGTTCAGATTGACACATGGGTGCTACATTGGTTGCAGGGTTAGGTTATTAGCATTTAAACAGGTCTTGTGACCACTGTAGTGTCCCAGGGAGTCCGAGCAGAATAAAACTTGCCCAGTTATAAAGCAGACCTACTCATGGTTTGAAAGTTTAAATTTTAAAATCTCCGTGATTGATCAGTTTTCTCTAGCAATAAATACCCAGAAGAAAGAGAAACTGGCAGTTAACCAGGGTGAGAAGTTAGTAAGGTCAGATAAAGCAAGTGAAGGAATCATGGTACTGAAATGCTTTAGCAAGTACAATAGTAGGTACAGTTCTCACTGGCCTGTGAAAATTTGATAGACTAAGGGTTTGAAGGTCACGATGAGGACAAAGCAGGATCAGCCACAATGAAGGCGTGCGATGGGTGGTTGTAGTTGGAGAGAAGACTTTCTGATTTTAGGATCTAGGAGGCAAAGCAGTGCCCACTGCCGATGAGGCAGTTGTGATTTTGCATGTGGGGAGTTTAATGGACATGACCTAAAAGTGTTTTAACTGTGAGATGTTATGTTGATTGAATGGCGAGTGTTAGAAAAGCCATTGACATGCATTTTGAAATCTGAAAAATAATGTCAAGGCATAATGAGCCATGTGATGCAATCACTTATATGTTCTAGGGAATATTTAAGAAGTCATTCCATAACACCAAAAGAGAATGTCGACATAGGGAGATTTTATGAAACGTGAAAAGGAATTATTTTAAAATATCACAGTTCAGCAGTGTTCTGGAAGTGGACCAAGAAGGATTCATTTTCTTCTTTCCTTCCCCCTTGGATTAGAAGGAGGCATAATGTGAGTGGGACTTGTTTTGGGGAGGCGAATAAGGCCTTCGTTATCTTAAGGAAAAAGCTAAGTGTTGGTTTTGATGAATAAGTAGAAGACTTTGGAGCACTATTAAGGGAAATTTTTCTTAAAATTAATGAGTTACTTCCATGTTGTCTGGTGAAAACAGGTAAGAGGACAGGTAGAGTTACTATGAGGCAAGATTGACATTAGCCTCGATCAGAATGAACGGTCAGGATTGGAAGGTAAAAACTTTTCAGATAACCAGAATAAAGGAATTTGATTTTTGTTTTATCCAACATACGCATACACCTATCATCATGGTCCAGACACTCTCCTGGGAGCTGGGGATGCTTAGAGAAGTAAGATTGGATTCTTGTTCTTGATGAGATGATAAGGCACAGAGAGCCAGACGGATGCTGATAAGCAGGCACTAAGCTGCCTAGTGACAGTGCTACAAGCAGGTGTGGGCTGTGGTGAAGAGGGAAGGAGGTGGGCCCAGAGTTCCTCTGTGGAAATCAAGAGAGGCTTCATAGGAGATACAGCATTTTGATCTGCATTGTAGAGATTATGTGGGACTTTACCAGGCAAGGGAAGGGTAGAAAGCTATGCAAGTGCTAGGTGTGTTTAGGTGAGTCCAGAACAGCGAAGATGATGTGGCATGATTTGGATTGGAGGGAGGTGTGCACGGGCCAGCCTGCTGTGCTGTAAAGATGTGTTGGAGTTCTGTTTTAATTTGGTTATACGGTCTTGATTTCTGAATTAAATAAAAATGTAGGCCAGTCACAATGGCTCGTGCGTGTAATCCCAGCACTCAGGGGAGACTGAGGTGGGAGAATCACTTGAGGTCAGGAGTTTGAGACCTGTAGCCCCAGCTACCTGAGAGGCTGAAGTGGGAGGATTGCATGAGCCTTGGAGTTTGAGGCTGCAGTAAGCTAAGATCACACCACTGTACTGTAGCCTGGGTGACAGAGTGAGATGTTGTCTCTTAAACAAAATACAGCAGTTCCCCCTTATTCACAGGGGATATGTTCCAACACTCCCAGTGGATTCTTGAAACCGCAGATAGTACTGAACCCTAATATACTATTATATATAGATATATATATATATATCCACACATATATATACACACATGTATATATACATACACATATATACACATACACCTATGATAAACTTTGATTTGTATATTAGTAAGGAATAAGTAACAAATAATAAAATAGAGCTATTATAGCAATATACTGTAATAGAAGTTACATGAATGTGGTCTTTTTTCATATATACTGCACTGTAGTCACCCATTTTCATACTGCAGTTGACTCCAGGTAACTGAAACCACAGAAAGAGAAACTCCTGATATGGTGGGGACTACAGTAGCATTCAGTGCACCCTTAGTTTCACTTTTTTCTTTTAGAGTCACAGGTTTTGCAAATGAGACATCAGAGATAAAAGGGTTCCTAATCTGACTGCTCAGCTTAGAAATATTTAAGCATTTTACTTCTTTTCACTTTATTATATCTTTAGTATTTTTCCTAATTACTTCAGTCTTAGTAATGACAATAGCTGTTTACTATTCCATTAAGTAGACTTTAGCTCAAAAGTATAAATGCATAAAGATGTTTCTTACAGCATTATAGATAGTGATGAAAAAATTGGAAACATATTAAGTATCTAAAACATGATAAATTATTTATGGTTAGCAAATTTTAAGGTAGAATTGAAATGCTTGAGTGACAGATTAGATGTGGAGGTTGCCAAAAAAGAGAACCAACCCCAGATTTCCAAGTAGAATCTTAACATTTTCACTTTCTCATGGGTCCAGATGCTATGAGCATTTGTGTCTGTGTCAGACCCTTTAAGCAGTACGTATAGAATACATTAAAAACCTCTAGACTGGTTTTTAACACACGGTCACCAGTTACATGGTAAATGACTAACAATCATTTAAAATTTTTTTGGATAGACATAATTTATCACACTATAAGGAGCTATTTCTGTTGCCTTTCAATTTTACAAATGATGGTTGATTCTAGCAGCAAATTGCCCGACCCTCGCAAGAAGAAAAGTAGAAGAAAAGAAGAGGATAAAGCAGAAAAAACAGAAAAAAAAGAAGAAGAAAAGAAAGATGAAGAAGAAAAGATGAAAAGAAGACTCCAAGTGAGTTAAATAATTAGTTATATAATAAGTTAAATGTTTATTTTTATTTTAGTTTTAGTTTTGTAGATTTATGGAGTACAAGTACAATTGTCACATGGATATATTGCATAGTAGTGAAGTCTGTGCTTTTAGTGTACCATTGCCTGAATAGTGTACATTATACCCATTATACCTCACCCACCCCCTCATATCCTCCCACCTGTTTGAATCTCCAGTGTCTATTATTCCACTCTCTATATCCATGTGTCCACATTATTTAGCTCCCACTTATAAGTGAGCACATGTGATAGCTGACCTTCTGTTTCTGAGTTATTTCACTTAAGATGATAACCTTTAGTTGTATCCAAGTTGCTGCAAAATTATAGGTTTTTTTGTTTTGTTTTTTTTTTTTTTTTTTTTTTTGCAACAGTGTCACGCTCTGTTGCCCTGGCTGGAGTGCAGTGGCATGATCTCGGCTCATTGCAAGCTCCACCTCCCAGGTTCATGCCATTCTCCTGCCTTAGCCTCTCAAGTAGCTGGGACTACAGGCACCTGCCACCACACCCAGCTAATTTTTTATATTTTTAGTAGAGACGGGATTTCACCGTTAGCCAGGGTGGTCTCCATCTCCTGATCTCACGATCTGCCCGCCTTGGCCTCCCAAAGTGCTTTTATTACAGACATGAGCCACCGTGCCCAGCCTAGTAATTTTTAAATAATGAAATTTAATCTGCTGAAATTTTATTTTATTTACTTATTTTTGAGACAGTCTCACTCTGTCGCCCAGGCTGGAGTGCAGTGGCACGATCTCGGCTCACTGCAACTTCTGCCTCCCAAGTTCAAGTGATTCTTGTGCCTTGGCCTCCCAAGTAGGTGGGATTACAGGTGCGCGTCACCATGTCCCGCTAATTTTGTGTGTTTAGTAGAGATGGGGTTTCACCATTTTTGCCCAGGCTGATCTTGAACTCCTGACCTCAGGTGATCCACCTGCTTCAACCTCCCAAAGTGCTGGGATTACAGGCATGAGCCACCACACCTGGCCGAAATTTTAGAGACATCTAATAGTTACGTGATTAAGTTGATGTGATTAAGGAATAGAATGTTATAGTAAATGTAACTTTTGACTTAATGAACTTATTTGCAAGTCATGAGTTATTACTACTTTTCAGAAGGGATGGGTTATAGTAATAAATACTTTCCCCCAGGATATATTGAATGTAATTTAATCTTTGATTTGGAAGATTCCTCAGGTTCTGTTTTTGAGTCTCAGGTAGTATATATTAGATAGTGTAAAAATGCTAAGAAAGGAAGAATTTTTATATTTTAGCTTTATTGCTAAAATATAAAATTATTTTATATTCCAGCTTTATTGACTTCGTCATATAAAATGGAGTTTTGGGTTTGTTTGTTATTGTTATTGCTGTTTTCTTGGTTATAAAAGTGCATTATAGAAAAACAGGAAAAGAAAGAAAAATATAATGAAAATTAACCTATGATTCTGCCACTCAGAGAGTTATTGTTGATGCTTTTGTGTACATACAGAGGTGTGGTAGGTGTGGGGGCATGACAGTGGTTTGGTTTCTTTTTCCCCAAGAACTAGTTTTGTAATTTACATGGAACAAAATTCGCCAGTTTGAAATGTGTACATTGATGTGTTTTGACAAGCATATGCACTTGCGTCACTATTATCACAATTGTGATGTAGAATGTTTCCATCACCCCAAACAGTTCCTGTATGCTCCTTTGCAGTCAGTTTCTCTTTCCTCATTTCCAGCCTCTGGCAGTCACATATCTGTTTTGCTTTCTCTAGAATTACATAAAAATGAAATCATGCAGTATTTATGGCTTCTTTTACTTAGCATGAATGCCTTTGAGATTCACTTAGGTTATTGAATGTATCAATAGTTTGTTCCTTTTTAATATTTATTATGTTATTTCTTTAGTCCTTGTGGAACTATTTAAGATTTACCTAGTTTTGTGGAAGCTAAAGTAGCTAGTTGCTTGCCATGGTTTTAAAAGAGACAGATATTCCTCTCATTGTAATTTTATACCTTAGGAAGATACCTATAAGGGAATATATTTTTTTCTTTTAATTTAGGTTAAACATTTTTTGGGCCATGTAACCAGTGGTTCTTCTCGCATAGAACTCTGTCATATCTTGATTTTATTTTTTTGTTGAAATTTCTAAACTATTTAACAAGCTTTCATTTATTATCTATGTGAGCTAAGTCTTAGGGAGAATGTGAAAATACATAAGATGTATACTATTCCCAGGTAGTTCATGATTTAGTAGGGGAAAACTAGGTAAAGTACAAGTATTACTTTAAGAAATAAAAGCCTGGCAGTAAGAAGTCAGCAGACAACCAGTTAAGTGCTTTGGCAGATGAAGAAGAGGTCGAGGCTACTTCTCTCTGGATAATTTGGAGGACATTATGCAGATGCTAGTGGTTAATGTGGGTAAGGTAGAGGGAATCACATGAATAGCTAGTGGCAGATAATGATTTCATTAGACTTAACATAGTGTGCATCAAGAAGAGAAGTGGAAGGTGGATTGGAGTTAAATTATGTAGAGCTCTAATGAAAGCCAAACATGTTAGACTTCATTCAGGAGGCTGTGCGGTGTGTCTGTTTGGGAATAGTTAGAAAGGGATTAGAATGGATGGAGTGGTTTATTGCCAAAACTATCCTGCTAGAATATTGATTCATTGGCAAGGTAGAAATGAATAGACTAGAGATATGAATCAGGGAGGCCAGTATGAAAGGCCAGGATTGGGGTACTAAGGTGTTGAATAAGTGTAGTGATAGTAGAAATAGAGATGGTAGAATTAGTGAGAGAGGCATTTGTGAGATGAAATAACCAAAACTTGGCATTAGATCACATGCAGGAAGTATGGGAAAAGGGAGAGAGCAAAGGATGATATCAAATCTGTAAACCTGAATGATGATGAACATGGTAGGAGTGTTAACAACAGATGATTAGAGAATGACTTGGAGCAAGGAGCAGAGGTGAGGATGAATATGATTTTGGATATGTTCAGTTTCTGTTGATGGGAAATCCAGGTGGCTCTTCCAGCAGGTAGTTGGGAAGACCAGCCTGAGTCTTTGGAGTTGGGAGGTGTGTCCAAAGATAGAGATTGGAATCTTCCCAGTAGAACATATGAGAATGGGTAACCTCACATAGCTCTAAGGCTCTAGGAGAGAGCCTTGGGAAATCCCTGTATGAAAGGATGAGAGGAGCCCAGCACAGTGGCTCACTCCTGTAATCCCAGCCAAGGTGGGAGAATTGCTTTGGCACAGGAATTCATGACCACCCTGAGCAACATGCTGACACCCTGTCTCTACAAAAAATGCAAACATTAATCAGGTATGGTGGCACGTGTCTGTAGTCCCAGCTACTCGGGAAGCTGAGGTGGGAGGCTCCCTTTAGCCCAAGAGATTGAGGCTGCAGTGAGCTGTGTTCGCACCATTGCTCTCCAGCCTGGGTGATAGAGTGAGACACTTTCTCAAAAACAAAAATCAGAAACCCAAAAGAAAGGATGAGAGGAGAAAGGTCTGTCTCCAGAAGGAAAGCCAGAGTAGCAGCAGGGATATTTCAAAAGCTAAGTTTAAAGTGATATGAAAAGAAGAATTAACTGCAGCGTCAGTTGTGACAGAAAGACTTGTGGGGAAAATTGAGAAGAGGTCATTTGATTTTGTAGTTTGCAAGTCATTGGTGACTTTTGAGAAAACATGTTTTAACAGGAGGCTGCAGAATAGAAGCCAGCTTTATAAGGGAATAAGTAAGTAAAGGGAAAGGGCTATGTAGTAACTTCAATTTAGGACTGAAGGGGAGAGAATTATTTTTGAAAAAAAATCAACATCTTCCATTAAGCAAGAACAATTCAGTCTTTGAGTATTGCCATCTATCCATTCATTTGCAAAAATGTACATTGAGTATGTTTTCTTAAATATAACAACCATGAGAGGTAAGTAGTACAGAGAAAGGTCTTCCAGTATTACATGTAGTACTGTTGCTATTAATAGAACTACCATTTTTCTACATGCCTGAGACGATGGTAAGCACTTTATATCCTGAGGGAGTTTTAGCTTGAATAATGGCCAATTGTTACTTGATGCTGACTGTGTTCCAGGGACTGTTCTGGGTACTTTATTTAACTCCTTCAGTCCTGGCAACAGTCCCATGAAATAAACTCTTTTTCTTATTATACAGATGAGGAAACTGAGGCCCATGGAGGCGAGGCAGCTTGTCCAAGGTCATCACATGGCTAGTAAATCACAACTGTGGTACAAACCCAGGCAGCCTGGCTCCAGAGGCCGTTTCCTAAGCATTAACCATTACTGCCCAATTTGTACATAATTAGTATCAGACATGATTTAGAGTATTGAGTCTGGTTTTATAACACAATATTGTGGATTGTTACTATAGAAAAGGCATCTATCATGAAGATCATCTATTTTAGCTTCTTCATTTCATACATGAGGCAACCTAGACCAAAGGCAAATAAAACCCCAGAATTTCTGCCTTTTGGTGTAGGCTCTTGCCTCTGGATTGGAGGTCTAGGGCTTTTCTGCTGTCGTTTGTTGCTTTCTCATGGAGTAGTTTTGGTTTCTAAATCAGTTGGTTTGAAATGTGTTTAAATTTTAAGTCCATTAACATGTAAAATAGGTCTTATAAAATATCTTCATTTTAGCTGGTCGAAACTCTTAACAATTATGGTATGGCAGAATTGGTTTTTTTTTTTTTTAAAGTGAGATTAGGTAGTTTTATTCAGTTTCTATTTAGATAATATTCAAAACTAAAACCTTCTTTGATGTATGTATACTTTTGAATCACACAAGTTTTCATTTACTTTTATGTCCAGAGAAAATACCAAGGAAAAGGACAAGATGGATGGTACAGCAGAAGAAACTGAGGAAAGAGAGCAAGCCACACCCCGGGGGCGAAAGACTGCCAACAGTCAGGGCCGCCGTAAGGGCCGGATCACCAGGTCCATGACAAACGAAGCTGCAGCTGCTAGTGCTGCAGCTGCAGCGGCCACTGAAGAGCCCCCACCACCTCTGCCACCGCCACCAGAACCCAGTGAGTGGAAGAGATTGCCATAAACAGGCCATAATTTTGTTTGGGATTCTGTTTCACCGCTAGGATAGGGTAGGAGGGACTTTTAATATTGACAACCTAGAAATAATCCTGAAGTGTGGTCTTTAAATTTTTTTAACTTCAGTATCAAAGTTTTTTGAAAAAGAACATCACCCACAGTCTTGCCACCCCAATACAGCTGTTTTTCTTTTTTATTTAGTTGTTAGCTAGTCAGCATGTTACTGTGTCTTCTGATATCTTAACTTGGTATATATCATAAATATTTTCTAATTTCTAAGTAATTGCCATTTTTATTTTTTAATGGCTGTATAATATTGAGGCATGACTTCTCTAACCATTCTCTTATTTCTGAATGATTAGGTTGTCCTCTTCCCTGCTTTTAAAATGTATATAGCACTATAATAAAAAAATCTGTATTGACATAGTATTTTGTTTATGTTAAATTATTTTTCATGGAATAAATTCCTACGCAAGGGAATACTGGATCTAATAGTTCAAGCATCTTTCTGTCTCTAAGTATTGTCTCATTAGTTTATAAAAAGGCTAGATTAATGATAGAGTACCACTGTTAATGATTCAGAAGTACCAATGTTACTGTAACATGAAGTATGAAAGAAAATGCAGTTTAGGGAATGGCAAGAATGAGATAGGGGCACTAACTAGATAGGAGGAGGAACGATAGGCTGGGGCAGGTCACGATGGGCCTTGTTTGACATGTATTTTGCTTTGATTATGAAGTGGGGCACTTGCACAGGTTTTTAAATAGAGGAATGCTGTGATTAGATTTGTGTCTTAGAAAGATAACTGGTAGCAATTGTGGAGGTCAGGTTAGACAAAATAAAGGCTGGAGGCAGAGGGCCCGGCATATATGCAGTGGCCCAAGCAAGGAGGGGATGGATTCAGAGTTGATGCATGTCATTGGATGTGTGTGGTAAATGGGAGGCAGGATTCAAAAATTAGTCTATCAGTCTAAGGAGCCTATTAGTACTTTAAGTGACTTGGTGAATAGTGGTACTATAAATTAAGAAAGGGAATGTGACAGGAGCTCATCTCAGGCCTGGTGTTCTCAGGTTTTTTTTTTTTTTTCCTGAAGCAAAAGAGAACATATTCAGTTCATGATCCATCTTTACCCACTGGATGTCAGACACTCGGGGATGAACTAAGAGGTCTTCAGGAGTTAGGACAAGATGGAGGCTTAGAGAAGAGGAGAGGGAATTGTGCTTGGACAGGAAGGAGGAGGGTTGCTTCTTCCTTTGACACTGCAGGAGAGGAGAGGTGGAGATCACTAAGTGGGAAGCTACTGGGTGAGGTGGGACTTCTCCAAAAAAAAAAAAAAAAAAAAAAGATAAAATGTTTAAAAAACAGACATGGAGAGAACTTTTAAGAACATTGAAAAAGATCGTAATATTGAAGTGTTGACTTGTTTCTTTTAGTTTGGTGGAGGAGAGGTTGATACTATCCTATCCTATTTCTGCAGTTTCTTTCACCAAATGCTTTTACGTAGTCTTTTATGTCAGATAAACAGATTATATAATTATATGATTGGTTTGAATGAAGGATTTAACTTTGTTTTTCTCTGCCTGATTGGGTTCTGTCTTTATTTTAGTTTCTACAGAGCCTGTGGAGACCTCTCGATGGACAGAAGAAGAAATGGAAGTTGCTAAAAAAGGTAAATTGTAGTCGTTCTGGTTTCTCAGGTTTTTGTTTTGTTTTTTAGGGTTAATAGTAATGAGTGAGATGGAACTAATGTTTTTAAAAGGCAAACAGGACTCAGAAGTGACTTTAAGAGTTCTTTTTTGGTAGTATAGTACCCAATAAAGTACCCCCAGTGTGCCTTAAGATGCCCAGGTTTGAACGATTTGAGATTCTCTCTACAGTTTTATTTTGAATGTCATTTAATTAAAGAACAAGTAGGTCATTTTCACTTTTTTAGAGTGATTATGACTATATGCTATTGAAATTGTTTTGGAATGAATGTTGATATAAACTCTATGTTTCTATTAATTAAAAGTTATATTTATAGGATGGTAAATACTTTTGTCAGTTTGCATTTGGTAAGTCATTTAATTATAAAACACTAGCAAATTGCTCTGTGATTCAGAGGAAAGAGCATGAAGTTTGTAACCAGGCCAACACAGGTTTGAGTCCTGTCTCTGCCACTTTCATAGCTTTGTGGCCTTCCTCTTACTCTGGCACTTTATGGACCTTGTGCTTTTCTATTGTTGCTTGTTAATGTACTATAATTTGAAATTGAACTAAAATTTCTAATAGGATAATTAATTGGTAATATTGAGAAAGATTAGCTAATTTTTTGGTGGTTAAATATTTACCTTGCAGTTGTAAAGATGAATTATTGTAAATAGCTTGACATTTGAGTGACACATTTCAGATTTTTTTTGTATCTTCCCATATATATGTATACAAATGCATAGATACATATTCTTTGCACATATGTGTGTGTTTATGTGTGTGCATATATATATATAGATAGATTAGAGAAGTGTTAAATTGCATAAGTTTCTGTAATGCATTGTATTACCATAGGATTTTTTTAAATTGGCTAGTATTTTTCTGATGGCATTGGTTGATTGTGAATTGACTGAGGACAAATATGGATTATAAGTGGAGTCATATATATATCTTTAAATTGTGTTCATCATTTATATATGATTACCTTATTGGCTTGATATATTGTGTCCAGAGATCTAGATGTACCTAATCATTTAGTTTGCAAGTATTTGAGCTATTACTAATGTGTCTAATGTTGTCCTAGCCCTGTGGGAGATACATGGGAAGGACAAGGTTTAGCCCTTCTATTAATGAGCATGTTTTAAATTCGAGGGGGAAAAATATAGAACTGTAAATGAGTTTTGTTTCAATAAGTATTTTTGTAAGTATCAAAGTATATATAAGTAATTGAAAGCACACTTCTAGTGTCAATGGTTGAAAATACAGTGATTAAGTTAATTTATTATTTCTCTTGTTTGCTTGATCAGGTGACTGTTCAATTAACATTTGGTCTGTTTTTAAAATGCAGGTCTAGTAGAACATGGTCGTAACTGGGCAGCAATTGCTAAAATGGTGGGAACGAAAAGTGAAGCTCAATGTAAAAACTTCTATTTTAACTATAAAAGGCGACATAATCTTGACAACCTCTTACAGCAGCATAAACAGAAAGTGAGTATATCGGGGTGGTGAATCTTTTACTTATTGTTTTTTACTTAGAGTGTTGTTGTTGTTGTTTGACATGGAGTCTCAGGCTAGAGTACAACAGTGCAATCTTGGCTCACTGTAAACTCTTCCTCCTGGGTTCAAGCGATTTCCTGCCTCAGCCTCCCGAGTAGCTGGGACTGCAGGCACCCACCACCATGCCCGGCTAATTTTTGTAGTTTTAGTAGAGACAGTGTTTCACCATGTTGCCCAGGCTGGTCTCGAACTCCAGACCTCAGGTGATCCACCTGCCTCAGCCTCCTAAAGTGCTGGGATTACAGGTGTGAGCCACTGTGTCTGGCCTTGATGTTTTTTTCTGAGCTTCAGAGATTGGTTATAAGAGAAACCTTTTTGTATCTTACATTTTTATTTACTGCGCTTATATGTAAAAGGTATGCTAAATTTTTAGTACAGGCTAGTTGTTTCTCTATTTATTGCTCAAGGAGTAAAGTTTCTATTTGTATTCCTAACAGTCGAAACAAGGCCCATGGTGACCTGCCCCAACTTATCTTTCCTCCTCGGAAGTTTCTGTTTGTAGTAAAGGGAATTAAATACTCTTGAATTACTGTAGGCCGGATTTGAAAAATACAAACTTTTTCGAGGTTGAATTGAAAACTTTAGTTGGAGGTCTGTTGATGATATTGAGTTAATTGATTTGGTATATTAGACATTTTTTCAGAGAGAAGATTCCATGGTATAAATATTAAAAACCAGGGAGTATAACATTATTGGAAATTCCTTAATAAGAAAGTTCCAGTGTAGTGGTTGTCAAAGACCATAGAGCTTTTTGATGATTCCATGAGGTCACGGCTATTTTCATAAAAATATCAATCAAATGTTACTTACTTTTTTTCAGTATATGATGTTTGCATTTATGGTGTCAAAGCAGTGGTAGATAAAATTGCTGATGCCTTAGCATAAATCTTGGCAGGGAACCAAACGATGCTAGTACTCAATGTGTTTTTCATCTCTGAGCATTTGCAGTTTTTTCTTAAAATGTCACTTAAGAATGTCCTTGATGATGCAGTGAAAGTTAGTTTTATTAAATCTCGCCCCTTGACTGTATCTTTTTATACTTTGTGTCATGTAATGGGAAGTAAACATAGAGTTCTTCTGCTCTATACCAGAATATGATGGTTCTCTCAAGGAAAAGCACTTTGGCAATTGTTTGAGTTCTAAGTTGCACTAGTCTCCCCTTTTTCATGGAATGTCATTTTAGATCGAAAGAATGACAGACAAACTATGTTTTCAGACTGGGATTTTGGGAGACATTTTCTTGAAAATTAATGAATGAGGCTGTCTTTCAAATAAAATAACTGATAGTATTTGTCACCACTTTAAAATTTTGAGTTTTCAAGCAAAAAATGAGAATTTTGGAAATAAGTTTCTCTAACCATGAGCTTCACACCTTCTCATTACAGATTTTCCGATGAGATCAGTGGTAATAATAGCAAATGTGATAGTTGTTATTGTGTGATGAAATGTATCCAAATTAGAAAAACTTGCTTTAACTCAGTACTTTCCAAATGGCCATTTCATGATGTTATAATGTGATTTGGTTTGACTGTGTTGCCACCCAAATCTCATCATTAATTGTAACTCTCACAATTACTGTGTGTTGTGGGAGGGACTCAGTGGGAGATAACTGAGTCATGGGGTGGGTCTTTTTCTCATGCTGTTCTCATGATAGTGAATAAGTCTCAGGAGATCTCATGGTTTTATAAAGAGGAATTTCCCTGGACAAGCTCTCTTTTTTTGCCTGCCCTATCCATGTGAGATGTTACTTGCTCCTCCTTGCTTTCTGCCGTGATTGTGAGGCCTTCCTAGTCATGTGGAACTGTCAGCCCTTTAAGCCTCTTTTTCTTCCAAGTCTTGGATATGTCTTTATAAGCAGCATGAAAATGGACTAATACAAGAAATTGGTACCAGTAGAGTAGGGCATGGCTGAAAAGATACCTGAAAATATGGAAGCAACTTTGAAACTGGGTATCAGGCAGAGGTTGGAACAGTTTGGAGGGCTCAGAAGAAGACAGGAAAATTTGGAAATGTTTGGAATTTCCTAGAGACTTTTTGAATGGCTTTGACAAAAATGCTGATAGTGACATGAACAATAAGGTCCAGGCTGAGGTGATATCACCTCAGATGGAAATGAGGAACTTGTTGGGAATTGGAGCAAAGGTGACTCTTCTTATGTTTTAGCAGAGACTGGCAGCATTTTGTTCCTGCCCTAGAGATTTGCAGAACTTTGAACTTGAGAGAGATGATTTAGGGTATCTGGTGGAAGACATTTCTAAGCAGCAAAGCATTCTAGAGGTGACTTGGGTGCTGTTTAAGGCATTCAGTTTTATGAGGGAAGCAGAGCATAAAAGTTTGGAAAATTTGCAGCCTAACAACGTGATAAAAAAGAAAATCCCATTTTCTGAGGAGGAATTCAAGCCCGCTGCAGAAATTTGCATAACTAATAAGGAGCTGAATGTTAATTTCCAAGACAATGGGGATAATTTCTTCAGAGGATGTCAGAGGTCTTTATGGCAGCCCCTCGCTTCACAGGCCTGGAGGCTAAGGAGGAAAAAATGATTTTGTGCCCTGGACCCAGGAACCCCTGCTGTTTGCAGCATAGGGACTTGGTGCTCTGCACCCCAGCAGCTCTAGCCATGGCTGAAAGGGGCCAAGGTACAGCTTGGGCCGTGGCTTCAGAGGATGCAAGCCCCAAGCCTTTGCAGCTTCCATGTGGTGTTGAGCCTGTGGGTGCACCGAAGTCAAGAATCGAGGTTTGGGAACCTCTGCCTAGATTTCAGAGGATGTATGGAAATGCCTGGATGTCCAAGCAGAAGTTTGCTGCAGGGGTGGGGCTCTCATGGAGAACCTCTGCCAGGGCAGTGCAGAAGGGAAATGTAGGATCAGAGCCCCTACTAGGGCACTGCCTAATGGAGCTGTAAGAAGAGGGCCACCATCTTCCAGAATGGTAGATCCACCTACAGTTTGCACCCTGCGCCTGGAAAAGCCGCAGACACTCAACGCCAGCCTGTGAAAGCAGTAAGGAAGGAGGCTCTACCCTGCAAAGCCACAGGGTCAGAGCTGTCCAAGACCATGGGAACGTGCCACCTCTTGCATCAGCATGACCTGGATGTGAGACATGGAGTCAAAGGAGATCATTTTGGAGCTTTAAGGTTTGACTGCCCTGCTGGATTTTGGACTTGGATGGGCCCTGTAGCCCCTTTGTTTTTGCCAATTTCTCCCATTTGGAATAGCTGTGTTTACCCAATACCTATGACCCCATTGTATCTAGGAAGTAACTAGCTTGCTTCTACTTTCACAGGCTTATAGGGGAAGGAACTTTCCTTGTCTCAGATGAGACTTCGGGCTATGGATTTCTGGGTTTATGCTGAAATTAGTTAAGACTTTGGAGGACTGTTGGAAGGCATGATTGATTTTGAAATGTGAAGACATGCGATGTGGGCGGGGCCAGCGGCAGAATGATATGGTTTGGCTGTGTCCCCCCACAAATCACATCTTGAATTGTAGGTCCCACAATTCCCATGTATTGTGGGAGGGACCCAGTGGGAGATAACTGAATCATGGGGCAGGTCTTTCTCATGCTATTTTTATGATAGTGAATAAGTCTTATGAGATCTACTTGTTTTATAAAGAGGAGTTCCCCTGCACAAGCCCCCTTTTTTTTTTGGCCTGCCACCATCATGTAAGATGTTACTTGCTTCTCCTTGCCTTTTGCCATGATTGTGAGGCCTCCCCAGCCATGTTGAACTGTAAGTTCATTAAACCTCTTTTACTTCCCAGTCTCAAGTATGTCTTTATCAGCAGCGTGAAAATGAACTAATACATAATGGATCATGCATTGATAAAATATTGATAATTTGTTTTTAATATACCAAATATAAGATAGATTTTAGATTTTTTTCTTTTTTCTTTTTTTTAAGATGGAGTCTCGCCCTGTCGCCCAGGCTGGAGTGCAGTGGCATGATCTTGGCTTACTGCAACCTCCGCCTCCCAGGTTCAAGCAATTCTCCTGCCTCAGCCTCCTTAGCAGCTGGGATTACAGGTGCACGCCACGACACCCGGCTAATTTTTGTACTTTTAGTAGAGACAAGGTTTCACTGTGTTGGTCAGGCTGGTCTTCAGCTCCTGGCTCGGCCTCACAAAGTACTGGGATTACAGGTGTGAGCCACTGCACCTGGCCAGATTATAGATTTTAACAGGGTATAAAGGGTTCCTTGATATGGTATCAGATTTCATATTGTAACTAACAAATAAGAAGTGACATTTGCTTAGTTTTGGTACAATATCAAAAAATAATATTCATAAGTATCTGAAAAATCTGTTAAAATATTCTTCCCTTTTCCAACTACATATCTGTGTGAGGCTACATTGTTTTCTTATACTTCAACCAAAACATTAGATGACCTAATGTAATCCACAGATTAAATCGTATGTGGAAGCACCTTGAGAATTGTGCTGTCTCTGTTAGATCAGACATGGAAGAGATTTCCAGAAAGGGAAGGTTGTGCCACTTTTTTCGTAAGTCATTTTTTGTTTTGGAAAATGGTTACATTTCATTAAAAAACTAAGCCGCGCGTGGTGGCTTACGCCTGTAATCCCAGCACTTTGGGAGGCTGAGGAGGGCGGATCACAAGGTCAGGAGATCGAGACCATCCTGGCTAACACACTGAAACCTCGTCTCTACTAAAAATAAAGAAAAAAATGTTAGGCGGTCGTGGGGGTGGGCGCCTGTAGCCCCAGCGCTTCAGGAGGCCAAGGCAGGAGAATGACGTGAACCCAGGAGGTGGAGCTTGCAGTGAGCCGAGATCGCACCACTGCACTCCAGTCTGGGAAATAAATAAATAAATAATTTATGAGTTTATATTGTTTTTAATAAGTTAAAATTTTAAAGTTTTCTTAGTTTTAGTTTCTGATATAGTAAGTGTCTATCTGGCTGTCTATGTATATTTCTCTCATAAAGAAAAGTTCTTTGGCCAGGCGCGGTGGCTCACACCTGTAATCCTAGCACGTTGGGTGGCCAAGGCGGGCAGATCACACGGTCAAGAGATCAAGACCGTCCTGGCCAACATGGTGAAACCCTGTCTCTACTAAAAATATAAAAATTATCTGGGTGTGGTGGTGTGCACCTTTAATCCCAGCTACCTGGGAGGCCGAGGCAGGAGAATCACTTGAACCTGGGAAGCGGAGGTTGCAGTGAGCTGAGATCTCGCCACTGTACTCTAGCCTTTTTTGAGGCGTCTCAAAAAGGAAAAGAAAAGGAAAAGTTATTTGCGGCCTTTAATACTTTTAAGAATGTTGCATCCTTAGACCAAAAAATTTGAGAATTATTAAAGTGTGATAGTAAAGCTAATAAGATTTGAATTTATTAAGAGTATACAAGGTATAACATCGACTGATTTAAAAGGGTGTATACAAAGGGGTCTTTAGGTTAATAATAAGAATGTGAGAGTTAAAAATACGCTGTAGCAACCAAAACATGAAAAAGTCTACTGACAAGATAAAGACTTGACTTCACGAGATAACATCCAAAATGTTTTGAGACGAAGTGAAGTAAAGAATGAATCAGATGTGTATTTAAAATATAAATGTTGGCTGGGCGCGGTGACTCACCCCTGTAATCCCAGCACTTTGGGAGGCTGAGGCAGGCAGATCATGAGGTCAGGAGATTTAGACCATCCTGGCTAACATGGTGAAACCCCGTCTCTACTAAAAGTACAAAAAATTAGCCGGGCGAGGTGGCAGGCACCTGTAGTCCCAGCTACTCGGGAGGCTGAGGCAGAAGAATAGCATGAACCCAGGAGGCGGAGCTTGCAGTGAGCCGAAATAATGCCACTACACTCCAGCCTGGGTGACAGTGCAAGACTCCGTCTCAAAAATAAAAATAAATAAATGTATGCTATATTAGTCATAGTCCTTCTGAGAAACAAAATTAACAGGATATGTTTATGCATATATATAGAAAGATTGAGATTTAAGGAATTGGCTCACGCTATTGTGGAGGGTTGGTGAGTCCAGTGTCTGATGGGGTAGGTTGGTTGATTGGAGATTCTGGGAAGAGTTGCAGTTGGACCCCAAAGGCAGTTTTCCTGGCAGAATACCTTGTTTTATTTTATTTTATTTTATTTTCTCGGGATGGAGTTTTGCTCTGTTGCCCAGGCTGGATTGCAGTGGCGTGATCTCGGCTCACTGCAACCTCCGCTTCCTGGGCTCAAGCGATACTCCTGCCTCAGCGTCCCGAGTAGCTGGGATTACAGACAGGCACCACCGTGCCCGACTAATTTTTGTATTTTTAGTAGAGACAGGGTTTCACCATGTTGGCCAGGCTGGTCTCGAACTCGTGGCCTCAAGTGATCCGCCCGCCTTGGCCTCCCAATGTCCTGGGCTTACAGGTTGAGCCACTGGGTCCGACCATGAGCCACGGCACCTGGCCTGTGTTTCTGTATATTTGACTTCACATTAAGAATTAGTGAGTACTATGGGCCGGGCGCGGTGGCTCAAGCCTGTAATCCCAGCACTTTGGGAGGCCGAGGCGGGTGGATCACGAGGTCAGGAGAGCGAGACCATCCTGGCTAACACTGTGAAACCCCGTCTCTACTAAAAAATACAAAAAACTAGCCGGGCGAGGTGGCGGGCGCCTGTAGTCCCAGCTACTGGGAGGCTGAGGCAGGAGAATGGCGGTAACCCCGGGAGGCGGAGCTTGCAGTGAGCTGAGATCCGGCCACTGCACTCCAGCCCGGGCGTCTCAAAAAAAAAAAAAAAAAAAAAAAAAAAAAAAAAAGAATTAGTGAGTACTATCATATATTGAAGAAAATGCTTGGTGACGTAGTGGATTATTGCATGTGAACAGAGAGATGTAGTAGGGTAAAAAGTTGTCTCTTCCCTAGTTACTAGTGAAAGGGTCAAACAGAATGGGTTAATATTAGCAAGAGAGGGACATACACTAGGCTCTGGAAAAATCCATATAATAACTTATCTGCTGGGCATGGTAGGTCACGCCTGTAATCTTAGCACTTTGGGAGGCTAAGGTGGGAGGCTTGTTTAGGCCAGACGTTCCAGACCAGTCTGGGCAACACAGCAAGACCTCATATTCAAAAACAAACAAATAAATTAAAAGTAGCTATTATCTAATCCTTGAAAATTTACAGAATCTTCTGAAAGCTTTTTAGAAAGTGTAGCCAGTGTGTCTCTGGGATTCTCTTGCATTCCTGCTATGAACATAGAAATATTAGCCTTGAGAATTGCAACTAATTCTGTGACTCTGATATAGAAAATAATTGTTTCTCTTGAGTTAATTAATACTTTAGGTTGGCTCCTAAATATCATCCACATGAAAATGTTGAGTAGATGTACAGGTAATTTTTAACAGGGTAGTAGTGTATTTTCCTCTCCTGAGGAGTCTCACTAGGAGAGGCTGACAGCTGAAGTGAGGTGAAATGTAGGCTCTGTAAGGGGCGCAGGACAGAGGACCATCAGGGCTGGGACTTCCAGAAACCTGGGTCTGCAAACGCAGAAGATATTAAGCCTTTTATTTAGTAACATGAAGTTATAAATATAATGTCAATAGCTAATGTCTTACAGTTAAGTGCATACACATGTATTCTTATGTATATGCGACCCCAGTAGAAGAATAAGCAATTTTGCATGAACATACTTTGCAGAAGGGAGCATACTATTTTTTAAAAAAAGGAATTAAAAAAAAAAGTTTTGTTTTTTTTTTTGAGCAAGTCTTACTCTATCACCCAGCCTGGAGTGCAGTGGCGTGATCACGGCTCACTGCAGCTTCAGCCTTTTGGGCTCAGGTGATCTCCCTGCCTCAGTCTCTTGTGTAACTGGAACTACAGGAGAGCACCAGCACACACAGCTAATTGTTTTTTGTAGGGGCAGGTGTCTGGCTTTGTTGCCCAGGCTAGTCTCAAACTCCTGGGTTCAAGTGATCCTCCCACCTCAGTCTCCCAAAGTGCTGGGATTATAGACATGAGCTCCTGTGTCTGGCTGAATTTGCACTTTTTTTATAGTAAAATAAATTGAGTGGTATTGGCTGGGCGTGGTGGCTAACGCCTGTAATCCCAGCACTTTGGGAGGCTGAGGCGGGTGGATCACGAGGTCAAGAGTTCAAGACCAGCCTGGCCAAGATGGTGAAACCCCGTCTCTGCTAAAAACGTGAAAATTAGTCGGGCCTAGTGGCGGGCGCGTGTAATCCCAACTACTCGGGAGGCTGAGGCAGAGAATTGCTTGAACCCGGGAGGTGAAGGTTGCAGTGAACTGAGATCGTGCCACTGCATTCCAGCCTGGGTGACAGCAAGACTGTCTCAAAAAAGAAAAAAAAAAAAAGAAAATAAATGGAGTGGTAAAAAGAAATAATGTTCTACATTATTTCAGAAACGAAATTTTCTGTTTAGTTATTTAAATCAAATAATACTCTTTACTCCTTTAGACTTCACGAAAACCTCGTGAAGAGCGAGATGTGTCTCAATGTGAAAGTGTCGCTTCCACTGTTTCTGCTCAGGAGGATGAAGATATTGAAGCCTCCAATGAAGAAGAAAATCCAGAAGACAGCGAAGGTATCTCCAAATTTTAAATTTAGTTGTGACATCTGCTACCCAGAATAAATAATTTTTAGTCATTTGACTGTGTAGGAGTTGCTTCATTGAGGAGACAGTGTGCCAGTGTTTTCATGGTTGTTTTCATGATGTGGAGACTTCAAACTTGAACATAATTTTTTTTTTCATTTAATCAACAAATATTTATGTAGCACCTAGGATGGTCCAGAAGATCTTGGAAATGGCAGTCCTGCTTCAGACATCAAGTGCCAACATCAATAAAATACCTGTGTGTCTGTGTCGTTGCCACATTTGTTTGTTCAATTAGTATAGTCGGTTATATTTCTCTTTTATTGCCTTGAGTTTGATTTATTTTCATATTTTCATAAAGATTTATATGTACTATAGTAATGTTTTATGTAAAAGAATTAGTGACCCTAGAAGCACCAGTAGGAAAAAAAAAACCATGAAACTTAAGGAAATTTAAGAAATAATGTCTCTTTGTCATTTAAACTAATGACAAGTTCATGAAAAGGTAAATGTTTTCTTGATTTTTTTGGTTAAAAAAAAGATACGTAATTTATTTCAATTTACACTCTGACTAAAGTTTCTGTTGACTTTTTTTTTTTTTTTTT
>NW_016824266.1:317980-343284 GCF_001698545.2 Rhinopithecus bieti
AAAAAAAAAAAAAAGAGGAAATGAATTTCCTAGTAGAATTGTAGACTCTCTCTTCCTGTTGACTTAGCTTCATTTGGAAAGTGTCAAGAAGAGGACATAAATGCAGTTCATGTGACCTATGATCTCATACTTATTCCTAATCTTAATGAGACACCACAGATGCCCTGTTCATTGTGTGGCAAGCTTCTTGCCAATTGAAAAACGAAGGCAACTGCTGAAGGGAAGGTTCCTATATCTGTTTTCCTAAAACGCTTCTGACTGTGTGAGTATCTTTCACGATTAGAAGAATTAAATCAGACCAGAACTTCACCAAAATTTGGATTTGCTCTTGTTCTGTTTTTCTACGTCATTCTTTAAGGTTTTCTTTTGTATTTTCGGGGAAAAAAGATACTCATGTTTGGCTGCTGCTTGGTGAAACAGTATGCCTTGGAAACTTTCCTAGTGTTTTGTAGCTTGGAAGAAGAAAATTGGAAAAGTGGTTATGTCAAATGATATCATCTGCTGTATAACCGCTAACATGTCTTCTACTAGTTTGAAGGTAAATGCCTTGTTAGTTTACCCTTGGATTTGGGGCTTTCTACCACTATGTAAACAGAAATGAAGGTTAAGTTGGGCTTTTTGTTAGCTTTTCAGTGCTTTGGTAGAATCTTTCAATAACGGTAATGGCTGCCGTTTTTGTTTGTTTGTTTGTTTGTTTGTTTGTTTGTTTTGGAGACGGAGTCTTGCGCTTGTTGCCCAGGCTGGAGTGCAGTGGTGTGATCTTGGTTCACTGCAACCTCTGCTTCCCTGGTTCAAGCAATTCCCCTGCCTCAGCCTCCCGAGTAGCTGGGATTATAGGCGCCTGCCACCATGCCTGGCTAATTTTTGTACTTTTAGTAGAGATGGGATTTGGCTATGTTGGCCAGGCCTCGAACTCCTGACCTCAGGTGATCCACCCACCTTGGTCTTCCAAAGTGCTGGGATTACAGGCATGAGCCACTGCGCCCAACCATGGCTGCCATATATTAAAACCTTACTACATGTGAGGTACTGTTCTGAGTTATTTGCTTGTCTGTCTTTTGTTTTTATTTTGGAGACTCGAACTCTCATGTGAACTCCAGGTTTATACATTTGATCACCTACAGTATTTCCATTTGGATGCCTAAGAGCCATCTTATAGTAAACAGCCAAAGCAAATTCTTGTGTCTCTACCACCACAGGCTGCTTTTCCCTCTGGTCTTTCGCTATATCAATAAATTAGGTTTTCTTTAGTCTCTTTAGAATTGGATCCTTGTCTCCATTGCTCCTACACTGCTTCCAAGGAGCCCTCGTTGCAATAGCTTTTTGATTAGTCTCTTGCTTCTTTTTGTTCCATTCTTTTTTTTTATTTTAGAGATGAGGTCTCGCTGTGTCACATAGGCTGGAATGCAGTGGCTCGATCGTGGCTCCCTGCAGCCTTGAACTCCCAGGCTCAAGCAATTTTCCTACCTCATCCCCCCAAGTGTCTGGGACCATAGGCATGCAGCAGCACCACACTTGACTAATTTTTTTATTTTGTGTAGAGACAAGGTCCATTCTGTTTTTTCTTCCGCAGCAGCCTGAGTAATTCTTACAAAATATAAATCAAATCATGTTTCTTCTCTAGTTCAAATTCTGTAATACTTTCCCATCTCAGTAAGAATAAAGACCCAAGGCCTTACTGTGATTTTTGAGACTCTGCATGAACTGACCTTTGTACCTCTGTGAACTTTCTGCCAGCTACTTTTTTGTTGGCCCCCTGTGCTCCAGCCACACTGTTCTCTTTGTTGTTCCTGGGCAAACCAACCCCGACTTCAGGAGCCTTTGTGCTTTCTAATCCCTCTACCTGGGATGCTCTTCCCCACCATGTGCCCAGGGCTCATTCTCTTGTTTCCTTGAGTCCTCTGTTCAGATATCACTTTATTTTATAATACCTCCTCCCCACCTCTTTCTCAGTTTTGTCATTTAGTCACTGCACTGATCACCACCTGATATATTACTTTTTTTGATTTTTTGAGACAGGTCTCACTTTGTTACTCAATGCTGAAGTGTAGCAGCATGAACAGGGCTCACTGGAAGCCTTGACCTCTTGGGCTCAAGTGATTCTCTTGCCTCAGCCTCCTGATAGCTGGGATTACCGGTGTATACCACCATGCCTAGCTAATTTTTTAATTATTTTTTTGTAGAGATGAGGTCTTACTATGTGGCCCAAGCTGGTCTTGAACTCCTGGTCTCGGGCAGTCCTCCTGCCTTAGCTTCCCAAAGTGTTGGGATTATAGGCGTGAGCCACCACTCTCAGCCTATATCACGTATTTACTATTTATTGTCTATTGCATGCTAGAATGTGGGCTCCATGAGAGCATCTGCTTGGATTTTTTTAAACTACTATGTCTGCGGTACCTCAGACAGCTCCCTGCACGTACATAGTTGACACTTAATCATATTTGAAAGAGTGAATTTGTAGAAGTTTTTTTATATTGCTATATGTTATATACAATTAAAAACTAATTTTTTTTCCCAGATGGTTATTTAGGTTTTCACAACCATTCATGTACTTTATAATCCAGCCAGTATTTGAGTCTGTTGTTTACCAGGCTAGTACTTAAGTGATAATCAAAATATATGATCTCTGTCTTCATGGAGTTTATAGCCTAGTGGAAGAAATAGCCAGAAATCATTCTAGTAAAGAAATGTAAGATTGTAACTGTAACTAGTACATGTGGTATCAGAACTATATTAGCAAAATATAACTTTGCTAAGGAAACCATGGAAGGCTTTTTTGGGGGTGGGGGTGGGGGGACAGAGTTTCACTCTTGTTGCCCAGGCTGGAGTGCAATGGCACGATCTCGGCTCACTGCAACCTCCACCTCCTGGATTCAAGCGATTCTCCTACTTCAGCCTCCCAAGTAGCTGGGAGCACAGGCATTCCACACCTGGCTAATTTTGTATTTTTTAGTAGAGATGAGATTTCACTCTGTTGGTCAGGATGGTCTTGAACTCCTCACCTCAGGTGATCCTTCCACCTCGGCCTCCCAAAGTGCTGGGATTACAGGCGTGAACCACTGCACCCAGCCCATAGAAGGCTTTTTCAGCATGTGATGTTTGAGCTGATCACCAAAGGAAAAGTAGGTAAAAGAGCCTTTCAGTAAAGGTGAATGGTATGTACAAAGTCTCTGTGGTAGAAGATGCGTGAGGCATTGAACAAACTAAATAAAGGCCAGAGTGACTTAATTCAGAGAGCTGTGTGCAAGCTGGAGAGGCCCCACTGGGCAAGGCCTTGCAGGCCATACCAGCAATTTTGGAACTTTATCCTAACAGTAATGGGGGTCCATTGAAAAGTTATGAGAGAGACAGTGAGAGAGTGAGTTATTGTGGTAAAATCTGGCTTTTAAAAAGATAACTGTCTTTGTTGTAGAGAATGGTCTGAAGTGGACTGAAGAGAGTTGGTTTTGGATTAGAGTGCTAGCTGTGAAGTCAAACAGGATTGGATAGATTCAGGAGAAATTTTTAAAGAGAAAATCAGTGAACCTTGTCAAGGCCGGACATAGGGTAAATGAGAGGGTTTAAAAGATGACTTCTTGGTTTCTGGTTTGTTTAATTGGATAGTAAACCCTAGAAAAGAATCTGATTTGCAAGTAGTTATTACAACTCTAGTACAGGACATATTAAATTTGTGATGCCTTTGATATATCTAGGTAAAGATGTCAAAAGCACTGAAAATCTATTTATAGAACAATACAGATGATACGGGGAAACATCTGTGTTACAACATTAAATTAAAAATCTGTGAAATATTATTCTAGAGTCTTCTGTCCAGTGCGGTAGGCACTAGATACTTGTGACTATTGAGCACTTGAAATTTGGCTAGTTTAAATTTAGATATGCAGGCTGGGTGCTGTGGCCTGTGCCTGTAATCCCAGTACTTTGGGAGGCTGAGGCAGGCGGATCACCTGACGTCAGGAGTTCAAGACCAGCCTGGGCAACATGGTGAAACCCCATCTCTACTAAAAATACAAAAATTAGCCAGGCATGGTGCCAGGCACCTATAATCCCAGCTAGTCAGGAGGCTGAGGCACAAGAATCGCTTGAACCTGGGAGGCGAAGGCTGCAGTGAGTCAAGATAGCACCACTACAATCCAGCCTGGGTGACAGAGCGAGACTGTGTCTCTAAAAAAATATATTAGATATGCGGAAAATGTAAAATACCAGATTTTGAAGACTTAGTATCAAAAAAAGGAAAAATAATTTTTTAATGGTTTTTCACTGTTGATCACATGTTAAAATGATGTTTCACGTATACTGGGTTAATTAAATAAATCCTACAAAATTAGCTGGGCATGGTGGCACACACTTGTAAATCCAGCTACTTGGGAGACTGAGGCAGGAGAATCGCTTGAACCCGGGAGGCGGAGGTTGCAGTGAGCCGAGATCGCGCCATTGCACTCCAGCCTGGGTAACAAGAGCAAAACCCCATCTCCAAAAAATAAAAAAATAAAAAAAAATTGTTTCAATTATTTGACCCATTTCTTCTTACTTTTTAAATGTGGCCATCAGAGAAAGTAAAATTACAGATGTGATTACATTATATGCCCATTGGATGGAGCTGTTCTAGAGTGTCAGTTCAGCTGGGTAAAAGGAAATTCACAGAAAGAGGCTTCTAGAAATACACCAGAATGTCATCATTTATAGGAATTTTTTTTGTTTAGCCTTATTGTTCGTTCTTTGTTTTTCAGTTTCATATAAATTATTTTCAGACATTCAAATCCTTTATGCTCTTAGTTTCAGAAGGTCAAGACAATTTGATCTTTCACTTTTATACCCTGTAGGAAACTTTAGCCTTCTCAATGGCTGTAAGTACTTCAATGTGGTCATCAAAGGAGTAGAATTCATCCTAAACAACTACTTTCAAGCATGGTTTCTATCACCACCTGAAACATGTTCATTATCAGATTTTTATGCTGTATCATTATCTTTAAGGTGCAGAAAATAGTTCTGATACAGAAAGTGCTCCTTCTCCTTCACCAGTTGAAGCTGTCAAGCCCAGCGAGGACAGTCCTGAAAATGCTACTTCTCGAGGAAACACAGAACCTGCGGTTGAGCTGGAGCCCACCACGGAAACTGCGCCCAGTACATCTCCCTCCTCAGCAGTTCCAAGTACAAAACCAGCTGAAGATGAAAGCGTGGAGACCCAGGTGAATGACAGCATCAGTGCTGAGACAGCAGAGCAGATGGATGTAGATCAGCAGGAGCACAGTGCCGAAGGGGGTTCTGTTCATGATCCCCCACCCGCTACCAAAGCCGACTCTGTGGATGTTGAAGTGAGGGTGCCAGAAAACCATGCATCTAAAGTTGAAGGTGATAATACCAAAGAAAGAGACTTGGATAGAGCCAGTGAGAAGGTGGAACCCAGAGATGAAGATTTGGTGGTAGCTCAGCAAATAAATGCCCAAAGGCCCGAGCCCCAGTCGGACAATGATTCCAGTGCCACGTGCAGCGCTGATGAGGATGTGGATGGAGAGCCAGAGAGGCAAAGGTGAGGCTCATTCCGTAAGTCCTCCCCTGTGCTTACTCTGCTGGTTGGTGACTGAATCACAGGGTGGTGCTGGCTGCAGACATGGCTCCTATGTAAATATTGGCACGTTATAGGTAGTCTGTACGATTTTAATATTGGGCTGATTACTATTCTGTTTAAATAACCACAAACAATTGTATGATCGTTTTAATGAAACAGATTATACATTTCTCCTATGTCTGTCTTGTTACATGTATTCTGTATGATAGCATAACAGGGAATTTCAACTAATAAAAGTTGTGAATAAACCACAGATAACTGTTGTGCCCGAGGAGGGCAGCAGTGGGATGTGGTAGATGAAGGTGGAGGCTAGAGGCATTGAGGAGCTCCCGCTGCGCTAAGGCAGTGCAGCCTCAAAACAAGGCCTACCAGTCCCTACTTTCTAGATAGAAGAAAATGCTATGGAAAGAGAGAGATATTTGGTGTTCTGAAAATTTTTAGAAAGCATAATTTAAATGCAAATTAATGATAATTATGATGACCACTTTTTTGTATCCGTTAACATTTTAGATTGTTCATATTTGTAATTTAAAATATCAGGTATAATGCAGATTAATTTGCAAGTTTTTTTGTTTTGTTTTGTTTTTTTTTTTTTTTTGAGACGGAGTCTTGCTCTTCCCCAGGCTGGAGTGCAGTGGCACGATCTCGGCTCACTGCAACCTCCATCTCTTGAGTTCACGTGATTCTATTGCCTCAGCCTCCTAAGTAGGTGGGACTACAGGCACATGCCACCATGCTTGGCTAATTTTTGTATTTTTAGTAGAGATGGGGTTTTGCCATGTTGGCCAGGCTGGTCTCAAACTCCTGACCTCAGGTGATCCACCCACCTCAGCCTCCCAAAGTGCTGGAATTACAGGCATGAGCCATTGCACCCTGCAGTCTACAAGTATTTTTAGTCATTAAAGGTTAATTAATTATACAAAAAATGCATCATATCTTTATGGTTTTTGTGAAAATTACAGTAAAAGATATATATTTTACAGGTATAGTTACTACTTTATTTCATATATTTTATTTCCTGGTGTTTCCTTTTCCTTAAAAGAAATTGAATCACTTATAATTTTAGTAGAATGTTAAATTGGTGCAAGTTCTAGAAGTGAATCAGACTGAAACATCACTTAATCCGAGCCCAATTAAACCCCTCTCCTTTTTTTATTTTTAATAAGAAAAAAGAGACAAACTACTCAACAGAGAGCTAAATTCTCTTCAAAGTTTAGCTTTCAGAGTGTGTCTTGGTGTCACTGTATTTTCAGTTCATATCCAATATATTTTTTATGTACTCCATAATGAGATTTGACACTAGAAAATTAATAGCACTATAGTGCTGATTCTTCAAAGAGTGTTTTATATAGTAGATGCTAGAATTTTCATCAACATGAATTGAAATAAAATAGGTGTTCTGCTTAACTATTGGTTTACCAGAAAATTTGACTATCACTCTTTTTCCTTCACCTCACAGTAATCTAGATTTTATTTTAATGGTGTCAGTCTTTAACTGCAGTAAACATAAATGGATTCAAGCTGTGTAGTCCCTTTTTAAGCATTCTTTATGAAACATCTCATCTAAAATAAAGATTATCTGTGTTTTGCACTGTTGGTTTTGGTAACTATACATGAAGGAAAGATTAGGATGGCAGTAATTTTTTTTTTTTTTTGAGACGGAGTCTCGCTCTGTCGCCGGGGCTGGAGTGCAGTGGCCGGATCTCAGCTCACTGCAAGCTCCGCCTCCCGAGTTTACGCCATTCTCCTGCCTCAGCCTCCTGAGTAGCTGGGACTACAGGCGCCCGCCACCTCGCCCGGCTAGTTTTTTGTATTTTTTAGTAGAGATGGGGTTTCACTGTGTTAGCCAGGATGTTCTTGATCTCCTGACCTCATGATCCACCTGTCCGGCCCCCCAAAGTGCTGGGATTACAGGCTTGAGCCACCGCGCCCGGCCGGATGGCAGTAATTTTAAATGGTAAACATCATAAGAGATGAATATGATAGTAGTTTTGAAATTCAGAAATTCCTTGGAAAAATGTGATGGTTTCTGAATGACACCCTAAAGTCTACACTGCTCCCATATGACCGAAATAACACTTTGAATTTTCTATAGCTTTAATATCATCTTTCTTCTTTATGTAGTGTGTGAATTGTTTTTTAAAATACATTCTAATTTTCTTACCAATTTATACATTTTTAAATGTTCACCTTCCCTCAGTGACCATGACAACATTGGGAAATATGACCAAGCTCATAAAGCATGATACTAGTACAAAATTTCCTGAAGTTTATATATTGGGTGTCCTAAACTTGAGTGTAGGTATTGCCAGCGTCAGCCGGTGGAGTGTGAGATGGCAGGGACTATGGTGAGCAGAGGAGTGTGTGCTCATGTGAGCAGGACAGCGGCTGCTAGATGCATGGCAGGTCGCTGCTGTGGGGGAGTGCTGATTTCGTGTTGTTGGTTCTTTCCATTTTTCATGAGAAGCCAGAAGTCTGGAATTTTGGATGAAATTTTCAGTTTAAAAATCACAGCAGCTTATTCAAATATTAAAAAAAAAACACTCTGTGATCCCAATAAAACATCCTCTAACAGGTAACTAGTTTTTAACCCATGTTAGGACATTTTTGGTAAATTAGGACTGAACAGTTTTAAATGGACTTTGTTCAGGTTGTTTTGTTGGTCTTAGAGACAATTGACATAAATTTCAACCTGTAAGTCAGTATTAGGTTTCTTTTTTCTTTTCTTTCTAATATAAAATGCTTTGCAAATTTGCATGTTTTTCTTGCACAGGGGCCATGGTAATCTTTGTATCATTTCAATTTTAGTATGTGTACTGCTGAAGTGAGTACAATATTCAGTTTCTTTATCTGGAAAATCAGCTTTATAGGTTCCTTTTTCCTTAACTGTCCAAATATCTTATACGGGTATATGTGTGTCCAGTTGTGCATGTGTATGTACATATTAACTTAGAGGAAATTACAGTGATCATATTTGTTTGAGTCTTAAAATGTATTCATTTATCTTTTTTTTTAAATTGCAATTGCAGGATGTTTCCTATGGACTCAAAGCCTTCACTGTTAAACCCCACTGGATCTATACTAGTCTCATCCCCATTAAAACCAAATCCACTGGATCTGCCACAGCTTCAGCATCGAGCTGCTGTTATCCCACCAATGGTAAGTTTTTATTGAGGAAGAAAACTAAAATTGAAAAACTGAGACCTTGATAGACATATTTCTTCTCTTCTTTAATTGGTTCTAGATTTTTAAAAATTGTGGTGCAAAATGTAACATGAAATTAATAATCGTAACCAATTCTAAGTATACAGTTCACTAGTGTTCTGTGTGTTAAGTAGATTGACATTGTTTAGAAAATGATCCCCAGGACCTTTTCGTCTTTCAAATGTGATATTAATTAAACAACTCCTGTCTTCCTCCTCCCGCCAGCCACTGGTAACCACTGTTCTGCTTTCTGGTTCTATGAATTTAACACACAGTTTAGATACCAATGAACCGTTTTTTCCCACAATACTTACTATACCAAATGTATGGGGTTTTTTTCCTCACACCAATGAATTCTCCACCTCTTTGTTCACCAGCTAGGTTCCTACAGTTGAGTTCAATTCGGACTCTAACTACCTGGTGTAATCGTCTAATACCACAAGTGTAAGGGCTCAGTATCACAAGGCCACCCCCATTTCTGATGCCAGCTATATAGATATTGGGTCCCCAGGTTACTCACACTTCTGACTAGGCTTCAAATTGGGGATTCCTCCAACTCTCCCCGTCAGGTTCCATAATTTGCTCGAATGCCTCAGTGAACTTAGGAAAGTGCTTTACTTGTAATTACTAGTTCATTATAAGGGATATAACTCAGAAACAGCTAAATGGAAGAGATGGATCAGGCAAGGTGTGCAGAAGGGGTATGGAGCTTCTGTGCCCTCTCTAGGTCTGCCTCCCTCCCAGCATCTCCATGTGTTCACCAACCTGGACACTCTTTAAACCCCATCGTTTGGGGTTTTTAAGAAGGCCTCATCACATAGGCATGAATGATTAAATCATTGGCTGTTGGTGATGGGTACAGGAACCTTTAGCCCCTCTCCTCTCCCTGGATGGTTGGGGGTGGGGTGAGCTGGATGGAACTGAAAGTTCCAGCCCTTGCTGGGCGTCGTGGCACCCGCCAGTAGTCCCAGCCCTGTATTCCCAGCTGTTTGGGAGGCCGAGGCAAGTGGATTGCAAGTTCAAGCCCAGTCTGGGCAAAATATTGAGAGACATCCTACCCCAATCCCCAAAGAAGTTCCATCCACCTGCCTTGTGGTTTTTTGGGCTGCCAGCCCTTATCCTGAGGCAATCTAGAGTCCCCCAGCCTGCAGTCAGTCATCTTGTTAGCATATAAAAGACACTCTACTGCTCTGGAAATTCTAAGGATTTGGAACAAAAAAAGTCTTTGGGAGAAGGACCAAATATTTAATTTTTATTGTATCACACTATGTCATATAAATGAAATCATACAGTATTTGTCATTTTGTGATAGGCTTATTTCACTCAGCATAATGTCCTCCAGGTATATTTAGCACGTGCCAGAATTTTCTTTTGAAAGGCTGAATAATACTCCATTGTATCTGTATACCACATTTTATTCATTCATCCATTCATAGACATTTGGATTGCTTCCACCTCTGGGCTATTGTGACTAGTACCTGTATGGTCAGTCCTTGATTTTAGTACCTTGGTTTTTCATATATCCTCCTGTGCTGGGCTTGGACATATGGGAGAGAAGGGTAAGAAGATGCTGAGTCTAACTTTGAGTAAACTCTTTGAGATAACCAAAGGTTATATCCTTAGTACATTGCTTTTTCAAATGACTTGTAGTGATTGATTGCAATGGTCATTTCCAGTTAAGAAAAAAAAAGAAATATAATGCTGTAGTCATAAATATTAGTAAGTCCTGTTTTTGTTTGTAACCACAGCAATAAGGAGCCATAAAACAGTAGTAGCATTAAGCATGTAATTAGGTTTTGAATATTTAGAATGAATTATAGAGATTATGGCTAGTCCCAGTATATAATTTGAAGTCTAGTTTATATTTTACCTTAATAATCTACAGATTTCAAGTATATTTTATTTACATTTTACCTTAATAATCTGTAAAGTTTGACTCATTTTTGATACTGAATTCCCATGTTGGGTATTGTTCTTTTCTTAAGTTATTTTCTCTTTATTCAAATATTTAAAGCTCTTACTTTATTAAAAAATGTGTTTTCTATCTTAAATAACAACTGGTAAAAGTTGTTAATTGTGTACTTATCACAAAAAGATCATTAAACATTTGTTCATTCACTGATTCATTCAAACGGACGAATGATTGAGTGATTAGTTTAAGACAGTGTTCTTAATACTGTGGAGAATATTTATATATTATAGTCTCTGATTTCAAAAAACTTAGGGACTGGTCTGCATAATAAGGCAAANTAAAGTTTGACTCATTTTGATACTGAATTCCCATGTTGGGTATTGTTCTTTTCTTAAGTTATTTTCTCTTTATTCAAATATTTAAAGCTCTTACTTTATTAAAAAATGTGTTTTCTATCTTAAATAACAACTGGTAAAAGTTGTTAATTGTGTACTTATCACAAAAGATCATTAAACATTTGTTCATTCACTGATTCATTCAAACGGACGAATGATTGAGTGATTAGTTTAAGACAGTGTTCTTAATACTGTGGAGAATATTTATATATTATAGTCTCTGATTTCAAAAAACTTAGGGACTGGTCTGCATAATAAGGCAAAGAGGCTGGGCGTGGTGCCTTATGCCTGTAATCCCAACACTACTGGGAGGCCAAGGTGGGCGGGTGACTTGACCGCAGGAGTTCCGAGACCAGCTTGGACAACATGGCGAAACCCTGTCTCTCCCAAAAAAAAATTAGCTTGGCATGGTGCCATGCCCCTGTGGTTGGGAGGCTGAGGTGGGAGGATTGCTTGAGCTTGAGAGTTTGAGGTTGTGGTGAAGTGAGATGGCACCACTGCACTCTAGCCTGGGTGAAAAAGCGAGACACTGTCTCAAAAAAAAAACATTAAAAAAAATTATCGTAAAAGTTAAAATGAATTAAAATGCGATGCTGTATTTGGTTAAAAAAGACTATGGATGTTTTGGAGAAGAAGGAGTGTCTTAATTAGAAACTTAAAGAAGACTCTGCATAAGAAATAATATTTTCATTGGATCAAAACAGCTCATTTGGCTTTATAGCAAAAGGAGGAAAAGCTATGTTTACATGTAAGACAAGGCACAAAGGTAAGAAAGTTATGGGTTTTAGGATCAGTGAATAATACTACTTATGCTAGGGGAAGAACTATGGAAGTCTTAAGTTACCAGATTCTAAAAGTCAGATCTCTAGGGCTTCCTAGGGATATTTGTTATTCATTAGGTATTTAATCGTGGACTGTGTTCTGGGCTATTTTTTTAAGTGTTGGACAAAACAGCTTGGTTGTTTTCTTCATAAAGTCAGAGAGACAGAAAAATAAAACAGTTTCGAACTGTGGCAAATGCTGTGTACTGTGAAAGCAATGAACAGGTCTCAATGAGAGGGAAAACGGGGAGGGAATCACCATGTTTTATTGGATGGTTCTGGATGGCCTATCTTAAAGAACAGTCCATTTCTATCCTAAGGGAATGGCTATGTGAATGAATTGGTTGTGGGAGAAAAGATTGATTAGTCAGGGATGGCTGCCAAGTTTCTGGCTGAAGCACCTGAGGTTCCATGTCTAAAATGGAGAGCAACTGAAGAAGAAGAAAGAATGGAGTTTCAAAAATGGGAAGTTCCCTTTTTAACGTAAGTTCTGAGCTTCCTTGGGATATCCCAAGTGGAGTTGTTAGGTAGGCCATTTTATATGAGTGTGGAACTTGGAGAAAGTGTCTTGAGGAAATAGAAAATTTGTGAATCATTAACAAATGGATGACATTTAAATCACATAAATGGATGTGATCCGCCAGGCACGGTGGCTCATACCTGTAATTCCAGCACTTTGGGAGGCTGAGGCGAGAGATCACTTGAGGCTAGGAGTTCGAGACCAGCCTGGCCAACATGGTGAAACCTCTTTGCTACTGAAAAAATAGAAAAATTAGCCGGGTGTGGTGGTGTGCACCTGTAATCCCAGCTACTCGGGAGGCTGAGGCAGGAGAATTGCTTGAACCCAGGAGGTGGAGGTTGCAGTGAGCCAAGATCACACCATTGCGCTCCAGCCTGGGCAACAGAGCGAGACTGTGTCTCAAAAAAAAAAAAAAAAAAAAAAAAAGAAAAAAGTATATAAATGGATCTGATCCCTGGTAAAAGAGAGATGAGGGATGGGACCTAGGGCCATGTGTGGTGATTTCTGATTTTTTGTTTCTCTTATTACAGCTTGTGTGATTTACATTGTGATTAGTTCTGAAAGAAAACTGGGTCTCGCTGTGTTGCCCAGGCTGGAGTGCTATGGTGCGATCTCAGTCCACTGCAACCTCTGCCTCCCATGCTCAAGTGATTCTCATGTGTCAGCCCCCCGAGTAGCTGGGACTACAGGCATGCATCACCGCACCCAGCTAAATTTTTGTATTTTTAGTAGAGACGAGGTTTCACCACGTTGGCCAGGCTGGTCTTGAACTCCTGACTTGCCTGCCTCAGCCTCTCAAAGTGATGAGATCACAGGCATGAGCCATTGCACCCAGCCTTAAGCATTATTCTTGAAGATACCTTTAATTAAAAAATGATAAAATCAATTCAACCAATAATATGACAGAAATAAGCATTACTTGTAACAAATGGCAATTATTATTACATTGGTTGTTTGCATATTTATATTTATTTACTTCCTGTAGGTATCCTGCACCCCATGTAACATACCAATCGGAACCCCAGTGAGTGGCTATGCTCTCTACCAGCGACACATTAAAGCAATGCATGAGTCAGCACTCCTGGAGGAGCAGCGGCAGAGACAAGAACAGATAGATTTGGAATGTAGAAGTTCTACAAGTCCATGTGGCACATCCAAGAGTCCAAATAGAGAGTGGGAAGGTAGGTAAATAGAGCCATCACCACAGAGAATTTTTATAAAGGGAAATAAAGCTAAACCCATAAGCAGTGTCCATTGTGCCTTTGTAAGTTATCAGCCTCCCAACTGATTATTACATTTGTCCCTAACAGACACAGTTCCTTAAATTGACCTTAAACTATGAAGAAATGTTAGTATTATTAACTACTAAAGGATGCCAGTAACATTTTTAGTAGCATTCTAGTTAATGTGAATTTTCTGATATTCATCTTTATGCTGGAAGACATTACAAATACAGTCATGCTTTATGTTCCATTCATCCGAATTTTCAGAGTAAGTGAGAATTGTTGTCCGGTCCTCGAAGCAAATCACCTTAAAATATTACAGTGTAATATTCACATTCTCTGGTAGATGAGAGACACAACTTTGTGTAGTGGCTATTCCCAAGCAGACGCTGGTTAAGCCTTCACCTTGGCATTTGCCAGCTGTGTGGCCACAAGCAAGTCACTTAACCTTTCATAGCTTTAGTTTTCTTATCTGTAAAATGAAAATAATAGTACAACCACCTTGTTGTGGTTGTAACATTAAGGAAGGAGCATTTGGTATTGTTATATAACACATGGCTCTGCGTTATTTTGTGTATAATGTAGTATATAATTACATACTAATTAGTGTATTAGTACTGTATATACACAGTATTAGTAGATACTATGGAGATACCTGTTTTCATTGTTACATCACTGTTTTATTTCAAGTAATAGATTTCAGTTGATCTGTTGCTGTTTTAGTTGGTGTGTGATACACTTTTACTTTCTTTAAAAAAAAGAAGAAAGGAGTGGTTTTTAAGTTTTAATACATCCTTCTGACATGGTTAGAAGAATTGGCACATGTTTCTGGTTAAGAATGAGTTTACAGTCTACTTATATGCTATGATATGCTTAGAATATAAGAATACTGAAATAGTCTGAATGATTCAGAAAATTCTTGACAGTACTTTATTTAGCTAAATAAGAGTTACTAGTTTTACAATGCCATGCATTCCAAGGGTTATTTCATATAAAATAGGAACTGTGGTACTTAACTGATCCTGCTGACTCTGCCTAGATCACACCAATAATGCGTTATTAGTTACATAACACACTGAACCTCTTATGTTAGAGTTTTAAATGTAAACTTGTTAATCTTTTAAACATAAATCTTGTGCTAGGAAAAATGTGAACCAGAATGATAATATCCACCAAGGAATATAAAAGGTGCTAAATGAATATTTCCTTGAATGAAGGTAGAAATATCGATAACTTTTAGGCTTTTACTTTGTTGGGTCTAGGGAATTCTTAATCCCTAGTTCTGTAATTGACACATGTACTCGGTAATTACACCTTAAAGGAATGAATTATAAATGAATGACATAATGGAGATATCCTTACTGCGTTTCACTACAGCATATTAATGGACTTATCACAGGTGTTTGTCTTTTGAACATTCCAATTATGAGGAAATCCATCAGTGGAAAATGATACTTTAGAGAATAAAAGTCTCTGGATGTATGTCTTACATTAATAATTTAGGATAGATTTTGTGAAGAAGTAGTAAAAGTTAGAAAAATGACATTCAGATGGTATCATTTGTTGAACTTATGCCAAAGCATAACATTATTGTTGGTAATATCTGGGTCATTTCAATATGGATATCATATTATAATTTTAAAGCCTCAATATCTTTTATTGATCTGCTTTATAAAATGGTTGTATTTGGGAACTGAACAAACTGAACCAGGCTAGATCTCCAAATTCTGAGACTCCAAACTGTGAATTGTATTTCTCTGTGTTAGTCACATTATACATATGGTTTAGATCTCAGTGGTATCCTAATTTTTAATCATAATTCAGTCATCTTAAAACCAAATTGTAATTATATGTTTGATTAGTATGACGTTAAGAATTTTACAGTTTGGTTGAAGGTGATGCTTTATAAAGGAGGGAAAGTTTATCCAAAGGTTGTTTTGTTTTAGCTCATCTCCCTAGTGTATTCATCCCATAATTTGTTTAACAAGTACCAGAAGTCTTTCTTTGAATCTATCCTGTAGTTCAGTGTATAGGATAACCTTTCAAATAACATTTTAATGTTTGCAGTTAAGATGCTTGTGTCTAGAATGTTCGACACAAATGGTTTAAATTTAACCTCACAGAACGGTTTATAGAGTGTGAAGAATAGTGAGAGTGTGGATTTATGTATAAAGTATCACCAAATATTGGTACAGTCCACCTGAATTAGGGCCATGTTTTCTACTTTTCCCTTCATGGTCTCTTAGCAAGTAACGGGCAGCACTTGTTGTCCAACTATTTGGTTGTATTTATTTCTCTTAATGTGAATGGTATAAGTAATTTCTGTAGGTATGCCCGTTTTAAGTTGCTTAAAGCTTTTCCCATCTGTAGAAAAGGTTGAAAAAAACCTTACAGAATTGTTTTCACTTACCAGTAACATTTACATGAGTTGACCTCTGCTTTACCGGTAACTTTTAAGCTTCTTTTCTACAGTGAAGGAACTCAAGCATATGGAGGTAGAGTTAGAATTGAACTTCTAATGCAATTTAACAAAATTATCCAATTAAAATAAGAGTTAAGGCTGGGCACGGTGGCTCACGCCTGTAATCCCAGCACTTTGGGAGGCCGAGGCGGGCGGACCACAAAGTCAGGAGATCAAGACCATCCTGGCTAAGTAAGAGACAGGTGAAACCCCATCTCTACTAAAAATACAAAAAGTTAGCCGGGCATGGTGGCGGGCACCTGTGGTCCCAGCTACTTGGGAGGCTGAGGCAGGAGAATGGCGTGAACCCGGGAGGCGGAGCTTGCAGTGAGCCAAGATCACGCCACTGCACTCCAACCTGGGTGACAGAGCCAGACTCCATCTCAAAACAAACAAACAAATAAATAAATAAATACAAACAAACAAAAGAGTTAATGCTTCTTTGTAACTGACCCTAGCTTGTTGCATGTTTATTTTGTTGCTGTTGCTGTTTTTCTTTTCCTGCTCCAGGTACATGGTAATTTAAATAGCTGTGTTTAGAATCATCCAAATTTCCATCATTTAAAAAAAATAAAAAAGGCCGGGCACGGTGGCTCACACCTGTAATCCCAGCACTTTGGGAGGCCAAGGCGGGCGGATCACGAGGTCAGGAGATCAAGACTATCCTGACTAATACGGTGAAATCCCATCTCTACTAAAAATACAAAAAATTAGCTGGGCGTGGTGGCGGGCACCTGTGGTCCCAGCTACTCGGGAGGCTGAGGCAGGAGAATGAGGCGTGAACCCGGGAGACGGAGGTTGCAGTGAGCTGAGATTGTGCCACTGCACTCCAGCCTGGGAGACAGAGCGAGACTGTCTCAAAAAACAACAACAACAAAAAAAAAAACCTACTTTGACCAGCGTATTTTTTTTTTTAACATAGTTATAAACTTACTGGAAATGGTAAAATAATTAGACATTAGATTTTTAATACATTATCATATTAAATTCTCTAGGAAAGAAGTGGTGATTTTCTTTTGGAGTTGGGTTATTGGTTATCTCATAAATCTGTTTACTCAGTATTAGGACACTTACTCTAATTCATTATATTAATGTGTCATAGAAGCAAAAAGTACTGTCATCTTGATGGATACCACAGAGACATCTGAAATTCAACACCCCGTCCTTTAGTGAGACACTATTGCACTGTGGTTTAGAGCTAATGGTCTGTAATTATACTGCTTTAAAAAAAATCCCTGGTAGACCTTGGTTGGGCAATTAGATATGATTTTTCTGAGCCTCAGTTTCCTCATCCCTCAAATGGTATTAATAATCACATTGGTCTTGAGGGCTAAATAGATAATATATGTAATGCACCCTGCCTAGCACTTGAATCTTAGTTGATATTTTTGTAATTGTTTCTGATTTTTAAAAGCACCTTAGTAAATGATTACAAAAAATAGTGTAGTAAGGAAATAAGAGGTTTAGATATTTGAAGGGAAAAGACAAATTATTTATAGGATAAGATTACTCACCTAAAAGCCTAAAAGAATCAAAAGTTATTAGAGCTAAAAAGAAAGTTCATTAGTTTCTCAGAAAAAATTATTACACAGAAATCCGCATCTTTCCTATATGTCTGCAGTAATCAGGTTTATTTATATAAACCCATATATATGAAAGAGATTGTTTTCTTACCAATATGACATATCTAGGAATAATTTTTAACAAGCAATGTATGGACCTATCTGACAAAAACAAGATTTCTCAACTAGAAAACTCATTATTATAAAATGTCAAGTCTTCTGTATTTATTCATAAATTTAATACAAGTCTGATGAAAATTCCAGTTGTTTGGGGACATTTTAAATTTAGATTTACCAGGAAAGATAAATGGATACAACTAGGTAGTGAAAATAATAAATAAAATGAGTGGGAATTTATTCTGACAGACATTAAAATGCTACAAATCTAAGTGGTCAGGGTTACAAATGAGTTTTAGTTTGTGCTTTTTGGATTTTCAAAAATTACAGATGTTAATTTCATTTTAAAAATAAACTATATGTTTTGAAGTCTTAATGACTGCATTTCTGGTGTGCCCTTTAAAATGTTTAAAGTTTCTTTATGCTTTATGTGGAGGTAACTTACATGATAAATAATTTTAATTAGTATTATTATAGTTATATGAATGGTTTTGATAAGCTTATATAGGATTTTTGGATTAGTTTGATCTGCATCTTTTGAAAGCCTTCTTCCATTTCTTAATTAAATTTATTTCTGTGCATATTATCATGGAGTGAGCTTCAACAGGCTAATTGTAAGAGTTGTGAAATCCTCGCAAAGCTAATAACCTCCAGTCAGGCCAGATTTGAATTAACAGAATTGCTTGATAATCTGATGTTTGCCTGTTGTGATTTTATTGCATGTGAAAACACTTGATTCTCCTTAAGAGGAAAGAGAAGTTCTTGGTCCTTTTAAGGGAAAACTCGTAATTGAGTATCTGAGGATACACAGAAGATTTAGAGTTAGAGGACTTCTTAACTTCTCTGTGGGTGGATTTTGCCCCCAGGAATTTTAGATTTTAATGTTAGTAATATAGTCGGATCTGCCCCTGGATGGTGTGGGCTTGGTCCTTTCACACTTACTATTTTAATTTGGGGTTCTTCCCTTATTTTGATAACTTTAACTTTCGTAGGAAAATCAGTCGCCTATATGCCTTATGCTGAGGTCAAACGTGCTCTAGAACAGGAAGCACAGATGCACAATACTGCAGCAAGGTCAGCCTCACCGTGTAGGCTTTCTCCAAGAGAAGTCAGTAAAGCCACTCCACAGCCTGATATGAGTGCAGCCCGCTATAGTGTCCCGCCAGGTAAATATCACTCCTCTGTGCAGTGGCTGCTGGCCATCCACCCACACATGTTCCACGTGGGCGGTTTAATCTCGTGAATGAACTGCTCTTCCAGGACATGTCCTTGCTGTTTCAAAATGACTTTGTTTCTCTGCATTCCATCATCAATTGTATTTAGCTGAGTTCACTGGGCCACTGGGAAATTTGTGTTCACACATTTATACTGTGACATTGACTGGCTCTTCCTTTAAGAAGAGTACATGAATTTGTAAAATTCTTGAGATCTCCCCATCCCCAAAATTCAGGTGTTCTGTGAGAGCCGGAATCAGTAAATGTTTCTCAAAATGTGCAAGATGCAAAAAGGATGTATAACTGGTTGTCAGTCATGTATGTGCATTCTATGAAGTAGTGTTATCAGCTGTTCTTAAGAAGTACTCTAAGAGTGGTGGCAAGAGATAAATATTTGAAGACTGATGTTTGCTATGCTAAGCAGTAGTTTGAAATGAGCATCAGCATGGAAGCTCTGGTTTGAAAGAGAGTTGAACATTTCAACCCCACAAATAGTATTTGTGACTTAAATATGTATACAGGCTTACGTGAATGAGAAATTTAAAATAGAAATGTTCATTGTTGGTTTCATCTTGCATTTTTTAATTTGTGATTTAAAAATTCAGGAATGACTGAGAGAGGTAACCTGTTGTAAACTAGGAAATGGACTATTTTAAAATCATTTTTCTTTCCTTTTAAAAGTCCTTCAGCCTGCTCCACATCAAGTGATAACTAATCTCCCTGAAGGCGTTCGGCTTCCGACAACTCGACCAACCAGGCCACCGCCCCCTCTCATCCCGTCATCCAAAACCACAGTGGCTTCAGAAAAACCGTCTTTTATAATGGGAGGCTCCATCTCACAGGTGAAACGACTTCTCTTTACAGTAGATTTCTTGTTGAATATGGCTTTGTTAAAACTTGTCCCTCCTTCTTGCACTGATCTGTCAGAGTACTAATAAATAATAATCTGTCTGAATATGAAATTTCAAGAGATAATGACCAGAAAATGCAGCAGTCACTATACTTTTGCCACAAATCAGAACTTTCAGTGAGTTATGTACCCAGATTGAGTGGTCATGGCATGCCACCCATTTAATTACACCTGGCACTTGGCATACCACCTAGTTTAATTTACATCACTCTAAACTTACCGAGTTTTAAACTTAGTTTCAAACAGCAGAATATTTGTTCACTAATCTATGGTAAAGGCTCTAAATATTAAATTGTAGGTGGTTAGTATTATAATTTATTCTGACTTTGGCCACTAAATCTTTTTTCTGGTTCATTAGTTTGTAAAAAATTGAGATATGGTCTGGTCTTAAGAGTTCCATCAGTTTTGATTAACATGGACATCAGTGGTCACACCCCTGTCAACTTATTGAACACTTCTTCACTTCAGAAAGTTTTCTCATGTTCCTTCCCACCCCATCTCCCCTCCCACTTCCTGAAGCAACCACTATTTGACTTCCTATTGTTGTAGATTAGTTTTGCCTTTTCTAGAACTTCCTGTGAATGGAATCAAACATGGTGTACTCTTTTGCATCTGTCTTCTTTAACTCAGTGTAATGGTTTTAGGGAATTCATCCAGGGTTTTATGTAATCAGTAGTTTTTTCCTTTTTATTGCTGAGTAATACCAGTTTGTTTATCCAGTCTCCTGCTGATGAAAACCTGAGCTATTTCCAGTTTTTGGCAGCTATGAATAAAGCTGGGCATTCTTGTAATGGGTTCTTTGTGGACATATGTTTTTATTTTTCTTGTACAATTACCTGGCAGTGGAATTACTAGGTTTTTGTATGCTTTATACTTTTCCAGAGTGGTTCTACAGTTTTATGCTGCCACTAGCAACGTACGAGACATGATTGCTTCATTTGATGTTATCAAGTCTTGTTCATTTTAGTCATACTTGGTGTGTAATAATATCTTATTGTGGTTGTATTTCACATTTCCCTGACAACAAACAGTGTTGGGCACTTTTCATGTGCTTATTGGCCATTTGTACACCTTTGAAGTGACTATTTAAGTCAGATTGTCTCTTTCTACTGAGTCTTTTTGATACTGTGTTGTAGGTCTTTATTATGGTTGAAAGTTCTCTGTTAGATATATGTATTACAAATATTTTCTCTGTTTTTTGTCTGTTTATTTTCTTACTGGTGTTTTGATGAGCAGAAGTTGCAAATTTTTATGTAGTCTAAATATAGATACATACTTTTTTCTCCTATGATTAGTTTTATTTTGCTAAGAAATCTTTGCTTGCTCCAAGGTTGTGAGATATTTGCCTGTTTTTTTCTTCTGAAAGCTTTGTAATTTTGGCTTTTATATTGAGGCCCATGACCAGAATCAAATTAATTATTGTGTATAGTATGAGGTCAGGATTAACATTCATCTTTATGTAAATTTCTAGTTGAAAATAGCACCAGTTGAAAAGTCTTTTACTCCTTTGATCGCTTTAGTTCCTTTGTTAGAAATCGTTTGACAGTATAGATGGGTCTATTTCTGCACTGTCTCCATGCTGTTCCATTGATGTACTTTTTCATCCTTTTGTCAGTACCACAGTCTTGATTACTATAGCTTTATTGTAAGTCCTGAAATCATGTACTATAAGTCTTTGGTGGTTTTGTTTTTCAAGATTGTTTTGGCTATTTGATGCCTTTCGCATTTTCATATAAATTATATAATCAGCTTAACAATTTCTGTCTCCCCCACTTTCTTTGGTTCCCAAGTTTTTTTTTTTTTTTGAGACAGAGTCTCGCTCTGTCGCCCAGGCTGAAGTGCAGTGGCCAGATCTCAGCTCACTGCAAGCTCCGCCTCCTGGGTTCCCTCCATTCTCCTGCCTCAGCCTCCCGAGTAGCTGGGACTACAGGCGCCCGCCACCGCGCCCGGCTAATTTTTTTTTTTTTGTATTTTTAGTAGAGACGGGGTTTCACCGTGTTAGCCAGGATGGTCTCGATCTCCTGACCTTGTGATCCGCCCGTCTAGGCCTCCCAAAGTGCTGGGATTACAGGCGTGAGCCACCGCGCCGGGCCTGGTTCCCAAGTTTTATTCAAGGACTCATACAAAAAATTCCAGGTAAATGAGTTTTAATCCTCATCTTCCTTCTCTTCTTTGTCCTGATTAATTTGGAAGTAACATAATCCGAAATTCTCTTTGCTGTTAGCAGCTATGCACACCAATCACATAGCTTATTCTTCAGATATTTTTTGGTGAGCTATTTCAAATACCCTTTGGAAAAAGGCACCTCAGAAGTTACGGTGCTTGTGTTCTTGCTCCTTTCAATAGTTACTACCCCTCCACCAAGATTCCCAGCTTTTCCATTCACTTTAATTCTGTCTTGGAGAAACTGCTAGCATTTGGCAGCAACATCTACAGGGTAGGTTCAGTCAAGGGTGAACTTCAGAACCTGCTCTTTTTTTTTTTGCCCCACTTTTTCATGGACATCTGGCAGCAGCAGAGGCTGAAACAATCTGTCAGTCTACTTAAAGAAAAAAATTCTGCTGGGATCTTTTCTCTTTTCCTTCTTCTCCTTCTCCTCCTTCTCCTTCTCTTTCTCCTTGTCTTCCTCCTCCTCCTCCTCATCCTCCTTTTCCTTTTCCTTTCCTTTCCTGTCCTGTCCTGTCCTGTCTTTTCCCCACTTCATTTATTTTATTTGCAGGAGTAGAAACATGTTTTAAGGGAGAGTTTTATTTTTCCCCCTAAACATGAATCTTGTAAGTAAAACCAACTTAACTATAGGAATGTAGCAAAGTAAGGGGAAAGTAGCACAAACCACCCAAGAGGCAAAGGTTGTGGGGAAGAGGTGGGTGCAGTGGGCATATAACATATGCATAAATGCTTTATGATTCACCTGCTCAGCACTGTCTCCCCAGAAGGCAAGCACAGGGACCCATTTTAAGAAGATGTTGCCCTCCAAACATCTGAGAATGCTTCAAATCATAGTTTAAGGTTTAAAAGACCAAAACAAAACAAAACAAAAAAAAACCCACGAACCACCCATCTGCTGGGATTTTTGTTGGAATTGTATTAAATCCATAGATCAATTTGGGGTAGAAATGGATATCTTAACATCGAACCTTCTAATCCATGAACTTGTATATCTTTTCATTTATCTGTATCTCTCAGCAGTGCTTTAAAGTTTTCACTTTAGAGATTTGTACATGTTTTGTTTGATTTATATTTGGCTATTTGATTCCTTTAAATTTTTTTTAATTTTTTAAAAATTTTTTGACAAAGTCTTGCTCTGCAGTAGTGTGATCATAGCTCACTGTAGCCTCCAACTCTTGGGCTCAAGCGATCCTCCCACCTCAGCCTTCCGAGTAGTTAGGAATTTTTTCTTTTTTTTTTTTTCCTGAGACAGAGTCTTGCTCTGTTGCTCAGGCTGGAGTGCAGTGACGCGATCTCGGCTCACTGCAACCCCTGCCTCCCAGGTTCAAGCGATCCTCCAGCCTCAGCCTCCCAAGTAGCTGGGACTACAGTCATGTGCCACCCTGTCCGGCTAATTTTTTTGTATTTTTAGTAGAGACGGGGTTTCACCATGTTGGCCAGGATGGTCTTGATACAGGAATGCTAAATAGTGAATTGGTGAACATGGACATGCGTTTCTTGTTGCTCATCTTAGAAGGAAGGCATTCAGTATTTTACTGTTAGGCAAAATGTTAAGTTTTTCATGGATGTCTTTCATCAGATTGAAGATGTTTCCTTCCATTCTTAGTTTGCTGAGACCCACCCTCACCCCTAGTTCTTATATTTTTTTAGCTCCAGAATTTCTATTTTGTTCTTTTTAATGATTTCTTTCTCTTTGTTGCTATTCTCTATCTGGTGAAACATCATTCTTGTACTTTCTTTTATTTTCTTCTTCTATCTCCTAGAGTAATTCTGTTGCTCAGGCTGGAGTGCAGTGGCATGATCTTAGCTCACTGCAGCATCAGTCTCCTGGGCCCAGTCTTGCCTTAGCATCCTGAGTAGCTGGAACTACAGGCATGCACCTGTATGCCTTGGCTTTTACTTTTTTTTAAATTTTTTTGTAGAGACAGAGTCTTAATATATTGTTAAGGCTGTTTTCAGACTCTTGGCCTCAAGTGATCCTCCTGCTGGGTTTCCCAAAGTGTAAGGATTCAAGAAGGCAGGCCACTGCACCTGGCCTCCTTTAATTTAGACATGGTTCATTTTAGTTCTTGGAATATATTTATAATAGCTGATTTAAAGTCTTACTTTAGTTTCTGTTCCCTGATCTGTTTTGTATGTACAGCTCACATTTTCCTGTCTCTTTGCATATCTTATAATTTTGGGTCAAAAACTGGACATTATATATAATGTAGCAACTCTGGAACTTGGATCCCCCCGCATCCCCCTACTTTTCTTTTCAGGGCTTATTGTTTCTGTTTCTTTTGGCTGTTATTATTTGCTTAGTGACTTTTCTTAACTAATTCTGTAAAGTCTGTATTGTTATGTGTGGCCACTGAGGTCAGATGAACTTAGTGATCAGCTAATGATTAGACAGATTTCCTTAAGTATCTAAAATCAGTAAAATCAGCCTTTGCTGAGGTGTGCTCTTTGTGTGTTGGGCACTTGATAGCTTTGCCTTAGTCTTTACTTCCTGGTGTGCAGAGCCTTAAGGACAGCCTGAGTTGAGAGTGTGGGGTCTTCCCATGTCTTTCCTAGGCATATCCATAGCCTTGCACATGCGTGTAACATTCTAGGTTCTAGGGAATATGTTGGAGCTTTTCAGACCCCCATGAACATCTCATTCTCTGGCTTTTCCTTTTAAGTGTTTTGGTTAGCCTGTTGTTTACCCTGGCTGTGATCTACTGTCTCAGGCAGTGGAGAAGTTAATCAGTTGCCTCTGATTGTTTTTGACGAGCCTGCACCTCCTCTCCCAGTCAGGTCAAATAAAGACAGCTTTGTGAATGGAGTCTCCCAGAGAACCAGCAGACAAGTCGGACAATGACAGTTATCTGGGAGTTAGGCTTTTAAGGAGCTCCAGCCTTGCTCTTTCCCTTCTAGAGGGTGCCAGGTAGCTGGTTTGCACTATGATTGTGGGCTCTTGGTTTTCAACACTACCATAGAGCTTAATCAGGAGAATGAGAATGGAACAGGTTAAAATCCCACAAAGCCCATTGTTTTACCTAGATTCAGCTTTTTTTTTTTCTTTTTTAAATAAGTGTTTCCAGATTTCTACAAGCCTTTGGTTAATTTCCAGGGTTCTTTAAACGTCGATTCTTACATTGCTTGAGACTGGGAGGTGGAGGTTGCAGTGAGCTGAGATGGCTCCACTGCACTCCATCCTGGGTGATAGAGCAAACCTCTATCTCAAAGTAAATATAAATAAATAA
>NW_016824266.1:346138-350153 GCF_001698545.2 Rhinopithecus bieti
GAATGGAGTCTCCCAGAGAACCAGCAGACAAGTCGGACAATGACAGTTATCTGGGAGTTAGGCTTTTAAGGAGCTCCAGCCTTGCTCTTTCCCTTCTAGAGGGTGCCAGGTAGCTGGTTTGCACTATGATTGTGGGCTCTTGGTTTTCAACACTACCATAGAGCTTAATCAGGAGAATGAGAATGGAACAGGTTAAAATCCCACAAAGCCCATTGTTTTTACCTAGATTCAGCTTTTTTTTTTTTCTTTTTTAAATAAGTGTTTCCAGATTTCTACAAGCCTTTGGTTAATTTCCAGGGTTCTTTAAACGTCGATTCTTACATTGCTTGAGACTGGGAGGTGGAGGTTGCAGTGAGCTGAGATGGCTCCACTGCACTCCATCCTGGGTGATAGAGCAAACCTCTATCTCAAAGTAAATAAATAAATAAATAAATAAATAAATAAATAAATAAATAAAAGGTTGATTCTTAAAACGTTTCCAGGTTTTCTTGTTGCTTTTATGGAAGAGAGTTTTTGGAAGTCCTTATTACTTTGCTGTATTGCTGATACCACTCTCCATAGCATTTTTAGTAGGAGTGAATATTAATAATAGTAGCTTACATTTTTATTGCAATGTATTAGTGCTTTATTTATGTAATTTATTAATAGTAAATACTATCTACATGTAATGCATGGTAATTTTAGAAGACATATCCTACTCCGCTTAAAATTTTTTTAAATTTAAGCAATCTACGATGAAGATTATCTTGCTTTACAAAAACTATTCTTAGTTTTGGGTAGAAGGGGTTTAACTTTTTTTTTAAAACAGAAATGGGATTGCTGACTTTGTGAAATTGACCTTGTGAAAAAACAATGTTTGTTTAATCTTTAAATTTTTTTTTTTTTTTTTTAGGGAACACCAGGCACTTATTTGACTTCTCATAATCAGGCTTCCTACACTCAAGAAACACCCAAGCCCTCAGTGGGCTCTATCTCTCTTGGACTGCCACGGCAACAGGAATCTGCCAAATCAGGTCAGTGAGTTAATACAGTCATAATGCATCTACGTTTGTAGCATCACAGCCAGTAATTTAGTACTGGATTGCTTCATGTTTCTCTGCCTTTCCACAGCTACTTTGCCCTACATCAAGCAGGAAGAATTTTCTCCCCGAAGCCAAAACTCACAACCTGAGGGTCTGTTGGTCAGGGCCCAACATGAAGGTGTAGTCAGAGGTAAAATATGCTGTTTGGCAGAAATATTAAACTTTTGTCCCCAATAAATTTATTAAAATAAGTTATTAGTATACTTTAATGATGGACTTTTTTAACTATAGTCTTTAAAATCTAAATTTGTTTTCTTTCCATGTAAAAGTCATTTTAAAACTTTGAAGTTCCGTGTTTCAGCAGTTCTTTAGTATTATTTTGGAAGTACATTTTAATAAAACAAACATGATGGGTTTTGTGCTCTTTTTTCTTTTCTTCTAGTTGAGTTCTATCCCAAGTAGGGGCTGTTTTTTTGTGTTTTGGGGCAGGGTCTGGGGGTGTAATTTGCTAATAGCTTTGTTTGTATTCAGGTACCGCAGGAGCCATACAAGAAGGAAGTATAACTCGGGGAACTCCAACCAGCAAAATTTCAGTGGAGAGCATTTCATCTCTACGGGGCTCTATCACTCAGGTTAGTTATGATCATCTCTGATATACTCAACTAAAGCTCAGGAAAAAATGATAAATAATTCTTAGCACTTTGGCTATTTTGTGATTTAAATTCATTTTTCTGCATTATGGGACAGGGTCTCAATGGTAGTAAAACCTAGATCTACAAACTGTCTGCACAGAGATGTTAATGTGATCATTTTGACTGGAAGCTATATTATGTATACTTTGGTTCATTTGAAAAGGTCACTTATTTGCAAATTGGAAGAAGACATATGTTCTAATTGATGCAGCTCTTATTGTCTTCCTGGAAAAGCTTTTACCATGTATTTAGCCTAAATAGAAATTGAGAAGAAAACCATTACAAATTATTTGCTTACTTTTGCCCCTGTGGAGAGGTAGTTCTAGAATCTCAGTATGTGAGCTGCCTTGTTAGAATCTAATGCTAAACCAGGAAATGTGGATGGCATTAACAAAAGCACCAAAAATCTTACAGTTTTGGGCTAAATATATCACTAGTTTGATTAATACAGTTTCTCTCAGTTAGTTGTTAATTTTAACTTGATATTTAAAAAGTTCTTAGCCTTTTATGTATACGCATAAGAGGGAAAATTCTGTGTTGGGAAATCATTGTAAACAGAAACCTGTGCCTTGCATTTTCTAAAGTGTTCATTCATTGTCACAAGTTTTTTCTTTGTCTAGTTCCTGTTCTATAGGACAGTTGTTCTCAGAGTATGATTCCCCACACCAGTAGCGTTAGAATCACCTAGAAAATTGCTACACATATAAATTCTCAGGGCTTACCCTAGATTTACTGAAACCCAACCCTCGTTGGTGGGGGCTGGCAAGCCCTTCACTGATTCGGCTAGGGCTTTGCTGGCTGAATGTGGTTTGTGCACCAGAGCATTGGCATCACTGGGAAGCTTGCTAGGATAGTGCAGAAATGTCAGTCCCCACTCTAGATCATGTGAATTAAAATAACCATTTTAATGAGGTTCCCAGGTGATTTCTTTCTGAAATGTAGTTTACATACTACTTCCTTGAGTGGATAAGTTAAAAACAGAAGAAAAGAAAGTTACATACTGACTCCTAAAATCTCTCTTTTTAGGCCGGGCGCGGTGGCTCACGCCTGTAATCCCAGCACTTTGGGAGGCCAAGGCGAGTGGATCGTGAGGTCAGGAGTTTGAGACCAGCCTGACCAACATGGTGAAACCCCATCTCTACTAAAAATACAAAAATTAGGCGGGCATAGTGGTGTGCGCCTGTAATCCCAGCTATTCAGGAGGCTGAGGCAGGAGAATCGTTTGAACCGGGGAGGCGGAGGTTGTAGTGAGCCGAGATTGTGCCACCTCACTCCAGCCTGGGTGGCAGAGCAAGACTCCATCTCAGAAAAGCCTCCTTTTATATTTGGTCAGTGTGTGTCTGTTTTTACAGCAAGCTAATACTTTAATATGGACAGAGGAAAGTAAATGGGCCTATATGTTTTATTCTTTCTCTTCACTCTGGTATCCAAACGGTGGGAAGAAAGGCAGTATGAACTGGGCCAAAGGGGACTAAATTTGATCTGTTTGTTTTACAGTCTGTTTGTGCATTTGAGATGAGTACTTCTGAAGTGGGTGTTAAGGATTTCTAGATATTTACTAATGAGTTCACTTAATGACTAGACAAGTAAATGTATGTCTTTTATCACTTTTCTTAAGCATATGGTATCAGATTGTGCTCTCTAGGGTTTTAGCAGTACTCATAGTGGTGACCCTAAATGTGTGAGTAAACTCAGTCTAGGCCTCTAACTCCTATTTTAGACCAAGCTGTTCTCTTTTACAAAATGCTCTATGTGTTAGGTTCTATGAACAATTTTCCTTGAAGGAATGGCTCGCTGCTTAAAGGAACAGTAAAACGAATCATGGTCATTGGCAAGCCAGAGGAGGACTGACGATGGTGAAAATGTAGATAACCTGCCCTAAACTGAATCAGTGTCACAACATGGAGGCATCCAAAGGCCTAACAATCTAGTAGTCAGTTTCATATTTGAAAGTTATTTTTCCCTCATATCACAATTTGAGAGAAGGTTGTAGTACTCTAAATTTAAAACTTACTTATAGTCTTTTTATTAGAAAATTTATATTAGGTTGGTGCAAAGATGCGATTTCAGACTGTGAATTTTAAATCATTACAACTAGGCTCAAACACATCTTTATTTATCAAAATAGGAACCATTACAATCAACACATTTTTGCCAATGAGAAATAATCTTGTTTATTCCTGTAACATAAAAATACATGCTTCGAGATTCGACAAACTCTTGGAAAGCTCTGTCTTTCCTTCCTTCCTTCCTTCCCTTCCTTCCCTTCCCTTCCCTTCCCTTCCCTTCCCTTCCCTTCCC
>NW_016824266.1:350501-377564 GCF_001698545.2 Rhinopithecus bieti
CTCCCTCCCTCCCTCCCCCGTTTTTTCTTTTTTTTTCCCTTCTTTCTTTCCTTCCTTCCTTCCTTCCTTCCTCCCTTCCTTCCTTCCTCCCTTCCTCCCTTCCTCCCTTCCTCTTGCTCTGTTGCCCAGGCTGGAGTATGGAGTGTAGTAGTGCCATCTCAGCTCACTACAGCCTCTGCCTCCAGGGTTCAAGTGATTCTCCTGCCTCAGCCACCCAAGTAGCTGGAGTTAACAGGTGTGTGCAGCCATGCCTGGCTAATTTTTGTATTTTTTGTAGAGATGGTTTTCGCCATGTTGGCCAGGCTAGTCTTGAATCCTGGCTTCAAGTGATCCGCCCGTCTCGGCCTCCCAAAGTGCTGGGATTACAGGCCTAAGCCCCACACCCAGCCATGGAAAGCATTCTGCTGGTTGTGGAAGAATTTTCCCTGAATAAAGTAGTCGAGATGCTTGAATCAAGTGGTAGAGAGAGAGGTCAGGTGAAAATATGGCAGATGAGGCAAAACTTCGTAGCCCAGTTCATTCAATTTTTGAAGCATTGGTTGTGACACAGGTGTTGTCGTGGAGAATTGGGCTATTTCTGTTGACAGGTGCTGGCAGCAGGCATTGCAGTTTTCAGTGCATCTCATTCATTTGCTGAGCATACTTGTCAGATGTAATGGTTTTGTGGGGATTCAGAAAGCTGTAGTGGCTCAGACTGGACGCAGACTGCCTCTTTTTGGTGCAAGTTTGGCTTTGGGAAGTGTTTTGGAGCTTTTTCTCAGTCCAGCCACTGAGGTCCAGTTTTTGTATAAAATCTACTGTTCTTTTTTTCTTTTTTTTGAGACAGAGTCTCTCTCTGTCATCCAGGCTGGAGTGCAGTGGCACGATCTTGGCTCACTGCAAGCTCCACCTCCTGGGTTCACGCCATTCTCCTGCCTCAGCCTCCCAAGTGGCTGGGACTACAGGCGCCCACTACCATGCCCGGCTAATTTTTTGCATTTTTAGTAGAGACGGGGTTTCACCGTGTTAGCCAGGATGGTCTTGATCTCCTGACCTCATGATCCGCCCACATCGGCCTCCCAAAGTGCTGGGATTACAGGCATGAGCCCCCGTGCCCAGCTTAAAATCTGCTTTTCATCGGATGTCATGATCTGATTGAGAAAAGGTTTTTTGTTGCCTAGAATAGGAGAAAACACTTCAAAAAGACAGTTTTTAAAATTTTCACTTAGCTCATGAGGCACCCACTTACTGAGCTTTTTCACTTTTCCAATTTGCTTCAAAAGCCGAACAACCATAGAATGGTTGATGTTGAGTTCTTTGGCAACTTCTCATGTAGTCGTAAGAGGATCAGCTTCAATGATTGCTCTCAATTGGTTGTTGTCAACTTCTGATGGCCAGGCAATATGCTCCTCATCTTCAAGGCTCTTTTTCCCTTTGCAAAACTTCTTGACCCACCACTGCACTGTATGCTTGTTAACAGTTCCTGGGCCAATGCGTTGTTGATGTTATGAATTGTCTCCGCTGCTTTACAACCCATTTTGAACTTAAATAAGAAAATCACTTGAATTTGCTTTTTGTCTGACATCATTTTCATCGTCTAAAATAAATATAAAATAAACAGCAAGTAATAAGTCTTTAACAAAAAACAAAGTGACAAATGCACATTAAAATGATATGTAGCATAACTACATTCAAAAGAAAAAAGAACATAACCACATTTATTTAAGAATGCATTCCAGTATCAAGTGGCAAATTTCAACAATGCAAAAACTGCAATTACATTTGCAGCAACCTAATAAAAGCTGTTTCATTTACTTGATTTTAGTCCTTAAGAGAAACTTCTGAGAGTTAAGTCCTGTAATAGAGTCCTCACATGAAGGTGGGAGCAAAGTTGATTCACCTAATATACCTGTCATAATTTTAAGTGTTACATAGCTGAGTTGAAGGACGAAGGTACAGGATGTCTTCATGTCGATAAAAATTCAATGTGTAATTTCCTTTCATGTACGTGTGCTTTCTTCTTTGAAGCTATAGATTAGCCTGACACTGTGATAGGGTAAATTTTCTGAACACCTTGTGTTTTCCCTAAACTCCGGTTACTCCTTGATTTGATGCTTGATTTGATGGCAGGGCACTCCAGCTCTGCCCCAGACTGGCATACCAACAGAAGCTTTGGTGAAGGGGTCCATTTCTAGAATGCCCATTGAAGACAGCAGTCCTGAGAAAGGCAGAGAGGAAGCTGCATCCAAAGGCCATGTTATTTATGAAGGCAAAAGTGGACATATCTTGTCATATGATAGTAAGTATTGTATGTATGTACCAAAACCAGTATTACAGTATAGGCTTGGGTTTTCCCACATTTCTGCTATCTGGAAATCAGTTTATTTTTGCTGAGCCTATGTTTTCTCTCAGTAAAAGGGGTTAGTAATACTTGTCTCATGAGAATTTTGTGAATATCAGCTCAGTCAATGAAAAGTAATTAACAACGCAGAGCTCATATTAAATGTCCCATAGGTGGTAGCTAAGATTATCGACTGTGGTCAGTTTAGCTTAGGTAAAGAGCCTTTGTTGAACTTTAATAGAATACTTTTATTTTGAAGAGATTCATGTTTTATGATTTAAGAATTAGAGCGTAGATAATACTCTGATAATCTTGATAAGAATATTAAATACTCCTTAATAAAACTATTTTAATGTCTGTGTACATTTTTTAGATGTATTCTTAAGTTATATTTTCTCAGTAGTAGTATTTTATAGGAATGACTCAAATGTGATGGAAATATTAGCCAAAGTTTTGACTGAGTTTGAGTTCTTATTTGCACCTGACTCTGTGACCTTGGAGTAGTCATTAGCTATGCTTTTTCTCTTCCAATACAAAGAAATAAAGTATGTGTGTACATAGTGCCAAATGCTGTAAAATGCTTGATAGCTTTCTTATTTCCCTCTGCTTTACATGTCTGGCATATTTTGATTAACATTTTGTTTTTGGGGTTAAGAAATTAATAATTAATGTACATTGTCCAAACCAGAAGTCTACACACCACATCCACCAAATCACTAAGCCATTTCTGTTCATTTTCCTAAAGTGTCTAGAATCCATCCATTACTCTGTATTCACCACTCTTACCATCATCTTTAACCCAGCAGCCACCTAACTCATCTCCCTACCTTCAGTCTCACCCATATTCAAAGTGTGTACCACATCACTCCTTGATTGATTTTTCCATCACCCTTGAGATAACTGCAAGCCCCTACCTTAGCTTTATCACCCCTCCAGGAGCTGCTTCCAACATAACTCTTCAGATTTTTCCTTTCTCACTTCTATGTTTACCTCCCCTACACTCTTCCTCCCAACTCCACTCTACACATTAGCCAGTTACCAAGCTTACGTTCTTTTAATGTACCATTCTCTGTCTCACCTTGGGGTCTTTGTGTTCACTGTTCATTCTGCCTGAACTTTCTCCTCCTATTACCTTTGACTTGAACAACTCTTATTCATCCTTCATTCTCAGCTTACACATTGCTTCCTCTAAGCTGGCTTATCTGAACCTGGAGGTGTTAGGTTTCTCTCCTAGCATTTTCATAGCACATCATACTTCTCCTTTCATAGCTTTTTGCACAACATAATCTGTACCTACTACTATTGGGTATGTTTCATGCAGAAAGGGACTTAATTTGTTAATCTTACCTGCAAGCCTAGCTTATGCCTAGCACACAGTAGGCATCAATAAACGTATTTGAATGAATGAATATATTTTTATGAATCATCCACACAGATTTTATTGTAGGTTAAGACAAGTTTTTGTATTATTTTATAAGATAGACTATGAAATTAACCTATTTACTGTACATTGTATACCATGTGCTCTCTCTGAGCAAGTCTTGTTTGTGTATTCTGTAGATATTAAGAATGCCCGAGAAGGGACTAGGAGTCCAAGAACAGCTCATGAAATCAGTTTAAAGAGAAGCTATGAATCAGTGGAAGGAAATATAAAGCAAGGGATGTCAATGAGGGAGTCTCCTGTATCAGCACCGTTAGAGGGTAAAGCACTGTTTTCAGAATGTTATTTTGATACATGTAATTTTATATAGTAAGTTTGCATTGTTGAATTAAGTTGTATGCAGTTTTTATCATTTCCACCTGAAATGTATATTTATATTAACTTTGTATATACATAAAGTGGCACATAACAATGGAAGGAGGTAAAAATTAAGCATAATTGGTCATAGGTTACTATTAGAATGTTCATATTTGAATGCTCTTACAATTTCCAGATTATTCCTGTTTCAGCTAAGTGAGTTAAAAAAGGTAAAATTTGTTATGAGAACTTTTCTTTTTGAATTGTGAGACAGATAAAGCGGTGTAATGGGTAAAGACATGAATTTAAATTTCAGTTTCACCCTTCCCTGGTGAATTCCTCTGAGCCTGTTTCTTCCTCTGTAAAGTAAGGGATCGTACCTAACACTGTGTGAGGGTTGGAGGCAGGCGTCTGAACTGGTGCTGCTCATGTGATATGCCTTCAGTACACGATCAGTAGGATTTTGTTCTGTTAATGGCCCACTTTGTTTAAATGTTAACCTGCCTCAACCAATTTTAAGCTAGAGGAAATACTAAAAGCAGGGTAAGTCCTATGTAATTCTCTAAGAGCTGTATTTTTCTCTGTTAAAAAACGCACACACACACACTTTTACTGTAAATGTGTGTGGTTATTTCTAACCCTTGATTTATATTTATTAGCAACAATAATGTGAAACTTCTTAGGAGGTTATTTACAACTCTTTCGTTTCAATTTGCATGCTTCATTTAATACATTTTCCCTATTTTTATGGTATCCGTATTTCCCATTTTCCCTTTATTACAAGTATATTTCAAAACTAAGCAATGGTTTCCAATCCTGTATCTTCTTTCCTCTTGATAAAGAAGTGTTGGGATTTTAGATTTAATTTGAAGGTATCTTTCCTTTTTAACCTTTCATTAGATGCCTTTGGTGGCCATTTTTTGTTTAGGAAAATATTTACAAAGGACTGTGTGATGTCATATTAGGTACTTCTGGAAAGTTCACAAACTTAAATTGACATTCCTTCCTTCATAGAGCATTTATCAAAAACATATACTTTAAGAACAGCATTCAGTGTATGTTAGTTGATATATACATTATGTTGAATAATTGATTGCTTTCTTGTTTTGGAAGGGCTGATATGCCGAGCATTACCCAGGGGGAGTCCTCATTCTGACCTCAAAGAAAGGACTGTATTGTCTGGCTCCATAATGCAGGGTAAACTTTCTGCTTGTTTTGCATTTTTATTTATAATTGCCTTCCTGGCAAAATAGTTCGACATTAATTTACAGTGTATTTCTGCTTTTCAAGATATTTTCCCTTTTGAAATATTAAAGTCTTGGTTATTACTTTTCTGCCTCTGAGCTACATAATTTATTGGAAGATGATAGTTGCTTAGTCTTTTAATATAGAGATATCTTTATTATGCAAGAACCATTCTGTGACTATTATGAATGATGCATTAATATTATATCTTAAGCAACCCTAAAGAAATGATTGATGAATACTGATTAAAGGATCTACTGTAAATAGAAAATTAATTAGAAACTACAAGATGTCAAGGCATTATTTTAAATTATGTTAAAATATGTGTAACAAAATTTACCATTTTAACCATTTTTAAATGCACAGTTCCATGGCATTGTTGTGCAACCATCAGCTTTATTTTAATGTTTCCTGAACTCTTTTTCAAGGGACACCAAGAGCAACAACTGAAAGCTTTGAAGATGGCCTGAAATATCCCAAACAAATTAAAAGGGAAAGTCCTCCCATACGAGCGTTTGAGGGTGCCATTACCAAAGGAAAACCATATGATGGCATCACCACCATCAAAGAAATGGGGCGTTCCATTCATGAGATTCCAAGGCAAGATATTTTAACTCAGGAAAGTCGGAAAACTCCAGAAGTGGTCCAGAGCACAAGGCCGATAATTGAGGGTTCCATTTCCCAGGTAACTAAGTTTTGGCTCTTTTTGTCAGTAACTGATATTTATGGAACATTTTAAGAAGTGTGACTTAATAATTGTAAGTGGTTCTTATGATGTCAGACCTCCTGGAAGTAAACGTGAAAGTTTCCTGTACCTTTTTTTTTTTTTGGCTCTGTGGACCAGGCTGGAGTGCAGTGGTATGATCATAGCTCACTATAGCCTTAACCTCCTGGGCTCAAGCAGTCCTCCCACCTCAGCCTTCCAAGTAGCTAGGACTACAGGCATGTACCACCACACCCAGAATTTTTGTATTTTTGTAGAGACAGGGCTTTGCCATGTTGCCAAAGCTGGTCTTGAACCCCTGAGCTCAAGTGATCTGCCCACCTCAGCATCTCAAAGTGCTGGGATCACAGGCGTGAGCCACCGCACTTGGCCTTTGTGTAATGGCACTATCTTGGCTCACTGCAACCTCTCCCTCCCGGGTTCAAGCGATTCTCCTGCCCCAGCCTCCCGGGTAGCTGAGATTATAGGTGCCCGCCACCACGCCCGGCTAATTTTGTATTTTTAGTAGAGATGGGGTTTCTCCATGTTGGTCAGGCTGGTCCCGAACTCCCGACCTCAGGTGATATGCCCACTTCAGCCTCCCAAAGTGCTGGGATTATAGGTGTGAGCCATGGCGCCAGGCCTTGCGTACTTCTTATCATCAAGTTTTCTTGTGTCCATAGCATGAAGTGTGGAATGTGGGAAAGTATGCAGCTTGGGATCAGTGGGGTTGCGATTGAGATGCCCAACAGACAAAGAAAAGGTCACCACAGTGAACTGTAACTGCCATGGGCCAGACATAGACCTGAGATAGAAAAGTAGCCAGATGACTTTGCCACCTGTAATGTTTGTGTCTTTCCCTTTAGGGCACACCAATAAAATTTGACAACAACTCAGGTCAATCTGCCATCAAACACAATGTCAAATCCTTAATCACGGGGCCTAGCAAACTATCCCGTGGAATGCCTCCGCTGGAAATTGTGCCAGAGAACATAAAAGTGGTAGAACGGGGAAAATATGAGGATGTGAAAGCAGGCGAACCCGTGCGTTCCCGGCACACGTCAGTGGTAAGCTCTGGCCCCTCCGTTCTTAGGTCCACACTGCATGAAGCTCCCAAAGCACAACTGAGCCCTGGGATTTACGATGACACCAGTGCACGGAGGACCCCTGTGAGTTATCAAAACACCATGTCCAGAGGCTCACCCATGATGAACAGAACTTCTGATGGTATGTTACTTTTGTTGCTTGGTCTGATCCTTTTTATTGCATTAAAAAAACAAAACAAAACAAAAAAACCTTTGTCAAGTAGTAAATATCAAATTGTTAGCTTTAGAGTATCCCAAGATCTGCAGGTCATGCTTGATTCTAGAAGTATGGAAGGCTACTAATTTAAACGTAGGCATAATTTAAGTAAAATACCTAATATTTAAATCAAGTCCAGATTACGACACAGTCCAGAAATGCTGTAGAGTAAGTATATTTTTAGAGTGGATTTTCGGCCAATTGCATAAGGTTTTCTGGAAGTCAGTTTTCACATTGTTCCTTCAGTGGCAATGTGGTGTGAAAACTGAAAGTAGCCTCTGGAACAAGACTGCATAAGCTTGAATTAACATTCTTACTGCATAAACTCAGATGAGTTACTTAGCTTTTTTGTAGCTTAGTTTCCTGATCTGTAAAATCATAATGTAACATTAAGACTTACCTCTCTGGGTTATTATGAAGATCAAATAAGGTAGTACATGTAAAGAACTTAGAATGGTGCTGAGTATTTATGAAGGGCTCGATAAATGTGAATTAAACTGTTGGTGTTACTGTCATTATCATTGTTATCACTGTAACCCCATGGTGCTGGCAGCTACATCAGTTGAGAAGTGATTTTTACCAAGTGGTCCCTGAATCAACCTGAGGCCCTTAAAAATGCATCCACCTACCATTTTTTATTATAATACAAATTTATTGATGGCTCATACGCTACATCCTGGGCTGGGCACTGTGAGCTGTAGAAGAGTGTTTTGGTAGGTGTGAGAGGCATAGCACAGAGTGAGGAGAAGGGGAAGTCCTTGTTAGGGATAGGGGGGTGAGTCCAAATGCTTGTAGCTTTAGTTCTGATGGAGGGTTGCCCTGCAGAGGGAAGGGCACTACATGTTTGAGCACATTGGGACTTGGAAGGGGATGTGACAAACCAGTGTGATTTCTTTCTTTGGGCAGGCAGATTTGTTTGTGGTAAAGTTTATAGTATCAAAATCATAGTAATTAGATGTAATGGTTACACAACCACCATGCTTGCACTTAATGCCACTGTGAATTGTACCCTTTAAAATGGCTAAAATTGTATATTTTATGTTATGTATATTTCACCACAGTTAAAAAAATTGAGGGTGGCTGGGTGCGGTGGCTCACACCTGTAATCCCAGCACTTTGGGAGGCCATGGTAAAACCCTGTCTCTACTAAAAATACAAAAAAAATTAGCCCGGCATGGTGGCGTGCTCCTGTAGTCCCAGTTACTTGGGAGGCTGAGGCAGGAGAATTGCTTGAACCCAGGAGGTAGAGACTGCAGTGAGCCGAGATCACGCCACTGCACTCCAGCCTGGGCGACAGAGAGAGACTCCATCTCAAAAAAAAAAAAAAAAAAAAAATTGAGGGTGATGGCTAATAAGTGTTTGAATATATAGTTATTGGTGGGACAGTCTGAACACTCTGAATAACATCATTTAAAAGAGGAGAGGCTGGAGTAGGGAGGAGATAGATGTTGGTGAAGTAATGAGAAAGTCATTGTGGAAGAACAGAGCAAGGAAAAAATTAGTGAAATTCGTGATTAATGGGTAGTAAGAAAGTTGCATAACACAGGCAATGAGAGAAAACTGAAGTTTACTACATGTGGGGACAAAAGAATTTAGAATGTTAAAAGTCATACAAAAAACAATCATTCATAATGATATTTAAAGAAGAGTATTGAATTTTATTTTTAATGTTACATAAGGTGGTAAAATACTGGTGCTGTGATCCAAAAGGTGACAGTACTCTCCAAATCTCAGTTTCTACTACTTGCTTGCATTTTCATATTTTGCAATATTGAATGGTAAATGTTGAGGGAAAAGAGAAGATCCAAATACATGAATATAGTCTGTATTTGAATGGTTGAGAAATGGACAAATATTATCATACTTTGCAAGTTTCTTAAGAACTTGTGGCATTGGCTGTTTTTTTCCAGTTACAATTTCTTCTAACAAGTCTACCAATCATGAAAGAAAATCGACACTGACCCCTACGCAGAGGGAAAGTATCCCAGCGAAGTCTCCAGTGCCTGGGGTGGACCCTGTCGTGAGCCACAGTCCGTTTGATCCCCATCACAGAGGCAGCGCTGCAGGCGAGGTTTATCGGAGCCACCTGCCCACGCACTTGGATCCAGCCATGCCTTTTCACAGGGCTTTGGATCCTGGTAAACACGAAATATAGTGATAATTTATGGCAAATAAATATGCCACCTGTATGCCTTTTCAGCTTTCTGTTGTTGTACAATATAGTACAATTGCAAGTACCATTAATGTACAGCTCAGTGAATTTTCACAAACTAAATTCCCCCATGTTACCAGCACCCAGATCAAGAAATAAAATCTTATCAGCACCCAGTAAAGAACTAAAAATAATAGTATATGAAAAGCTCTCTTATGGCACTTGGTGAAGCTAATTGAAAATGTGGGTTAATGTGAATAATTATTTTAAAATGACAGGGGCATACCTTAAACATGTTAACTTACAGCATAGATGTTCATTTACCAGTACTCTGATCTAAGGCCAAGGCTTTTTCATAAACGATTGATTAAAGCTCACTGTCTTATATAAAAGAAATTCACATTTCCAGGTTTTTCTTTTTTTAAGTAAAGCTAGAATTTCCAAGTAAAGACACTTCCAAGCAATCTAAATACAGAATCCTTCTAGATTTTTTTTCCAGCCTTTTAAAGTTGTCTGGTCCACACCTGATTCAACTTCTGTATCAAGTCTTTCCAAAGCTATTAACTTAGTTTTCAGAGAAACCACTCTTCATTCTTCTTTGATTTACAAATTATGTCATTAAGGTACATAATTCTAGTGACAAGTACAGCTGGAAGAAACTTTAGAACACCACTGACATTCATAGACAGAATCTGATAGGTGCAGACATGTGCAGGTTTCTAGAGAGCAGTCTGTGCTGGGCAGAGGGCACTGTGTTTTACACAGGGAAGGGAGGGGAGCAGTCCCATTGGTTGGTACAGAGAGCCTCGGCTGGGCTGTTATAATCTGCAGGACCAGAGGCTGCACCTTGTCCTCCCAGGGTGCAGTCCTTGCTCTTCCTTGCCGCTATTGGCTGAGCCCAGTCACACATGTGTTTTCTGCTCAGACTTCTTCTCTGGCCTAAACTCTTTGCTTTGCTTATTACTAACATCCTTCAGGTGCAAATTAGAACACGGCATACTTGTGCCTCACTTTGGTCCTTAGGGAAGAATTTTTCATTATCAGTATGCTAAATTTTAAACGTAAGAATTCTAAGGGTTATTTACATTTCATAATAGCAAAGTACCTGTGGGAAATGTTTTATCTAAAAGCTGTGTAAATGTCATCAAATTATGTGTCATTTGACAACACTGTTTCAGAGGAGCCCAATACCTATTACTTAGGGCACTGTGTCCCAGATTGTATCAGCTGACAGACTTACCTAGCTTCTAGATGAAGGGGAAGCAAATATTCCAGAAAACATGTTATTTGTTTTTCTAGGGAGAACATATACATATAAAATAGGTCACTCTGGTTCTCAGACAAAATGGAATGTTTCTAGTTTCTATTTAGTGTTTATCATAGTCTTCATTTTGTAATGGTTTCATTTGCTTGTTTTTGAGCCTGAGCTGGATTATAATGTTTCGAGGAGAGAGACATTATCTTCTACTTTTTACCACACCTTACCCCTTCCTCGTGTCATGTGTCTTGTGTCATTCTGTCACCTAGGGGTTGCGAAAAACTACAGCTTTTAGCCAAATCCTGTTGCCTCTTGTGTTTGTAAATAAAGTTTTATTAGGACACAGCCACACCATTTATTCTTTTCTTCTGTAGCTCTTTTTGTGCTACAGTGTCAGAGTTGAGTAGCTGTGACAGATGCGAAAAGGCCCACAAAGCCTAAAATACATTTACCATTTGGCCCTTTATGTCAAAAGTTTGCCAGTCTGCTCCAAACATATGGGCTAATTAAATGCTTATAGTCTTTAATCATTTTCACCCCCTGGAGAGTAAAGTTACTGATTGCCACAAAGTGTTTTCGTATACATTTCTGTTGGTTGTATTGGATGATCAGTACTGTAAAAACAATTCTGTTTTCAAACACAACTCTTGCAGATGACAGGTAAAATATAATAAAGTTACATATCAAAGATTGAAAGTAAAAGTACTTGAGAAATTTTAGCTGCTGTTATCCTTCCCCTTTTCCATTACTTCTCAGACATTAGAATGAATTAGAAGTGATACTGCTAATATATCAAGGTCTAAAATAAATCCACCTTAATCCTTATAACTAAGTAAAAGTTCCATGTGCACTAGCTCAGCACATGATTTTTCTCTACTCTTTTGTAGATGGTGTTTAGCAAATGCATTTCAGCCAGGACAAAACTCAGTGCCTTTCTTTCATTCTCTCAATCAGCAGCGGCTGCTTACCTGTTTCAGAGACAGCTTTCACCAACTCCAGGTTACCCAAGTCAGTATCAGCTTTACGCAATGGAGAACACAAGACAGACAATCTTAAATGATTACATTACCTCACAACAGATGCAAGTGAACTTGCGTCCAGATGTGGCCAGAGGACTCTCCCCAAGAGAGCAGCCACTGGGTCTTCCATACCCAGCAACGAGAGGTGTGTGTCTTTGCATTTCAGAATTCATAGAATATTTATGTTTATCCAGTGTTTCTTAGGTACTCAATAAATACTTATTGAATGAATGATGGAAAGAAAGAAAGAAAAAACACTGTATCCTTCCCATAGACTTTTTAGCCCAGAGACATACATCGAGAGAAGGTGTTTTGGTGAATACTGAAATTTTGGTTTAGTTAAACCAAATCCTTGTGCTGAGTATTTGTAATCCATGTTTTACAAATTTCTCTGTCTCTTTAATCTCCCCATACTTTGAGGTTACTGATATGAAGTATAGTCTTTAATATCCTTCTTTAGAGTTAAAGAATGTTTTAAAAAGTAATGGTGATAGTAAACATTTTTATTTATATTATATACAAATTGTCCTTGATTCACAGAGATAGACAAAATCCAAAAGTCATGTATGGTTCTGTACCTTTAGAATAACACTTAACATAAATTATATTTGTCTTTTGGATAGGAATCATTGACCTGACCAATATGCCTCCAACAATTTTAGTGCCTCATCCAGGGGGAACAAGCACTCCTCCCATGGACAGAATCACTTATATTCCTGGTACGCAGATTACTTTCCCTCCCAGGCCATACAACTCTGCTTCCATGTCTCCAGGTAAGATTCTACAGTCACACACCTCTCTAATAGAACCATTGTGTTTATGGTTTTACAACATAGCCTTTTAAGGTATTTTGGGCAATTTTCCCTCATTTGGTTTCTTGTTTTTCTTTTAACATTTAATAGTAGTTCTTATGTGCCAACTGTCACTACATACCTTAGAAACGCCTTAAAAGCTTATGTTATGCTTCAGTTCTTATCCAGGACTCTTAATAAAACAAACTCCTTTTTTTTTCTTGTTTTTTTTTTGTTTGTTTGTTTGTTTTGGAGACAGAGTCTGGCTCTGTTGCCCAGGCTGGAGTGCAGTGGTGTGATCTCAGCTCACTGCAACCTCCCTCTCCCGGGTTCAAGAGATTCTCATGCCTCAGCCTCTGGAGTAGCTGGGATTACAGGTGCGCGCCACCACACCTGGCTCATTTTTTGTGTGTTTTTAGTAGAGACAGGGTCTCACTATGTTGCCCAGGCTGGTCTCAAACTCCTGGCCTCCGGTGATCCACCTGCCTTGGCCTCCTGAAGTGCTGGGATTATAGGTGTGAGCCACTGCACCTGGCCAAAAGAAGCTTCTTATATCCCAAATTTGAAGCTTTTTGAAAAATTTTCAGTCATTAGAATTTCAGAATTGTTTGATATACTCAGTCAGTTGATATTTTTATCTTCAAGCTGCAGGTTTATGTTTTACAGGACACCCAACACACCTTGCAGCTGCTGCAAGCGCCGAGAGGGAACGGGAGCGGGAGAAGGAGCGGGAGCGGGAGCGGGAACGGATTGCTGCAGCTTCCTCCGACCTCTACCTGCGGCCAGGTCAGTGAAAGGCACTGCTCTTCCATTCTCTGGACACATCTTAGCAGTCTTGTACGCTGTGTTTAATGCTGTGCACAAAATGTTTGATGCAAACAAAATTCTAAGACATCGTTATTACAGGCCCCAAGTGAAAAACAGGTGAAAGTGCTGTAACAGCTGAGGTGGTGGAAACATGGATTTTACACGGAAAAATGTTTTCATGAGGAAGGTATCATTTGTGTTTGGTGCAAACAGTGGACTGCGGTTGGGCCTGAAGATATTGGTCACAGAGCTTTCAAGGCTGAAAGAACAGCCCTAGCAAAAACTCCTAGATATGAAGGTGTTTTTGAGCTTGAGTTTAGAGGAGGAATGGAAAATACAGTTAGCAGCTTGTGTAGCATCTTGAATTACAATGAAATGTTGTGTCCAGGAGGCAGGTGACATGATCAGAGGGACATTTACACACGAATGGAATAGGTGGATTAGTGGGTATGGCTGGTCCCAGAAGGCCAGTGAGACTGTCAGTAGTTCATATGCGTCCTAATGGTGGCCTGGAATACTTTACACTGGGAATGGCCAGAAAAGAACTGCTGGGAAGAATATCACTGTAGACTCAAAGGGACTTAACTAGATATGGGGAGTGAGAAAGAGATGAGGAACAAGATTAGTCTGCAATAAAGATAGAGCATGATGAGTGAAAGCAAAGATGTAATGATTTTAGACATCCAGGTTGAATATCCCAAATGCTTGGAACCAGGATTTTTTCAGATTTTGGAATATTGACATTATGCCAGTTGGACATTCCTAATCCAAAAATAATGAAGTTTGAAGTGCTCCAGTGAGTGTTTACTTTGAGTGTCATGTCAGCTAAAAAGTTTTGGATATTGGAGCATTTCTGACTTGGATTTGGGATGCCCAGCCTCTCATGTGTCCATGGGGAATCTTTTTCATCCATGGTATACTTGCTCTTTTCAGTTCTTTTAATTAAATCAAATCATTGACCATGTGCGTATTGTCAGATACTCTGATCTGGTACTCAGAAGAAAAGACGGAGCTTGGAGATACTGATTTAGGAGTCACCTGCAAAAGCTGAAGCTCTGGCTTGAATGAGATTTCCAAGGGGCAAGAGTGTGAAAAGAAGTGTAGGTCAGTCTTTAGATATTACCAGGAGAGTTGATCTAGGTCGGGGCAAAAGGAAGCAGAAACGTATCAGAGAGTTAAGTACAGAACCAAAGGGCACAGTGGCAGAAGGTTGTCACATTGATACTGTCATAGGAAACAAATCTTTGAAATCAATATGAATGGCAGTATATGGAAGGAGCCCGAAAGATAGTCATCAGATTTGATCCAGTAATATTTCTGAGGAGTTAAATAATTCAGTGGTTACAAAGCTCAAACACATTTAGCTATAACTGTGTCACCCAGAAGACCTTGTATAATCTATGTAAAGTAAGATTATCTATGTACCTTTATCTGTGTACAATAAAAATCACTAAGAATTTGACTATAGGAAGTGCTTTAATGAATTGTAAGGCAGAACAGTAATATTGATTCCATGTTAATTGCATAAAACATGGAAAATTGATTTAATTAAGAAAACCTCATACAAATAATACATAACTTTGGTAGAGACTAGATTTTTAAAATATTTGTGATCCTACTGATGAACAAAATTTATATTTAAGGCACAAAGATACCATTTCTCTGCATCAGACATGTAAGAAAGTTGATAAATATTGTGTTGGAGTTTCTGCAGAAACAGACACTCATGTTGGCAATGGCAGTGTAAATTGGTGTAGCCTCTGTGGAGATAGAAATTTTAAATACTCTTCCATCTAGTAATTCACATCTAGGAATATATATCCCATAGAAATACTTAGGTAAGCTGGGCATGGCGGCTCGTGCCTGCAATCCCAGCTACTCAGGAGGCTGAGGCAGGAGGATTGCTTGAGGCCAGGAATTCAAGACCAGCCTCAGCAACATAGTGATACCCTGTCTCTAAAATATATATATATAAATTAGCCAGAAGCAGTGCCGCGCACCTGTAGTCCTAGCTTCTCAGGAGGCTGAAGTGGGACGATCCCTTGAAGCCAGGAGTTTGAGGCTGCAGTGAGCTGTGGAGTGCCCTGGGTAACAGAGTGTGACGCTGTCTCTTAAAATTTTTTAAACTTAATTAAAAAATAAATATTCATATAAGCTGATGAATGGTTAGAAGGGAGAAAACTGCTGAGAAGCCTGGCTGAGCTGATGGTGTGTGTGAGAAGAGGGGTGTGTGCTAAAACAGCTAGCTGTTATGAAGCCAGTGAGCAGGTTAGAAGATTGGAGTGAGGACACAGAACAAGACAAGGTCGAGAAGAAAGTGATTGGGGAGGGATTTAAGAGTTCAAAATCCTCTGCGTGAAGTAGTTCTGACCAAGTCCAAGCTCTGACTTTGTTATGGGAGAGTTAGAGTTAAGTGAATAAAAACATACCAAATATTGTAGAAGTATAATTGTGAGAGCCAAGTTTTTTGTGGGAGGATAATGTGAATGATTTCATTTCAAAAGAGAGCTTGCTGAGAGAAAGAGTCGCCTGTGAAGGGGACAGTGAAGAAATGAAGCAGGGCAAACTGGTTGAATGAAACGGTCTCAAACCCTAGTGTAGCAGTGGTATATTATTTTCATTATGATGCTTAGAAAGTTGTGCCTGATTGGATTTTGGAAATCATGTATAGACTGGAGTTTGAGGAAGAATCTGAAAGATGAACTTACATGATTTCTAGTAGTACTTCTTGTTGGTGCTGTTTTATTTCTGGGATCAAGATTGAAATTTATCAGAGAAATGGAAATGACAGTAAATGATGGCTGACGTTTTGTTTCAAGTTACTGCTGCGGTTTTATTGCATCTTTATTTGGAAACTTTTAGAACATATTTCTGGAAAGGCCAGAAAGTAGACTATCAAGTTTCTTGTCTTGTTTTCCTTTTTTTCTATTTAGGTGTATTAGGAAATAAACAATCCATAAGCATTACTTCCTTTTGTCTGTAGCTTCCTCCTTATGTCTTTCTTTCTTTTTCTTTTTCACCTCTGCAGGCTCAGAACAGCCTGGCCGACCTGGCAGTCATGGATATGTTCGCTCCCCTTCCCCTTCAGTAAGAACTCAGGAGACCATGTTGCAACAGAGACCCAGTGTTTTCCAAGGAACCAATGGAACCAGTGTAATCACACCTTTGGATCCAACTGCTCAGCTACGAATCATGTCAGTCTCTTGTACATATTTTGACAAAAAATGTCTCTTTTATATTCATTTTAAAATTTGTGACTGCAATAGTCTAAGTATAGTCATGCTTTTCTGCCCATGCCACGAAGCCTTTTTTGTTGTTGCAGTTTGTCCTTCCATCTCCCCACCACATTCCCAGCAAATGGTCTTCCCTTCACAGAGCTATGATTTGGTTTTATTTACAGGCCACTGCCTGCTGGGGGCCCTTCAATAAGCCAAGGCCTGCCAGCCTCCCGTTACAACACTGCTGCGGATGCCCTGGCTGCTCTTGTGGATGCTGCAGCTTCTGCACCCCAGATGGATGTGTCCAAAACAAAAGAGAGTAAGCATGAAGCTGCCAGGTTAGAAGAAAATTTGAGAAGCAGGTCAGCAGCAGTTAGTGAACAGCAGCAGCTAGAGCAGAAAACCCTGGAGGTGGAGAAGAGATCTGTTCAGTGTTTATACACTTCTTCAGCCTTTCCAAGTGGCAAGCCCCAGCCTCATTCTTCAGTAGTTTATTCTGAGGCTGGGAAAGATAAAGGGCCTCCTCCAAAATCCAGATATGAGGAAGAGCTAAGGACCCGAGGGAAGACTACCATTACTGCAGCTAACTTCATAGACGTGATCATCACCCGGCAAATTGCCTCGGACAAGGATGCGAGGGAACGTGGCTCTCAAAGTTCAGACTCTTCTAGTAGCTGTATGTATCTCAATCTGAGTTTCACAATGTGATGTCTGAGTAAAGAATTACTTTATTCTTTAGGTCAAGTAGAACTATATGGTATTTAAAAATCCTAATGCTTGATAGTAAATGTAATGCAAAATGTATCTTCCGCTGTTTTATGATTATTTAAATATCCCAGTTTCCTACATACAAGCCTATCAGTGTATTTTCCACAAGAAAACTGTATCATTTATGTAATTAAATTTAGAAAGTAGAAGGCAGACCTTATTAACATATTTAGGCATCTGAAAGGTAGTGGATATATCGCCAGGCTCTGTGCTCCTGAGGTATAATTTCTCAGGAAGCATTTGCTAGGACATGGTTCTATAGTTATGCCAATACCCCAAAGCCTCTAATATCCTTTTTCTAAGATGCAGATTTTTAAAAGTGAGACTACTTATTACTGGTGATTGGTATTTATATTGCATCTTTTTTGCAAGTTGGATTTTGTTCAAGTCTGGTTAGTCATTGTGATGGCTAGCCTGCAAATCTGTTGAAATTCACAGGTCTACATTAAAATGCTAGAAAAGTTACTTTTTAAATTTTGTTTTAAACTATTGCCTCAATTCTATGTGGAATTGTAGAAAGAACAAGCAAGTATTTAAATAAGCATCTGCTAATACTGGAAGTAATTTAATCATATATAGTCATCTTTCTGTTATATCCATTGAATAAATTCAGTAGAGTTAGAGATCATGAAAAATAATGATTTCTTATGCTCCAGAATGCAATGTGCAGTTCTTTTGATCTCTAAGTATCCACTAGCTTAATTATAATTTGTTTAGGTCATATCTACCCCATTGCTGAGGCTTTTAGAGAGAGAGGGTAGTGTTGTGTAGACAAAAGACTTCTTTTAGCCTGAGATTAGGAAAATCTGCAATATAGATTTTCTGCATGCAGAAAATTGCTCACTGAGAAAGAGATATTCTGTAGTTGTATGAATAGGTCTTTTGAAGGGAAGTCGCCAGCACACTGGGAGATCCCACCTGGGCTTATTGAATGGTATAGCACATGGGTTCCTTAATCATTGGATTAAACATTTCTTTTCAATTTGCATCACAAACCAAACCTTGCTGTAGGAATTTGATTTTCGGAAGGTTTGAAAATAGAAAGCTCATCTTTTCTGAGTGTCCATGTCTCTGTGTGTGGTTATCATTTTCATCACTGGTCAGTGAATTCCATGATGTCCAAAGGCTATGTACAGTTCTTCAGTGTGGCTTTCAGTTTGACTCTTGAGAGCGCCCCTCACCCTGAAGGTGAAGTCCATTACCATAGTCTTGCCCCTTAAGGCTTCAAGAGCAATGTGAACACAGTTCGGAATCAGACTTTCTACTGAGTGAATATTGGAAGTTGTAAGCAGATTTAGGATGTTGAATACATAAACAGTGATGAGTAACAGTGGATACAAAAGTCACAAACTGCTGTAAACTTCTTAGAATATAGTGATATATTTTAGTTTCTCAATGATCATTTCTGTCCCATTTATCAAGTTTCCAATCTCCTAAGTGTACTAGAACCCAGGTAGCTGCAGTTTCCATGACCTGGTGGGGATAGGAAGGACTGTTGAGTACCAGAGGAGCAGGTGGTGGCTAGGGAGCAGAGTTCATTCCCACCTGCTGCATCTGTGTCCAGCCAGGGCCATGTACCCTTTGGAGCTCTGACAGTGCTCTCAGATTCTATAGTGTAGTTTGTAGATGTGAAGAGCCCTCTGAGTTCAGAGGTTCCTGAACAGGTGGTTACATCTGCTCCCAACTGTCAGCTCTGAGGCCATGGCAGGACTGTGAAAAGCTGCCTGTTAGCCCCACTGCACAGCCCCTCTGTTTACTTGGGAACTGCGTCTTAGAGGAGGTCCTTTTTGATGTGGGTATCCTCCAGAGTTGGTTGACATCCTCCCTTTCTGGGAATATACTTCCCTTCAGACATTCTCTACCATTTCTGGTTATTTTCACAATGTAACAGTGCTAATAAATTGTTAATATTTGGAGTAACTTTTGTTAGCAATACTCCAATTATTTGAGAAAATCATTATATATAGTGTTATATAATCCATAGCTTTAAAATCATCATGGTAGTGAATGAAGCAGCTTTATAGCCTCAGCATTTTTCTAAGAACAGAATGTCCCACAGAATTGGAATTATTGGAATCAGTTATTGAGATCTACTCCCTTATTTGTTTATTAACCTCTTTCCATAAATGTTTCCCTGGTGATTTCTTTTCCAGCTCCCAGGAAAAATATCATAAATCTGTTCTCTGTTCTGCCTCATTCCAGTGTTTATTATTGTGCTTTAAAACGTGTCTTTTGGCCGGGCGCGGTGGCTCAAGCCTGTAATCCCAGCACTTTGGGAGGCCGAGCCGATGATAGGCGGATCCGAGGTCAGAGAGATCGAGGACCACTCGTCTGGCCCCCCCCTACACGGGTGACCCGTCTCTACTAAAAAATAGAAAACTAGACGCGGCTGAGAGTGGGGCGACCCTGGTAGTCCCAGCTTGACTCGCGGAGGCTGGAGGCAGGAGAGATGGCGCGTGAACCTGGGAGGCGGAGTTGCCCAGTGAGCTGGAGATCAGACCAACTGTTACTTCCCCGCCTGGGCCGGACAGTGAGACTCGCAATCTCAAAAAAAAAAAAAAAAAACAAACAAACAAACAAACCAAAAAAACATGGGTGTTTTTTTTTTTTTTTTTTTTTTTCTTTTTTGAGATGCAGTTCACTCTTGTGCCAGGGATGGAGCGCGTGCAATGGCGCCCATCTCAGCTCACAAACTCTCGCCTTCCCTGGCGTTCAAGCGATTCTCCTGCCCTCAGCCCTCCGGAGTAGCTGGTCATTACAGCATGCAGCCACACGGCCCCTGACAATTTTGTATTTTTTAGTAGAGACAGGCCTCGTTGGGGGATTTCTCCACGTGGCTCAGGCTTCTCTCAAACTCCCGACTCAGGTGACCCCTTGCCCTCGGTCCTCCAAAGCTGCTGGGGATTACAGCGTGTGAGCCACCGTGCCCGGCCTAAAACGTCTTAAAGCTCATAAAACTTCAGAAAACCCTCATTAACCTGGAATACCATTGAACATGGTTGATCAGAATTGAAAATATGCTATAGGTTTGAAGAACTTAGACTTTAGAAACTTTTCCCAGGATTAGTTTTAAAATAAGATTTTCTTTTCTTAAAGTATCTTCTCACAGGTATGAAACACCTAGCGATGCTATTGAGGTGATAAGTCCTGCCAGCTCACCTGCGCCACCCCAGGAAAAACTGCAGACCTATCAGCCAGAGGTTGTTAAGGCAAATCAAGCCGAAAGTATGTCTTCTTAAGCTACCATTCACATGTTTTCATATTTGCATTTATCATTTGCTTCTAATTATCTGTCTAGACCATGGTAAGAATTAACTTGTTTTGTTTATTTTAGGGTAATCTTACATGAGCCTGCTTTAGAAACAGCTATCGATTCTTTTTTATTTTTTTAATGATACAGAAAATAGTTTATATTAATTTTGTTCGCTTCTGCATTTATATTTTGTTCTAGTCCTCAGACTTCTGTCAGTGAATAATTTTTTTTTTTTCCAAAATTAAGATAAGTTTTTTGTTTGGAGCTGTGTACGACATCCTTTCATGTGTTCTTCTGAATTATATTTAATCTTTGATAATGAGTGAAAGGCACAGACATTCCTGGAGTAAGACATCTGTGTGTTCTCTACTAGACGATGCTACCAGACAATATGAAGGACCATTACATCACTATCGACCACAGCAGGAGTCACCGTCTCCTCAACAACAGCTGCCCCCTTCCTCACAGGCAGAGGGAATGGGGCAGGTGCCCAGGACCCATCGGCTGATCACACTTGCTGATCACATCTGTGTAAGTTTTTCATTATTCTTATTAGCTGATTTTCTTTTTTGATAATGGGGAAAGCAGATTTCATATAGAAAAATTTATAATAAAGATATCTAGATTTCTTAATACGTTTTTTTTTGCAAGTACTCAATTTTACCACTTCCTTCTTTTCTCATTCACAGCAAATTATCACACAAGATTTTGCTAGAAATCAAGTTTCCTCGCAGACTCCCCAGCAGCCTCCTACTTCTACATTCCAGAACTCACCATCTGCTTTGGTGTCTACACCTGTGAGGACTAAAACGTCAAATCGTTACAGCCCAGAATCCCAGGCTCAGTCTGCCCATCATCAAAGACCAGGTTCAAGGGTCTCTCCAGAAAATCTTGTGGACAAATCCAGGGGAAGGTATGATCTTTATTCCAAATTATATATAAATTTCCCAACAGTAAAACAAATGGAATATATCTACAGGATAAGGAATTTGTTTCTCACAACTAAAGTTCATTTGCCTTTAATCCCTGGAAAGTGTAAATGAGCTTTGTTCCCCTGAATATAATTCTTAGAATGTCCACTGTCTTGGCATTTGGTACTATGTCTTTTTAATATATATTCAAAAGATGATTATATTCTGTTGGTTGGTTTGTAAAGACAGTTAAGAAGAATGTGCAGCACTTTGGGAGGCCGAGGCGGGCGGATCATGAGGTCAGGAGATCAAGACCATCCTGGCTAACACGGTGAAACCCCGTCTCTACTAAAAATACAAAAAACTAGCCGGGCGTGGAGGCTGAGGCAGGAGAATGGCGGGAACCCGGGAGGTGGAGCTTGCGGTGAGCACAGATCATACCACTGCACTGCAGCCTGGGCGACAGAGCGAGACTCCACCTCAAAAAAAAAAAAAAAAAAAAAAAAAAAAATATGTAGTTTGGTAGTGGTTTAGGGACACTTCAGTGGTCCTTCCTAATAATACCTCTCATATTTATCTGTCTCAGTGGTTTCTACTGGGTCAGTATCAGTAGAAGTTTAAGAAGGTGATATCAACCAGGCACAGTGGCTTATACCTATAATGCCAGCACTTTGGGAGGCTGAGGTAGGAGGATTGCTTGAGCCCAGGAATTTGAGATCAGCCTGGACAACATAGTGAGATCTCATCTGTACAAAAAAAACTTAAAAAAAAAAAAAAAAACTATCTATCTATATATAGTTTGCTTCTGCATTTATATTTTATTCTAGTCCTTAGACTTCTGTCAGTGTATATCTCTACACACACATATATATACACACACACATATATATTTTAAGGTGACATTAAATAAAGGAAAGGGAAGCCAATAGTGGCACCATGAGTGGAAACATGTTATATGCCAGGGCTCTCTGATAAAGAGCATATATTCTTACCTGATATTCTGTGTTTGGTTAAAATAAAGTGGATGCAGGATTCTTGCTTCAAAGTGGTAGACTAAATATTAGCACATGTTAAATTATAGTTAACAAGCACAAGGGAAATAAATTTAAGAATGCTGAGAAGGCTGAGCATGATGGCTCATGCCTGCAATCCCAGCACTTTGGGAAGCCAAGGTGGGGGCATCACCTGAGGTCAGGAGTTCAAGACCAACCTGGCCAAAATGGTGAAACCCTGTCTCTACAAAAATACAAAAAAAAAAAAAAATTAGCCAGGTATGATGGCAGGTGCCTGTAATCCCAGCTACTCAGAAGGCTGAGGCAGAAGAATCGCTTGAACCTGAGATCATGCCATTGCACTCCAGCCTGGGCAACAGAATGAGACTCCGTCTCAAAAAAAAAAAAAAAACAAGAATGCTGAGAACAAGACTGAGATATTGGCAGATCAAAGATTCTGGCAAATACCTGGAAGACATAGAGGACAGATGAGCCAGAGTAATGGAAGCCATGGCTCAGAGCCTGAAAAAGAGAAATTTGTAGCAGAAGTGATTCTCCAGCCTACCTACCAACCCATCGAAGTGAGCAAAGAGCAGAAAGAAGAATATAGATGAGAAACTAGATGGTCTTCTTTAAAAAAAAAAAAAAAAATTATTGTGGAAGTTTTCAAATACATACAAAAGTAGAGAGAACAAGTATAATACACCTCTAGGAATCTATCACCCAATTTTGGTAATCATCAGTGTATAACGAGTTTTGTTTCATTTTTATCCCTGCTTGCCCCAACCCCTAAACTGCGTAATTTAGTCATTAGAAGAAGCTGGATAACCTTAAGGATAAGATGAAAGCACATTTATTCCCTGTTAGCCAAAACAAAACCAAAAAAAGAAAAGAAATGCAATTATCAAGAAAAATGGAAAACTATATAGCACTGCCATGGTCCATTCCTAATGAAAATGTTTACACAATCTGTGGTGTTAGAAAACAGAATCAACTGGTTTTCATTTTAGTTATTTATTTATTTAACTTTCATTTTAAGTTCAGGAGTACATGTGCAGGTTTATTATATAGGTAAACTTGTGTCGTGGGGGTTTGTTGTAAAAATTATTCTGTCACCCACGTATTAAGCCTGGTACCCATTAGTTATTTTTTCCTGAGCCTCCTCCTCCCACCCTCCACCCTCCAATAGGCCCCAGTGTGTGTTGTTTTCTTCCATGTGTCCGTGTGTTCTCACCATTTAGCTCCTACTTAAAAGTGAGAACACGTGGTATTTGGTTTTCTGGTTTTGCGTTAGTTTGCTAAGGATAATGGCCTCCAGCTCTATCCATGTCCCTGAAAGGGACAGGAGCTCATTCTTTTTAATGGCTCCATAGTATTCCATGATGTATATGTACTACATTGTCTTTATCCAGTCAATCACTGATGGGCACTTGGGTTGATTCCATGTCTTTGCTGTTGTCAGTAGTGCTACAGTGAACATACACGTGCATGTGTCTTTATAATAGAATGATTTGTATTTCTTTGGGTATATATTCAGTAATGGGATTGTTGGGTTGATTGGTAGTTGTGTATTTAGGTGTTTGAGGAATTTCCACAGTGCCTTCCACAGTGGTTGAACTAATTTACACTGCCACCAACAGTGTGTAAGTGTTCCATGTTCTCCACGACCTTTCCAGGATCTGTTATTTTTTCACTTTTTAGTAGCCATTCTGACTGGTGTGAGATGGTAGCTCATTGTGGTTTTGATTTGCACTTCTCTCTCTCTCTCTCTTTTTTGGAACAGAGTCTTGCTCTGTTGCCCAGGCTGGAGTGCAGTGGTGCGATCTCAGCTCACTGCAACCTCCACCTCCCAGGTTCAAGTGATTCTTCTGCCTCAGCCTCCCAAGTAGCTAGGATTATAAGGCTCCTGCCACCATACCCAGTTAATTTTTGTATTTTTAGTAGAGACAGGGTTTCACTATGTTGGCCAGGCTGGTCTCGAACTCCTGACCTCAGTTGATCCACCCGCCTCAGCTTCTCAAAGTGGTGGGATTACAGGCATGAGCCACTGCACCCGACTTGATTTGCACTTCTCTAATGATCAGTGATACTGAGTTTTTTTTCATATGCTTCTTGGCTGCATATATGTCTTCTTTTGAAAAGTGTCTGTTCATGTCCTTTGCCCACTCTTTCTTTTTTTATCTCATTCTGTTTGCCCAGGCTGGATTTCAGTGGTGCAGTCTCAGCTCACAGCAGCCTCAACCCTCCCAGGCTCAGGTGATTCTCCCACCTCAGCCTCCCAAGTAGCTGGGATTACAGGCGCATACCACCATACTCACTTTGCCTCCTCTTTAGTGGAGTTGTTTTTTTCTTGTATTTGTTTAAGCTCTTTATACATGCTGGATATTAGACCATTGTCAGATGCATAGTTGGCAAAATTTTTCTCCCGTTCTGTAGGTTGTCTCTTCACTCTGTTGATAGTTTCCTTTGCTGTGCAGAAGGTCTTTAGTTAGAACCCCCTTGTCAATTTTTGCTTTTGTTCCAGTTGCTTTTGGTGTCTTTGTTATGAAATCTTTGTCCCTGCTGATGTCCTGAAAGGCATTTCCTAGGTTGTCTTCCAAGGTTTTTATAGTTTTTTTTTTTTTCCACATTTAAGTCTTTAATCTATCTTGGGTTAATTTTAATGTATGGCATAAAGAAAGGGCCCAGTTTCAATCTTCTGCATGTGATAGCCAGTTATCCCAGCACCATTTATTGATAGGGAATCCTTTCCTTATTGCTTGTTTTTGTTAGGTTTGTTGAAGATCAGACACTTGTGACACTTGTAGGTGTGAGGCCTTATTTCTGGGTTCTCTGTTCTGTTCCATTCGTCTGTGTATCTTATTTTTGTACCAGTACAATGCTGTTTTGGTTACTGTAGCCCTGTATTATAATTTGAAGTCAGGTAGTGTGACACTTACAGCTTTGTTCTTTTTGCTTAGTATGCCTTGGCTATTCAGGCTCTTTTTTGGATCTATATGAATTTTAAAATAGTTTTTTCTAGTTCTGTGAAGAATGTCATTGGTTGTTTAATAGGAATAGCATTTAATCTGTAATATGCATTGGGCAGTATGGCCATTTTAACGATACTGATTCTTCCTATCCATGAGCATGGAATGTTTTTTCATTTCTTTATGTCATCTTTTATTTCTTTGAGAAGTGTTTTGTAGTTCCCCTTGTAGAGATCTTTCACCTCCCTGGTTAGCTGTATTCCTAGGTATTTTATTATTTTTGTGGTGGTTGTGAATTAAATTGCATTCCTTATTTGGCTCTTATTGGTGTATAGGAATGCTAGTGATTTTTCTTTTCTTTTTTTTTTTTTGCACACTGATGTACCCTGAGACTTTGCTGAAGTTGTTTTCAGCTTAAGGAGCTTTGGGGCTGAGACTATGGAGTTTTCTAGATATGTGGTTATCCCTCTGCAAACAGAGATAGTTTGACTTCTTTTCTTCCTATGTGGATGCCCTTTCTTTCTTTCTCTTGCCTGATCACCCTGGTCAGGACTTCCAATAGGATGTTGAATAAAATGGTGACAGAGGGCATCCTTTTCTTGTGCTGGCTTTCAAGAGGAATGCTTCCAGCTTTTCCCCATTCAGTATGATTTGGCTGTGGGTTTTCATATATGGCTTTTATTATGTTGAGGTATGTTCCTTCAATACCTAGTTTACTGAGAGTTTTAACATGAAAGGGTATTGAATTTCATTGAAAGCCTTTTATGCATCTATTGAGATTTGTGTATATTGAACCAGCCTTGCATCCCAGGGATAAAATCTACTTGATTGTGGTGGATAAGCTGTTTAGTGTTTTGCTGGATTTGGTTTGCCAGTATTTTGTTGAGGATTTTGCATTGATGTTCATCAAGGATATTGGCTGGAAGTTTTCTTTTATTGTTGTTGTGTCTCTGCCAAGTTTTGGTATCAGGATGATGCTGGCCTATCAGGAGAACCTGCTCCCGATGTTTAACGTGGGTTCTTTTCTATTTCCGAAGTGTCTTGGCTGGGTTGAGAAATAAAGGGAAAGAGCACAAGAGACAGAAGTTTAAAGCTGGGTGTCCGGGGAGACATCACATGTCGGCAGGATCCATGATGTTCTCCAAGCCGTAGAACCAGCAAGTTTTATTCGCGCTTTTCAAAAGGGGAGGGAGTGCGTGAATAGGGTGTGGGTCACAGAGATCACATACTTCACAAGGTAATAAAATATCACAAAGCAAATGGAGGCAGGGCAAGATCACATGACCACCGGATGAGGTGAAATTAAAATTGCTAATTAAGTTTTGGGCACTGTGCCCGAAACAGTGATAACATTGTTTACATCTTATCAGGAAACAGGGTTTGAGAGCAGACAACCTGTCTGACCACAATTTATTAGGCGGGAATTTTCCTCGTCCTAATAAGCCTGGGAGCACTACAGGAGACCGGGGCTTATTTCATCCCGTCGGCTTCGACCATAAAAGACAAAAGACGGCACGCTTCTAAAGGGGCCATGTATAAGCCTACCTTCAGGGCACATTCTCTTTCTCAGGGATGTTGCTTGCTGAGAAAAGAATCCAGCGATATTTCTCCTGTTTG
>NW_016824266.1:379442-395758 GCF_001698545.2 Rhinopithecus bieti
TTTTTTTTTTTTTGCACACTGATGTACCCTGAGACTTTGCTGAAGTTGTTTTTCAGCTTAAGGAGCTTTGGGGCTGAGACTATGGAGTTTTCTAGATATGTGGTTATCCCTCTGCAAACAGAGATAGTTTGACTTCTTTTCTTCCTATGTGGATGCCCTTTCTTTCTTTCTCTTGCCTGATCACCCTGGTCAGGACTTCCAATAGGATGTTGAATAAAAATGGTGACAGAGGGCATCCTTTTCTTGTGCTGGCTTTCAAGAGGAATGCTTCCAGCTTTTCCCCATTCAGTATGATTTGGCTGTGGGTTTTCATATATGGCTTTTTATTATGTTGAGGTATGTTCCTTCAATACCTAGTTTACTGAGAGTTTTTAACATGAAAGGGTATTGAATTTCATTGAAAGCCTTTTATGCATCTATTGAGATTTGTGTATATTGAACCAGCCTTGCATCCCAGGGATAAAATCTACTTGATTGTGGTGGATAAGCTGTTTAGTGTTTTGCTGGATTTGGTTTGCCAGTATTTTGTTGAGGATTTTTGCATTGATGTTCATCAAGGATATTGGCTGGAAGTTTTCTTTTTATTGTTGTTGTGTCTCTGCCAAGTTTTGGTATCAGGATGATGCTGGCCTATCAGGAGAACCTGCTCCCGATGTTTAACGTGGGTTCTTTTCTATTTCCGAAGTGTCTTGGCTGGGTTGAGAAATAAAGGGAAAGAGCACAAGAGACAGAAGTTTAAAGCTGGGTGTCCGGGGGAGACATCACATGTCGGCAGGATCCATGATGTTCTCCAAGCCGTAGAACCAGCAAGTTTTTATTCGCGCTTTTCAAAAGGGGAGGGAGTGCGTGAATAGGGTGTGGGTCACAGAGATCACATACTTCACAAGGTAATAAAATATCACAAAGCAAATGGAGGCAGGGCAAGATCACATGACCACCGGATGAGGTGAAATTAAAATTGCTAATTAAGTTTTGGGCACTGTGCCCGAAACAGTGATAACATTGTTTACATCTTATCAGGAAACAGGGTTTGAGAGCAGACAACCTGTCTGACCACAATTTATTAGGCGGGAATTTTCCTCGTCCTAATAAGCCTGGGAGCACTACAGGAGACCGGGGCTTATTTCATCCCGTCGGCTTCGACCATAAAAGACAAAAGACGGCACGCTTCTAAAGGGGCCATGTATAAGCCTACCTTCAGGGCACATTCTCTTTCTCAGGGATGTTGCTTGCTGAGAAAAAGAATCCAGCGATATTTCTCCTGTTTGCTTTTGAAAGAGGAGAAATATAGCTCTGTTCTGTCCGGCTCACCAGCGGCCAGTTCAAAGTTCCTCTCTTGTTCCCTGAACGTCGCTGTTATCCTGTTCTTTTTTTAAGATGCCCAGATTTCATATTGTTCAAACACACATGCTCTACAAACAATTTGTGCAGTTGACACAATCACAGGGTCCTGAGGCAACATTCATCCTCCTCAGTTTACAAAGAAGATGACAAGACAGGCATAGGAAATCACAAGGATATTCACTGGGGAAGTGATAAGTGTCCATGAAATCGCCACAATTTATGTTCAGAGATTACAATAAAGACAGGTGTAAGAAATTAGAAAAGTACTAATTTGGGGAACTAATAAATGTCCATGAAATCTTCACAATTTATGTTCTTCTGCTGTGGCTTCAGCCGGTCCCTCTGTTCAGGGTCCCTGACTTCCCACAACACTGGCCTCATAGAATGAGATAGGGAGGAGTCCTTTCTCAATGTGTGGAATATTTTCAGCAGGAATAGCTCCAGCTCTTTTTGTATATCTGGTAGAATTCAGCTGTGAATGTGTCTGGTCATGGGCTTTTTTGGGGTGGTAGGCTATTTATTACTGACTCAATTGCAGAGCACGTTATTGGTCTGTTCAGGGAATCAGTTTTTTCCTGGTTCAGTTTTGGGAGGGTGTATGTGTCCAGAAATTTATCCATTTCTTCTAGATTTCCTAGGTTATATGCATAAAGGTGTTCATAATATTCTAATGATTGTGTTTCTCTGGGGTCAGTGGTAATATTCCCCTTGTCATTTCTGATTGTGTTTATTTGAATCTTCTCTATTAGTCTTAAGTAGTGGTCTGTTTTATTAATTTTTTCTAAAAACCAGATCCTGAAGCCGGGCATGGTGGCTCATGCCTGTAATCCCAGCACTTTGGGAGGCTGACGCGGGCGGATCAGGAGGCCAGGGGATCGAGAGGCTAACACGGTGAAACCCTGTCTCTACTTAAAAAAAAAAAAAAAAAAAAAAAATTAGCCAGGTGTGCTGTCAGGTGCCTGTAGTTCCAGCTACTCGGGAGGCTGAGGTAGGAGAATGGCGTGAACCCGGGAGGCAGAGCTTGCAGTGAGCCGAGATTGTGCCACTGCACTCCAGCCTGGGCGACCGAGTGAGACTCTGTCTCAAAAAAAAAAAAAAAAAAAAAAAAAAAAACCAGATCCTGAATTTGTTGATCTTTTGAGTAGTTTTTTGTGTCTCAGTCTCCTTCAGTTCAGCTTCAGTTTTGGTTCTTTTTTTTTTCTTTTGAGACGGAGTTTCGCTCTTGTTGCCCAGGCTGGAGTGCAATGGCGCGATCTCGGCTCACTGCAACCTCTGCCTCCTGGGTTCAAGCAATTCTCCTGCCTCAGCCTCCCAAGTAACTGGGATTACAAGCATGCACAACCATCCCAGTTAATTTTGTATTTTTTTAGTGGAGACAGGGTTTCTCCACATTGGTCAGGCTGATCTCAAACTCCTGATCTCAGGTGATCCGCCTGCCTCGACCTCTCAAAGTGCTGGGTGGGATTACAGGTGTGAGTCACTGCACCTGGCAGTTTTGGTGATTTCTTGTCTTCTGCTAGCTTTGGGATTTGTTTGCTCTTGGTTGTGATGTTAGCTTGTTAACTTGAGATCTTTCTTTTTGATGTGGATATTTAGTGCTATAAATTTCCCTGTCAACACTGCCTTAGCTGTGTCCCAGAGATTCTGGTATGTTGTATCTTTGTTCTCATTAGTTTCAAAAAACTTGCTTTCTGCCTTTATTTCATTATGTACTCCAGGAGCAGGTTATTCCATTTCCATTAGAATTGTATGGAGTGATTTTTATAAGCAAAACACAGAGGAGTTTCTCTATAGTTCTAGAAAAGGATGTGAGGCAGTAAATCATAAAAATGGCTGACAGATATTGAGAGTTGAGGGTTGCATAGGAAAGAGAGGTAGAAGTAAGGGTATGTGTGCTAATTTCTTCATTTTTAAAAAAGAAAATATAAAAGGCTGAAGTATGCTATGTAAAGGCAAAATGGACAAAATTAAAATAGGCAAGCCAGCACGGTGGCCGACACCTTTAATCTCAGTGCTTTGGGAGACCAAGGTGAGAGGATCTCTTGAGGCCAGGGGTTCAAGACCAGCCTGGGCAACATAGTGAGACCCCCATCTCCACAAAAAAAACTAAAAAATAAAATTGCCCAGGCATGGTGGCATGCACCTGTAGTCCCAGCTGCTTGGGAGCCTGAGGTGGGAGGATCATGTGAGCCCAGAAGTCGAGGCTGCAGTAAGCAGTGATCATACTACTACACTCTAGCCTGAGTGACAGAGGGAGACCCTGTCTCAAAATAAAATAAAATAAAATGGGCAACAACAGAGAAGGCAAATAAAATTCTTCATCTTTCATGAAAGAGAGTTAACAGATACTGTTTCAAGTTTTATAAATCAAAAACATGTTTAAGATTATTTACCAAGTTTTGGAGGTAAACACCAAAACAACTAAAAAAAAAAAAAGTGGCTATCTTGAATAACTGGATGGACTGATTGGGAAAGGTCATAACAAATCATGTTATAATTTTGCTTTAGTGTTATAGTCATAATTCAGATGTTGAAAGTCACAGGTGGCTTTAATATGCATAATCACTATGTCAAAAAATTTCAGGGGAGCCGGGTGTGGTGGCTCACACCTGTAATCCCAGCACTTTCGGAGGCGAGGCAGGTGTGTCACTTGAGGTCAGGAGTTTGAGACCATCCTGGCCAACATGGTGAAACCCTGTCTCTAATAAAACGACAAAAATCAGCCAAGTGTGGTGGTGGCTACCTGTACTCCCAGCTACTTGGGAGGCTGAGGCACTAGAATTCCTTCAACCTGGGAGGTGGAGGTTGCAGTGAGCCAATATCATGCTATTGCACTCCAGCCTGGGTGACAGAGCAAGACTCTGTCTTAAAAAAAAAAAAAAAAAAAAAAATTGGGGTGTGGTGGGGCCAGGTGCTTGTAATTCCAAATACTTTTAGAGGCTGAGGTGGGAGGATTGCTTGAGGCCAGCAATTTAATTTAATTTATTTTAATTTAATTTAATTAATTTTTTGTAGAGACCCGTCTCTACAAAAAATTTAAAATGTGCCACACGACATAATAAAACATATAATAAAAACATTAGCTGGGCATGGTGATGCATGCCTGTAATCCCAGGTACTCAGGAGATGGAAGTGAGAGGATCACTTGAGCTCAAGAGTTTGAGGCTGCAGTGAGCTATGATTGCACTCCTGTACTCCAGCCTGGTCAACCTGTCTCTAAAAAATAAAAATTGTAATAATAAGATAAATGGGCCAGGCACGGTGGCTCATGCCTGTAATCCTAGCACTTTCGGAGGCCCAAGCAGGCGGATCACCTGAGGTCAGGAGGCCTAGCCAACATGGTGAAACTCCGTCTGTACTAAAATTACAAAAATTAGCCGGGGAGTGGTGGCGGGCGCCTGTAATTCCAGCTACTCGGGAGGCTGAGGCAGGAGAACCGCTTGAACCTGGGAGGCAGAGGTTGCAGTGAGCTGAGATCATATCACTGCACTCCAGCCTGGGTGACAAAGCCAGACTCTGTCTCAAAAAAAAAAAAAAGAGAGATAAATGGGTGGGAGCTAAATAGTGTATCTATCTTATATTATTCTTACCAAATGGTATCCGCAGAAAAATATAAAATTGCAGAGAACCCCTCTGCCATAATATAGTGTAACTAGAACCTATGTTGACTCTCACGCCTGTAATCCCAGCACTTTGGGAGGCCGAGGTGGGCGGATCAGGTGGGCCGGATCACGAGTCAAGGAGATCGAGACCATCCCTGGCTAACAAGGTGAAACCCGTCTCCACTAAAAAACAAAAGATTAGCCGGAGCGGGTGGCAGATGCCTTAGTTCCAGCTACTCGGAGGCTGGGCAGGAGGAATGGCGTGAACCCGGGAGGGAGGTTGCAATGACCGAGCATCACACCCACTGCCCTCCAGATCTGGGCGACAGGCGGAGACTCTTCGCAAAAAAGAAAGAAAAAAAAAAAAAAAGAAAGAACATAAGTTGACTCGCCTGATAAAACTCCTTGGGTGTCAGTTTAGTACTGAAGTCCTTTATCTTTAACTTGATGATGAAAGAACTGGTCAGTCATGACTCAAAATAGGTAGGAAAACCCTTGAGGTTTTCCTAAGGAGCCAAGGGTGGGATGGCGTCTGACGTTGAAGGACATGTGGGGAGCCTCAAGGACGCAACTTCTGCCACTGCTGCTGCCCAGGCAGCGCTGTCTGATGACGTGACTCCTGGATCCACGGGGTGTGCATGGGTCAAGTGGCAGTAACACAGTGGTTTTTGTTTATTTGTTTTAACTATGTATATAGTGAATACCTGAGGTAACTTTTTTTTCTGATAGAAATTGGCAGCTTTTGCTCCTTCTCCTGAATGAAGTCATGAGTTAACAAGTTTCTGTTTAGGTAAGTCTCAGGTGCGCCTTTGAAACACAATCTAATATTTCACATGTTACAATAGTAGGCCTGGAAAATCCCCAGAGAGGAGTCACGTCTCTTCGGAGCCCTACGAGCCCATCTCCCCACCCCAGGTTCCAGTTGTGCATGAGAAACAGGACAGCTTGCTGCTGTTGTCTCAGAGGGGCGCAGAGCCTGCAGAGCAGAGGTACGTGCACTTCCTAGTCCCTTCATGGCGCGGGTGCTCATGCTCTAACATTTCCTTCAGTTGGTGCCATTTTTCTCCTTTGGGCTTTTATGTCTGGATGGCATTCTCAGAGGATCATTTGTCTCTGTTTTCCTACTGATTTAATGCTAGTGGATTTTAGCAAAAAGAAAGTATTTATAATATGACATTTAAATAGGTTAGAAAGTATTTGTTCATTATTCTTGAAATTAAATCTTTCTAGATTTTTTTTTAATGTTTTTGTCTAGGGGAAAGGGTCATCCATTGATTCAGCCAACATTTGAATGCTTACTGTATACCAAGCACTGTGGACTCTGAATAGATTTAATCTTACCTATTTCTAACCCTGACCCCAACCCTATTAGTTATTAAATTATTATCCCCATTTGACTAGATGCCTTTGAGTTGGCTCCTTTCCAGTCAATCTCCATACCTCCACCTGGGTGATTTGTCTAAAACTCATGCAGAATCCAGCACCCAGTCTTTAGCATGGTATCTGAGTTCTTGCATGACCAGGTGTATGCTGCGCATTCAGCTTCACTTCCCTCTGCATCACCCCTACACTGGAATCTCTGTCCAAATCATGTTGTTTATTGTTCCCTGAATTCCGTAGTCATGCAGTTTGCCTAGTGCTGAACCCTTCACTGATGCGCTGAAAGCCAGACCTGTCACTTGCTCATGGTCGTACTGATACTAATGGGGAAGGGCCAGTTTTAAACGAAGGTGTAACTCCAAATAGCTAGTGCCTGTCTTACAATGTGTTGCTATTAATTTATTGCATTTATTCTTAGGGAGCTAAACAGATATTGGTACTTTTCAATGAAATAAAGAAAATCCATTTTTGGAGAGGGAGTGATGTTCAATTTTATTATACATTTACGTCTTTCCCCCTATGTTTATGAGTGTTTTGAGGACAGGGACCATGTCTTATTCCTGTTCCTATCACCTTAATTGTCTTTCCTGGCATAGAGGAAGTGTTCTTGTGTTTGAATGATGAATGAATCCACATGACTGGATTAGGCTGTCAATAACCTATATTCTCTGTTCTCAGCTCTAGCTAGACCCTTGTGGCCTTGAGCTGTTAGGGGAAACTTGTTTTTTAAAATGTGTTAGTATAGGAAGCTGCCAATAAAATATGAAACTCTTTATATTAAACTCAGCTCATTTGTTAGGTGGCTTGAAATGATTGTTAACAAATAGGCAGTTTTATTCCTATACTGTTGTGTTCCAGTCCAGCTGTTGATTGCTTAGATATGAGTTCTTAATATTTTACAGGCAAGCGTGCTATTAGTTTTAATTGTAGTTTACTTAAAACTAATTCTAGTCAAATAGTTCCCAGTTTAGGTGGTAACCATGAATATATCAATGTTTGTGCTGTTAAGGAGAAGGCATCACAATAAGCTGTTTCTGAGTTCTCCTATTAATATTCATTTGCTACTTCATTCCTTCCGAAGAATTTCTGCTCTAGATTATCTCCATTCTAATTCTAATTTTATGATTTCATTTTGAGAGCTAAATCCTTTATCCTCAAATGATGTACTAAGTGATTTATGATTACATACTGTTTCTTAGGGCTGTAACCACAAACACGGGATGAGGAGGCAGTAGTTTTCTAAGTACTCTCTGAATGTTGTCATTGATAGGAATGTCCCCAGGATTAGGAGTACGTGGTTGTAATATACTTAACTTTGGCCCTAACAGGAATGATTCCCGGTCACCAGGGAGTATAAGCTACTTGCCTTCATTCTTCACCAAGCTTGAAAATACATCACCCATGGTTAAATCAAAGAAGCAGGAGATTTTTCGTAAGTTGAACTCCTCTGGTGGAGGTGACTCTGATATGGGTAAGTGGGATTTCTTTCATGAACCCCAAATAAAACATGCATTAATAATGATCTCCGGTGTTGCCTCTCCTATAACGCTTGAGTTTGAAGGCTCTTTACAGGACATCTATCCAACACATCTGATCCTAGAGTTCCTTCTCAAGTATCTGCCAGCCCATGAAGAGTTCTAATTAGGAAGTAGGAGTTCGCTCCTTTCTGAAGCTGTGCCATTTCTCTTTGAAGGAATGCTGTGTCTAGGTTACTTTTCTTTATGTGGGATTGGATTAACTCTCCACAGTTTATTTTTCTTTCTCCCCTACCCATCAGTCTTCCTTTTGTCCATTTGGGCCCATCCCCACGTAACACCTCCTCAGATATTTGAAGACGTGTCTTTCAGGAGTCCTCTCAATCAATGTCCCCAGTTTCATCAGCTGTGCATCACATGTCCTCATTCTTAGTACCCCTACCATCTCAATTATTCTCCACCAAAAACATTTAGCCTAGCCTTTCACTAGGTTTCAAGTAATACAAAATAGTGTAATATGATCTATGCTAAATTCATCATTTTTCGCCTAAGACTATTTAAAGTAGCATTTAAACTAGCCTGAGACTATTAGCTGTTGTGCTGGCAGCCTGTACACTGTTAAGTTATGAAGTATACTGTTAAGTACTTAGTATGAATGTTGATGTCAAGGTCTTGGGCTACTTTTAATTCATGCCTTGCCCTCGCTCTACTTTTGCAATAAGTAGCTCCAACTATAGGACAAGTCCAAGTCTGTCTGTGCTAGCTCCAGTCCAACTACTTTTTCTACCCTACTGGTGTTTTTCTGGACTTGAGTTGATTCATTCACTATTCATATGCAACTCTGATAAACTCACAGTGTAAAAATACAACATTGGCCAGGCACGGTGGCTCACACCTGGAATCTCAGCACTTTGGGAGGCCAAGGCAGGAGGACTGATTGGGCCCAGGAGTTCGAGATTAGCCTGGACAACACAGGGAGACCCCGTCTCTACAAAATATAAAAAACTAGCTGGGTGCGGTGGTATATGCCCCTGTAGTCCCATTTACATGGGAAGCTGAGGTGGGAGGATCACTTGAGCCTGAGAAATTGAGGCTGCAGTGAGCCATGATCGCTCCAGCCTAAGCCACAGAGTAAGATGTCTCAAGAAAAAAAAAAAAATTACAAAAATTGTCTGGGTGTGGTGGCTCACGCCCGTAATCCTAGCACTTTGCGAGGCCAAGGTGGGTGGATCACCTGAGATCAAGAGTTTGAGACCAGCCTGGGCAACATGGTGAAACCCTGTCTCTACTAAAAATATAAAAATCAGCTGGTCATGGTGGCGTGCGCCTATGATCCCAGCTACTTGGGAGGCTGAAGCATGAGAATCACTTGAACCTGGGAGGCAGAGGTTGCAGTGAGCCAAGATCTTGCCACTGCACTACAGCCTGGGCAACAGAGCGAGTCTCTGTCTCAAAAAAATAATAAATAAAGTAAAACTATAAAATCAGTAATAATGGTAGCAAAAGATTATCTAGCACGTACTATGTGGTAGGCTCTATTCTAAGCATGCGTAGATATAATCTCATTTATTCCTCACAACAACCCTACATATTACACATTACAATTATCTCCATTTTGTAGATGAGGAAACAGACTCAAGTTTAAGAGTTGGAACAGGTTACATATCTAGTAAGTAATGAGGCTGCTGTTCAAACCCCAGCATTCCAACTCCAGAGTCCATGTTGCTCATGATGGACCAGCTGGCTTCTAACAGTTCCATACTCATAGCATCTTAGGCAGATTGTTGGTAAATACCCTGGCTAATGCTCTGTGGCAGAACCTTTCGTCTGGGTTGATATGCAAGTATTAATGAGAACATCCTCGTGCTCTCAGCACTCTCTCAGCACTCAGTACTATCCCCCGGTCTTATCAGTCTTTTCCTCAGTCCCTGTGATAGAAAGACTTTGGGTATACCATAGTCTGGTTTATTCTTTTTTTTTTTTCTTCTTAAGTTTAGCTTTGTGTTGAACACATTATAAGAGATTTAGTCAAAACGACCAAAGCCCATGTCATCACACTCCTCAGATTCTTCCTTCTTTGCTTCCACTTTCTTCTCTTCAGCTGGAGCAGCAGTAGTGGAGTGGGCAGGATCTCCTGCTGGTGCAGCACCAGCTGCTGGAGCAGGTCCACCAGCCCCTACACTGCAAATGAGGCTCCCAGTGTTGACATTGGCCAGGGCCATTGCAAACAAGCTAGACCAAAAAGGTTCAACATTTACACCAGTTGCTTAATGAGGGCATTGGTCTTATCCTCTGTGATGGTCACCTCATTGCCATGCAGAGTGAGGGCTGAGTAGATGCAGGCAAGCTCGGAGACAGAGGCCAGGGCACGGGCGAGCGTGGGGCTGGCACTGCCGGACGTGGTGCTAGTCGCTGGATCAAGTGAGGGCCTCACCCCAACGTGGCCTTAGCTTCTTTGGAAGGACTGAGCACTGTGGCGGCAGCTGAGGAAAGGGCGATCTGCTTTATTTCTGTGATCTGCCATCTAGTAGTCTCCTGACCCTGTCAAAAGAAAGGAAAGTTGGGGGCCTTGCACTGTGATATGTGTTTAGATCTGTGCCACTTTGTTTCTGAACTTGTCCTCGCTCTTAATTACTAGATTCTCTGTTTAGGTGGCAACAAAATAATCTAAAAGACAAATATTTTAGAATGCTGACCAGAATTGTTATCAGGCTTACAGATAGCCTTTCTTTTCTTTTTTCTTTTTTTTTTTTTTTTTTGAGATGGAGTTTTACTCCGTGGCCCAGGCTGGAGTGCAGTGACACGATCTCGGCTCACTGCAACCTCTGCCTCCCGGGTTCATGTGATTCTCCTGCACCAGTATTACAGGCACCCACCACCAAGTCCGGCTAATTTTGTATTTTTAGTAGAGACAGGGTTTCTCCATGTTGGCCAGGCTGGTCTCGAACTCCCAACCTCAGGTGATCCGCCCACCTCAGCCTCCCAAAGTGCTGGGATTACAGGCGTGAGCCACCGTGTCTGGCCACCTTTCTTCTAAAAAAATACTGTTATTACTATTTTCTGTCTCCAGTCTTCAACAGTTTAATGTATTATTTGCAGCTCCTCAAGTGTCACCAACAAAAATATACTCTCATTTTCAAATTCTCTCGGCACTCATAGATGAATCTGTGTGAGCATGGAGAGCTAGAGATCTCAGTGCAGCCGGGAACTGAGATGCAAATCATTTCACCTTTGTGTGGTTTGCTCGCATCCTCTAGTCTGTCTTACCATTAAAGTGGGAAACTCTTGACAGGGAAATGCCATGTTTGAAATGAAGAAGCCTACTTTATAGTTTCTCCTCTCTTGCCTAATGTTTTGAGTAGTGTACTATGTTGGGTGTTTTAGTATGCCATATGGCCTCTACTCCCTGAAGCTGTATGATGAAACAAGTACCTAACTTTAACAGGAGATAATTAATGTCTTAAGGGAAGTACTAACAGAATTGCTTTAGAGTCTGGGATTTTTTTTTTTTTATTGCAAGAACTGTTTTTCATGGTGGAAAGGAGAATTTATATTAAAGAACCAGTGGGCTCCTGGGCCCACCATGGCACATTTAGCCTTCACTGGGAAGCAGAACTAAATGAAAGCCATCAGCGGCTAACACAGCTTCACTTCAGCTCATTGTATCTGAATCCAGTGTTCCCAAGGACATCAATGACTTTATTGTTTTGAAAACTGTAATGCTTTAAAACTTACTTTATTGGATCTCTTTGCAGCTTTTGACACAGTGAACCACTTTCCTTCCCTGAAATGCTTTCTTTTGGCTTTCTGATGCCATGTTCTCCTGTTTCTTCTCTACTCTGGCCACTTACGTCTCCTTAGAAGTTCAGTCTTGCTTTGCCTGGCCCTTGACTGTTAAGTTTTCCCCAGGGCTCACTTCTTAGCCCCTTTCTCCTCATGCCTTATAATCTGAGTCATCTCATCTACTCGGGATTTGAATGGTCACCTGTATGCTGAAAACTCCCAAATTTGTATCTGTACTCCAGCTTTTCCTACTAAGCTCTACTTACATATCTTTGCAGACCTCATTACTTCTTGACTAACTTACTGGCTCCTTAAGTATCTAAACTTAAATTCATATTCTACCTCCCCACACAAAAAGTTCCTCCTGCTTCCCTACCACAGTTACCTTTACTCCGGCTGTCACTATCCTGGTCTCTCTGCCTCCTGATGGGAGTTACCTCTTCCTGTCAAGTTGGCCTCCACAGTGGCTTTCACATATCTACCTTCCCTTCTGCTAAGTTCTGAGCAGTTACCACATTCTTGCTCAACAGTAGGTACCAGTCACCTGGACTGCTTATTAAATAGTTGAACTATGGGGCCCCAGGAATGTAGAAAAATTTGCTAAGCTACCCAGGTGATTCTAATTTGGCCTCAGCAAGTACCACACTGCACTGTAAGCTCCATAAGCAAAGGAAGGGGTATATTGCAAATGTAGTATCTAAGGATTATCACTGGTTAACTTATAGGAAATTGTCTTCATCTGACCATTTTTGATCAATAAGAAGGTAATCTTACAATTCAGCCAAATAACTGCTCAATTAAATATCTATTGAATGAATGAATGACTCCTATTCCACACAGTTCATGATAACAAGGTTCTGCTGTTTCAGGCTCAAGTGATTTACCTAGTCACCTGGCCCATAAGTAAGAAGACTATCATCCATGGCCATTGTTTTCTAGTTCTTCTGAAGACTTTTCTCCTCTGTCAGTTTAAAGCCTCCCTAATCAACCAAGTTTGTTTCTAGGCACATGCACTCTTCCCTCTTCTCTAATGTGCTCACCCCTTGGGTAAGAGTCCATCATTCTGTGGTTTCATTAGAAATTTCACATTGTGGCAGGGCACGGTAGCTCATGCCTGTAATCCCAGCACTTTGGGAGGCCGAGGTGGGCGGATCACCTGAGGTCAGGAATTCGAGACCAGCCTGGCCAAAATGGTGAAACTCCGTCTCTACTAAAAATACAAAAATTAGCTGGGTGTGGTGGTGGAGGTCTATAATCCCAGCTGCTCAGGAGGCTGAGGCAGGAGAATTGCTTGAACCCAGGAGGCAGAGGTTGCAGTGAGCCTAGATCACGCCATTGCACCCCAGCCTGGGTGACAATGCAACACCGTCCCAAAGGAAAAAAAAAAAAAAGAAATTTCACATTCTTCGGGACATATCATTTGGCCACCCACTTGCTTTCTGCATTCTTTTTTTCTCTTTAAAATTCTTAGCATCAAGTTGGGAATGACGGAAACACCAATTTATGTCCCAAATTCTTTCCCTTTCTGGCACACTGCTTTATTATAGGTGGTTCCCAGGTCTTATGCTGTTAGCATTCAAACTGAAGATTACAAGTTGCACAGTCAGCAGGAATGAAAAGGATCAACAGAGTCTTTTGTTTTTTCCAGCAAATATCCTGAGTTTCCAGTTAGCCATGCAGGGAAACACAGTCATTTTCATAGTATTCACTGTGGTGGCTTTCCTCTGGATCACATCCCAGGCTGCCTCAAACCTGTTGGTACTCGTGGCGGTCATCCCAGAGTCCAAGGTTTCTTCTTCATCAGAAAGCCTTGGTTCCTGTTCTGAGAACAGCATTTTCCTGTTTGTTTTTCTCCAGCAGTGCAAAGTTCCTTTCCCTTTTCTGGGTTACAGTGCTCCTTTATTTACTTTTTTGGGAGAGTCTCACTGTGTTGCCCAGGCTGGCGTCAAATTCCTGAGCTCAAGCAATCTTACCGCCTCAGCCTCCTGAGTAGGTGGGGGACTAGAAGTGCACCACTGCACACAGTTTATTGCTCTTCTTTTGATGTTCCTACCTTACCTATTTCCTGATTTCCTTTTAAAAAACAGCCTGGGCAACAGAGTGAGACCCTGTCTCAAAAAAAAAAAAAAAAAAAAGTTCTTCCATTTTATCTTCACTTAATGGGTGAAAAATAAAGGTTGAGGTCATGGAAAATAAAAAGATTAACTTTATTATAGGAATTTTTTGAGACTTTAGTTTGGTGTATATGATTATCACATCTTAATTAACTTGAATGTTTGCTTAAATATAGCAGCTGCTCAGCCAGGAACTGAGATCTTTAATCTGCCAGCAGTTACTACATCAGGTAAGATTGAAAAGACATTATTTACCAATACAAAATTGGCACAGCAGTAGTCAGTCCAACAAATATGTACTGAGTACCAACTGTATACCAGGGGAGTGACTGCTCTAATATGAAAAAATGAATAAATAAGTTAGTGAAGGAAGGTTTACCCAGTAGCACACAAAGGAACTGAGATCCAGTAAATACCTATTGAAAAGATAAATGAACAAAAAGAATGGAAACTATATTAAAGAACAATGTCGAAACTAGGGAACTGGGAAAACTGTTGAGTAACTTAGTGTGACTGATTCACTTGGGAAACAAATTTCCTTAAGGAGTTATTTGTGGATTAAGATGGTCTCTGGGCTGGGCGCAGTGGCTCACGCCTGTAATCCCAGCACTTTGGGAGGCCAAGGCAGGTGGATCACCTGAGGTTGGGAGTTCGAGACCATCCTGACCAACATGGTGAAACCCCGTTTCCTAAAAATACAAAAAAGTAGCCTGGTGTGGTTGTGGGTGCCTGTAGTCCCAGCTACTTGGGAGACTGAGGTGGGAGAATCCCTTGAACCTGGGAGACGGATGTTGCAGTGAGCCAAGATCACACCACTGCACTTCAGCCTGGGCGCGACAGAGACTGTCTCCAAAAAAAAAAAAAAGAGGGTCTCTGTGTGGTGGGTCCTGGTATTGTTCTAGGTCACTTGCCAAGTGCTATGTGTATTCAGTGGGCTGATGGGGCAGTGCATGTTTGTTTCCTGATTGGCCTTTCAGAAATAAGTGGAAATGTTTTTGATTCTTTTTCAGGCTCAGTTAGCTCTAGAGGCCATTCTTTTGCTGATCCTGCCAGCAATCTCGGGCTGGAAGACATTATCAGGAAGGCTCTCATGGGAAGCTTTGATGACAAAGTTGAGGATCATGGAGTTGTCATGTCCCAGCCTATGGGAGTAGTGCCTGGTACTGCCAACACCTCAGTTGTGACCAGTGGTGAGACACGGAGAGAGGAAGGGGACCCATCACCTCATTCAGGTACAGCTTTCATTTTATTGCTTTTCTGCTGCTTTTCCCCAAAAAAGCCAGTTTATTTCCCAAGCTCCGATGCATCACTAAGACATTTCATTTATGTCTTTATGTGCTCAGAGTTACCTCTTAGGGTTTCAGTTACTTAAAAAAGGTTTTTAAAAATCTACCCAGACATTATAGTAACATGAACAGAAATGGAAGAAAACTTTTACCCTAAGTGTCACCCTCCTGGGATGTCCATTTTTCGTTTGTTTGCATCTAGTCCTCATCTATACATACTACATTGTAATTATAACACAAATATGTTTTTGAATAAAAGTGATTTAACTGTAAACATTAGGTTTAATATAAAAGAATCATAAGCCGGCCGGGCACAGTGGCTCACGCCTGTAATCCCAGCACTTTGGGAGGCCGAGGCAGACCGATCATGAGGTCAAGAGATCGAGACCATCCTGGCCAACATGGTGAAACCCCATCTCTACAAAAAATACAAAAATTAGCTGGGCATGGTGGCAGGTACTCAGGAGGCTGAGGCAGGAGAATCGCTCGAACCCGAGAGGCGGAAGTTGCAGTAAGCCGAGGTCACGCCACTGCACTCCAGCCTGGCAACAGAGTGAAACTCTGTCTCAAAATACATACATACGTACATACATACACATACATACACACACACACACACAGTAAAATTAAAATAAAATAAAATAAAATAAATCATAAGCCATAGAAAAGAGTAGGAAAAAAGGTGTAATCATAGCACTTTGGGAGGCTAAGTTGGGTGGATCACTTGAGCTTAGGAGTTTGAAACCAGCCTGGGCAACATGGTGAAAACCCCATCTCTACAAAAATTACAAAAATTAATTGGGTGTGGTGGCTCACGCCTGTAGTCCCAGCTACTTGTGGGGGCCGAGGTAGGAAGATCACTTGAGCCCAGGAGGTGGAGGTTGCAGTGAGCCGCGATTGTGCCACTGCACTCCAGCCCAGGTGACAAAGTGAGACCCTGTCTCAAAAAAGAAAAAAAGAGTAGGAAAAAAGGGAAGAAAAAGAAACAGTTCTTCAGAGCCCATCATCCAGAATGCTAATGCTTCTATCTGGTAAGCATTGTGTCAGATATGTCTCTGGATAGCCAGAAAAGAGTTGCTAGAATGAGATTTTATACATTCTGTTAAAAACAAGCACACAAAAAAACCATAATGATCCTAAGCTTTAATCTTATAACCTTTTCCTTAATATTTTGAGAACTAATATCTCTTGTGCTTTTAAAAATTATCTGAAGTTGGCCGGGCGCGGTGGCTCACGCCTGTAATCCCAGCACTTTGGGAGGCCGAGACGGGCGGATCACAAGGTCAGGAGATCGAGACCATCCTGGCTAACACGGTGAAACCCCATCTCTAC
>NW_016824266.1:396465-406417 GCF_001698545.2 Rhinopithecus bieti
TCGCCCGGCTAGTTTTTTTGTATTTTTAGTAGAGACGGGGTTTCACCGTGTTAGCCAGGATGGTCTTGATCTCCTGACCTCGTGATCCGCCCGTCTCGGCCTCCCAAAGTGCTGGGATTACAGGCTTGAGCCACCGCGCCCGGCGCAAGTATTTCTGTTTTAGCTTAGATTTATTTTTCTGTTATCATCAAGCAAAAGATCTATCTCACTATGGTTAAGAAAAATATTAAAGAGATTAGAGATCTTTAAAAAAAAAAAAACTATACATGTTAACTTTAAGACCTTATCAGTGTACTTCCTCCTCTGAAAAATGAGGATCATCTTCCTCTTTCTGTTCTTACCTTCCAAGTTTTATTGGCTTTAAATGTGTATGTTTTAAGGTTATAAGACTGGTGACATAGGCAATTACAATTGTACTAGTTGTATAGGAATTTGGGGCAGTGTGAAATTGTTTTGCTGCGGCTGAGGAAAAAGTTTGATGGTGACCTGGGCTCTGATCTCTTCTGAGCTCTTTTTGATATTTTCTTTTAGAGCACAGTCAGAGGTGTCTCAGTTCTGTGAACTTCTGCCGAGTTAATCAGCTACACAGTGTGGAAAATCCAAAAGGGCTATCAAAACTTGCTGAGCCTCTGCTCAAGTCCTGTAGTAGCATGAAGAAGCTTTGTTCTGCAGTTTTTCCTTTACATATTTCTTTGTGTGGTGTATTAACTCCAGTTGGGAAGGGGGGTTGGTCATTAGTGAAGTATGATTTTTGTCACCCTGCCTTCTTTCTTAAGCAGTTTCTGTACTCTGAGGCCAGTAAAGAAGCCTTGATGTTCCAGAAATTTCAATTCCTTAATTACCACATTTTAATGGCAGGAGGATGACCCTTGTTTTTTGTTTTGATTGTTACAAGTGAAATTCTGGCTTTCTTCTAAATACAAGCATACCTTGTTTTATTGTGCTTTAATTTTTTTTTTTTTAACTGAAGGTTTGTGGCAACCCTGCGTCAAGCAAGTCTATCAGCAGTATTTTTTTAATAGCATGTGCTCTCCTTTGTGTCTCTGTGTCATATTTTGGTAATTCTCACAATATTTCAGACCTGTTCATGATTATTATCTGTGTGATGGTGATCAGTGATCTTTGATATTACTATCGTAATTGTTTTGGGGCACCATGAGCAGCGCCCATATAAGATGGCAAACAACCCATAAAGGTGGTGTGTGTCCTGACTCCTCCACTGACTGGTTGTTCCCTGTCTCTCTCCTTTTCTGGCTTCCTTATTCCCTGACACACAACAATATTCAAATTTGGACAGTTAATAACCCTACAATGGCTTCTAAGTGTTCAGGTGAAAAGAAGAATCACAAGTCTGTCACTTGAAATGAAAAGTCAGAAATGATTAAGCTTAGTGAGAAAGTCATGTTGAAAGCCAAGACAGGCTGAGAACTAGACCTCATGCGCCAAACAATTAGCTAAATTGTGAATGCAAAGGAAAAGTTTTTGAAGGAAATTGAAAGTGCTATTCCAGTGAACACACAAATGGTAATAAAGCAAAACAGTGTTTTGTGATACACAGAACGTTTTAGTGGTCTGGATAGAAAACCAAGCCAGCCACAACATTCCCTTAAGCCAAAACCTAATCCTAATCCAAACCCTAACTCTTCAATTCTCTGAAGGCTTAGAGAGGTGAGGAAGCCACAGACGAGAAGGCTGAAGCTAGCAGAGGCCGGTTCAGAGGCTGAAGAAGCCGTCTCCATAACATAAAAGTGCAAGGTGAGGGAGGGAGAAAGTGCTGATGAAGATGTTGCAGCAAGTTACTCAGAAGACCTAGCTAAGATCACTGATAAAGGTGACTACATTAAACAACAGATCCTCCATGTAAACAAAACAGCCTTCTACTGGAAGAGTCCAAAACGTCAAAATACAGGCTGACTCTCTTGTTAGGGGCTAATGCAGATGGTGACTTGAAGTTGAAGCCAGCACTCCTTTACCATTCTGAAAATCCTAGGGCACTTAAGAATTATGCTCGGTCTACTTACCTGTGCTCTAGAAACAGAACAAAGCCTAGATGACAGCATGTGTTTACAGAATGGCTTGCTGAATATTTTAAGCCCACTGTTCAGACCTACTGCTTAGAAAAAAAAAGATTTTCAATACTGCTCATTAATAATCCACTTAGTCACCCAAGAGCTCTGATGGAAAGGTTCAAGGAGATGAATGTTGTTTTTACGCCTAACACAACATCCATTCTGCAGCCCATGGATCAAAGAGTAATTTCTACTTTCAAGTCTTATTATTTAAGAAATACATTTCATAAGGCAATAGCTGCCATAGTGATTCCTCTGATGGATCTGAGCAAAGCAAACTGAAAACCTTCTGAAAAGGATTCACCATTTTAGATGCTATTAAAGACATTTGTAATTCTTGGGCGGAGTTAAGAGTATCAACATTAACAGGAGTTTGGAAAAAGATGATTCTAACTCCCATGGATAACTTGGGAGGGCGTCAGTGGAGGGAGTCACTGCAGGTGTAGTAGAAATAGCAAGAGAGGCTGGGTATGATGGCTCATGCCTGTACTCCCAGCACTTTGGGGTGGCTGAGGCAGTAGAATCACTTGAACCCAGGAGTTTGAGACCAACCTGGGCAACATAGTGAGACCCCATCTCTGCAAAAATTTTAAACAGTAGCCGGGTGTGGTGGTACGCACCTGCAGTCCCAGCTACTTGGGTCTGAGGTGGGAGGAGTGCTTGAGACCAAGAAGTTGAGGCTTTAGTGAGCTGGTAAGCCGTGATTGCACCACTGCAGTGCACCCTGGGCAGCAGAGGTGAGACCCTGCCTTAAAAAAGAAAAAAGAGGCTGGGCGCGGTGGCTCAAGCCTGTAATCCCAGCACTTTGGGAGGCCGAGACGGGCGGATCACGAGGTCAGGAGATCGAGACCATCCTGGCTAACACGGTGAAACCCCGTCTCTACTAAAATACAAAAAACTAGCCGGGCGAGGTGGCGGACGCCTGTAGTCCCAGCTACTCGGGAGGCTGAGGCAGGAGAATGGCGTGAACCCGGGAGGCGGAGCTTGCAGTGAGCTGAGATCCGGCCACTGCACTCCAGCCTGGGTGACAGAGCAAGACTCCGTCTCAAAAAAAAAAAAAAAAAAAAAAAGAAATAACAAGAGAACTAGAACTAGTAGTGGAGCCTGAAGATGTATCTGAATTGCTGCAATCTCATCATCAAACTTGAAATGGATGAGTTGCTTCTTAGGGATAAGCAAAGAAAGTGGTTTCTTGGCCGGGCGCGGTGGCTCAAGCCTGTAATCCCAGCACTTTGGGAGGCCGAGACGGGCGGATCACGAGGTCAGGAGATCGAGACCATCCTGGCTAATACGGTGAAACCCCGTCTCTACTTAAAAATACAAAAAACTAGCCGGGCGAGGTGGCTGGCGCCTGTAGTCCCAGCTACTCGGGAGGCTGAGGCAGGAGAATGGCGTAAACCCGGGAGGCGGAGCTTGCAGTGAGCTCAGATCCGGCCACGGCACTCCAGCCTGGGTGGCAGAGCAGGACTCCGTCTCAAAAAAAAAAAAAAAAAAAAAAGAATGTATTTTTTTTTNTTACTGAACCCTCAGTATCTCTGAAGTATGTCTGCAGTGTTTTATTTCATTGAGTACCAGGATCTGGAATCTCTGTGTTCCCATTCTGCTTTTTTCATTTAGCACTATATAATCATTAGCATTTTGAGAACTTAATATATTAATACTTTAACTTGAATTTCACTTTTAGGAGGAGTTTGCAAACCAAAGCTGATCAGCAAGTCAAACAGCAGGAAATCTAAATCTCCTATCCCTGGGCAAGGCTACTTAGGAACCGAACGGCCTTCTTCAGTCTCCTCTGTACATTCAGAAGGGGATTACCATAGGCAGACGCCAGGGTGGGCCTGGGAAGACAGGCCGTCTTCAACAGGTAAGGAGCCTGCTTTAACTTAGAAAATGAGACAAAGCAGTAATATCAATGTCTTGGTTATTAGTTCTTCAGAATTCAGCAACTCTTCTAATTTGGAAACCTATATTCCCATTTCTGTATCATTAGTAGGTTTCACTTTCCAGAACAGAAATATTTTTTTGAGGGGTCTCGCTCTGTCATCCAGGCTGGAATGCAATGGTATGATCATGGTTCACTGCAGCCTCGACCTCTGAGGCTCAGGTGATCCTCTACCTGGGACTAGAGGTGTGCACAACCATACCTGGCTAATTTTTCCTTTTTTTTTACATTTTTTTGTAGGGACAAGGTCTCACTACGTTGCCCAGGTTGGTCTCGAACTCCTGAACTCATTCCTTCTGTTTTGGCCTCCCAAAGCATATTACAGGCATCAACCAATGCACACGCCCAGAATATGCACATATAACCTGAAACATTTTTAGAATGCAAAGCCTGATTACCATAAACAAAGGAAGAGCTATGAAAAAATAATCTCAGCCATTCTCCTCACTTCTGTATTACACTGGTAGTGAACATTTGCAAAGCAAATAAGGTGGTTTTAGTTACTTTGAGAACTGTACCTGAATGTACCCATGCCACTTCTAAGAGAACTTACTTTCTCTAAGATACCAATATGAAGGGTAAATACTAAGAAATCAAAATTAGAAATGAGAAGACTAGTTTAAAAAGCCATCATCTGGCCAGGCACGATGGCTCACGCCTGTCATCCCAGCATTTTGGAAGGCTGAGGTGGGCGGATCACTTGAGGTCAGGAGTTTGAGACCAGCCTGGCCAACATGGTGAAACGCCGTCTCTACTAAAGATACAAAAGTAAGCCGGGTGCAGTGGTATGTGTCTGTAATCTCAGCTACTCAGGTGCCTGAGGTGGGAGAATCGCTTGAACCTGGGAGGTGGAGACTGCAGTGAAGTGAGCTTGTGCCGCTGCACTCCATCCTGGGCAACAAAATGAGACTCCATCTTAACAAAAACAAAAAAAGCCGTCATCTCTCTGTACATTCACTACCTTTACACAAACTGATGAAAAACAATACTCCAGGACACTCATTATTTTCTATTTGGTGCCTATTTGTAAACTTAAAAAAATGTAAATAATAACTATGATCATGGTAGCTTTAAAAAGCAACAGACTTTTAAAATAAAATTGGGATATTATGAATTTTAGAGTCTCAGAGAATTATAAGCCATCTTTTCCTTAGGATTAAATACAAATATGTCACTGAAAAAAATCTGAAATGTGCCCTGCCCCTTAAGACATATATAAATTATATCAGCCTTTTGCATTATAAAACTCATGCCACATGCAAAGTGGTTGTGTTCGAGTTTGAAAGCTTATAGCCTAGACTAGTGGTTGCGGCTTCTCAAATCTCTCTTAGGGAAGAATTAATTAGACCATACATGAGATTTATTATTTGATGAAATGGTTATGTTTTATGTTTTTGTTTTTTGAGATGGAGTTTCACTCTTGTTGCCCAGGCTGGAGTGCGATGGTGCTATCTTGGCTCACTGCAACCTCCACCTCCTGGGTTCAAGTGATTCTCCTGCCTTACCCTCCCAACTAGCTGGGATTACAGGCATGCGCCATCACGCCTGGCTAATTTTGTAAGACAGGGTTTCTCCATGTTGGTCAGGCTAGCCTCGAACTCCCGACCTCAGGTGATCCACCCGCCTCGGCCTCCCAAAGTGCTAGGATTACAGGTGTGAGCCACTGCACCTGGCCTGTTTTTGCGTTTTCTTAAGCTGTAGGAGGCTTTCTGGGGACAATTAAACATCTAGAAACTGATGAAGGGTAGCAGTTTTCATTAATTACCTCATTTCTCAATCTTGTATACTTTAAAATCTGCCCAGTGAGATTCAGCAGATGACACGCATCCTGCTGCCCCTCAGTCTGCAGATGTTCCTGGGTACTTGTCTGTTGTTGAGAACTGTACTCTTGCATTTCTCTTTAAGAGTTAAGAAAGCTCTTGGCATAACCTGACTCTGTTTCAATTAGAGCTTAATACTCAATAGTACAACTTGGATTCTCCATGGAAACACCTGATAGTTATAGACTTAACTAAAAATCTAGCCTGGGCTTTCTCTTCTGGGCTCAACAGCCCTCAATCATATGCTATTCATGTTGCTCTGCTTTTTTGGACCCGCACTGACTGCTACATATCATTGGCTAGGATTTAAGTGGTGAGACTTTGGCCCTTCCATGTTGTATTCATTTTGCTTTCATGGTGTCACATGACCATTTTAGAACAATTCTATTCTACTCCATCCTACAAAAGTTGGATTGGATAAAGTAGCAGTTATGCTCATGACAATAAAAACCTAATTTTTCTTTTGTCAGGCTCAACTCAGTTTCCTTATAACCCTCTGACTATGCGGATGCTCAGCAGTACTCCACCAACACCGATTGCATGTGCTCCCTCTGCTGTGAACCAAGCAGCTCCTCACCAACAGAACAGGATCTGGGAGCGAGAGCCTGCCCCACTGCTCTCAGCACAGTACGAGACCCTGTCGGATAGTGATGACTGAACTGCACAAAGTGAGGGGAACAGGGTGCAGGAGAGGGATCTCTAGTTTTTGGTGGTTTAATTTTTAGTAGCAGGTCAAAAACCTGCCCTCCTATGACTTACTCCCTGAGACTTTTCAGGAGAGCCAGCCCACAGATTGATGAAGAAATGATGGAAATTCATTTGGAGAGTCACATGGGAAAAAACCATACAAAAAACTGCCTTTGACACAGGCAATTCAGTGGACTATAATAATAGTGGAGGGTTGAGATGTAGAGTTTTTAAAAAGTGGACAGTTCCTGTTCTTACATCTGTTTGTAAAGAAAACCATAATGTCTTTAAATCACTCTTCTGTAAATAGATGACCTTTTTGCAGTGTATATCCCCTTGCTGTAGTATCTGGTGTACTTATGTTCAAATCAGCGCATCAACTTTGGGGGTGATTTTAAAATCTTTTGTCTATCTTTTTAACCCTAGCCTTCTAAACAACCTCATACAGCCCAGTTACATAATGTTGGCTGTCACGGGCATTGTACTTTCATCTGATTTTGTTTCCTCTAAATTCAGCTTTCCAGTGATGTTTAAAATCTTGTGAAAATGTTTAGATTTTTAACACAGACCCTGTCATAAAATCTGTACGTTAGGGTCAGAAGGTAGAAGTAACAAATTCTGCCATATTGTAAATTTCCAGTGCAGGCTTTAATTTTTTTTTTTTTTTCATTAGTAGCACTGAAAAAATATTACTGCATGGGTATGTTCTAGTTCAGTTTATAAAGTTTTAAAGGCTTATTTGAGGCATACCTCACTGTTATGCACACTGGTAATTTAACCATGCCCCTAAGTATTCCTTTTCTCCTGCATTTGATGCAGCCCAACAAAGCTTTTGTTTTGAAATAAATTTGACTACCCTGTCCATAGCTACAGTAGATTATTTGTGGTTTAAGGCTCCTGGTGTCTCAGGTTCCAAAGGAAAAGCTTACATATTTTTCCCTTAGTTTGATATATATGATTGGTTGGGTTAAAAGATAATGATCTGTGTAGTATTTAGATGTGCTTTGTGCTGTATCCTGAAAAACTCATGGTGAACACAGCCCTTTTCCCCATCGCTATGGACCAGCACTTACTCTCACTTTGCTTCCTTGGGATAAGAGTTTACTGTTAAATGTTTTCATTTCACAGATTCTCAAGGTGCAAATAATTTAAAAGACTGAATTCTAAACTAATTATGGTACTAGAGGGCCAGTTGTATCTTTCATTAAGAATTGCTTGCTGAATTTTAAAGTTTTTTTCATACATTTTATCATAGCATTTAATTATCTTTCCATAACATATAGATACTAAGTTTTGGGAGAATGCCACCGGTAACTGGAAAGGGGAGAAATAGATCTCTCAAGATGATAAAAATTAGTACTTTACAGACTTTCAAGTAGATCTAGACTTTTAAACAAAAGTACTCAAGGCTTTTAAGGAAGCAGCTCTGTGATTAGCTACTGACCAAGACCCTCCTATCACTAGTGTCTAATCCCTATGTTACAGATGAAGACACAGGTTTAGTACTTTGCCCATACAGTTAAATGAGTGACAGAGATAGGCCATAAGCCCACATTTGTCTCCAGTCAAAGCTTTCACTCCTGTCCCTGTTCCACTTCTGTATACCTGAGGTCCCCAACACAAACTTTAGATCAGGCATTCCTAGTACTTGGAAAGTTGGTATATTTACAATAGATATATGTAAACACATAAAAATTTCAAAATGAATGACAAACAGTGACTAAATGTTCCACTTCACAGTTTTCTGCTGAATTTTTCTTTTCAGGTACTGGTAATATTTTATAATTTGTTAATAATTTATATTGCCAACCTACCATAAAAGAGATTATGATGGTATTTTTCTATGACCCTGAGGGTCTTAAGCTATTCTGAGTCAGAATACAGTTGACCCTTGAACAACACGGGTTTGAACTGTGTGGGTCCACTTATACACGGATTTTCTTCCACCTCTGCCACCCAAGATAGCAAGACCAACCCCTCCTCATCCTCAGCCTACTCAACATGAAGATGATGAGGATGAAGACCTTCATGATGATCCACTTCCACTTAATGAATAGTAAATATATTTTCTCTTCCTTATAATCTTAATAACATTTTCTCTTCTCTAGCTTACTTTATTGTAAGAATACAGTATATAATACATATACAAAATATGTGTCAATCGACTATGTTATCCGTAAGACTTCTGGTCAACAGTAGGCTATGAGTAGTTAAGTTTTGGAGGAGTCAAAGTTAGATGTGGATTTTTTATACTTAGGAGGTCTATGCCTCTAACTCCTGCATTATTTGAAGGTCAACTGTATAGTTTCTGAGAACATGTCAGATCAGAGCCTAACTTGTTACTCTTGCAGTTCCACTTGAGGACCCGAAGGTGAGCTGCTGTGAACCACTCACTCCATCCTCATCATAATGCATGTGCGTATTACTTTATTTACCATCACCTGGAGAAGAAATCTCAGAATGACAGTTAAAATCTAGTAACAGTTCTTGGTTCAAAATAAATGAAAGGACAGAAGTCTCACATGGCTTACCTATGGAGGTTCACCTTATCATGATTTAAGTGGTAAGCACAGCACAGAGCAGCACTGACAACTTACTGAGGTTCACTGCAAACAAAGGCATGATATTCTTTGTAGACTTAGATTTCACTGTTCTGACACTATATCCTTACACGTGATTTTTTAGCACCCAGAACTAAATTAAGGTCTTCCTAATACTCTTCATAGAAGTATTCTGACAGCCAATTTTCCAGTGCATGTTTATGATTAGAAATTTCATAATGATTTAATTTTGGTACACTGAGTGATTCTATTTTAAAAATATCTATGCCCTGAAAACTCCAGTGACCACTGGACAGTTCAAAAAATTTAATTACATGATTTTAACCAATTCACTTTTGAATTTAGAACAATCAGTAAAGGAAATCAGTCCTCCTTTTGCTTCAGTACCTTATTTTACAACAGTGCAAATGAACTGTAATGAGAACACCCACATGAAGAGACTATCCTGAAAACTCCTAGTGTTTCCAACAACCAGACCACTGAGTCACTGTGGATGATTTAAAATTAATAAATAAATAAAACTTGGAATGAAAAACCTTTCAGTAACCTCTGCAGTTGTGAAAAGGTAAAAACATTCTCAATGCAAAAGGTGAATGGTTGACATTAATTTTTTTAAGAAATCACCATATGTTAATACTGGTTTCTACTGAAACTCAGTCTGATTTATATTGTATCTTATCTCTCTGAGCTAGACTTGATATTGATAAATGGCATTAGCTGGATGGTAAATATGAGATTAGACAGAAAATAGGAAGAAATTTACATCTGCAACATACAAAACTCTAGTTTTAGTCTATCCCTGAGGATTTGGACCTCCAGGTTTCCGGTGTTTTTATTCTTCAGGAATTTTTTTTTTTTTTTTTTTTTTTTTTT
>NW_016824266.1:406893-412194 GCF_001698545.2 Rhinopithecus bieti
TTTTTTTTTTTTTTTTTTTTTTTGTGAGAAATGCAAAGATTACTGGGATACATACAATCTTGTTGTATAGTCTCATTTATTATGAAAAGATTCTTCCAGTATGTACATACGAACCAAAAATATCAGTTTATCAGTCCCACTCACATCCCACCCCCACAGGCATACCAACAGGGTCAGTCTTCCTTCATGGTACCTAGAAAACTGTCTTTTCCTTAGGTAAATGGCTAAAAATGTACTCATACGACTGCTGCGGTAAGAGCATCCACCTATGTATCTTTACATACTTTGAGGCAGTGTGGCAAAGCTCTTCCAGCACAGCAGTCTATTCATTCAAAGTCATCTAACCGAATACCTTCTCCCACAGCTAAGAAAGAATCCCAGTGTTTCCTTAGTTTAGAGACGAAAATACTGAAATTGCAAAAGCAAAAAGGCTAGGACTAAGATCCAGGTCACAGTAGTTCAACTATAGCAGCAGTACACATCAGAATTACGAAGAGTTTTAAAATATACCTGTAGGGGCCTATTCTGACTCAGAACAGCCTGGGCTGTGTCCTTAAAGAGTACTTGAGATGACTCAGTTGTGTGACTAAGGCTGCAAAGGAAGTAGAGCGTTCAGATAACGTAGACAAAAGGTTACATCGTTCTTTCTAGCCCACCCCCACTTTTAGTTTTATATAACAAGATACATATGGTTCACTTTTATTTAAATTCAAATGGGTGCTATACTGTCATGTGCTTAATCCCCACTTTAAAACTTCATGCTGGATGCTGGTAGCAAACTAAGATATTTTCCTTTTTTACGCATTAAATTCCATACTGTGCTTCATGAAACAGATTATAAGAACAATTCACCATAATCCCCCTTTGCCATGACGAAGGTAATTCTGGTTAGTTTGCCAGATATTGATAAAGTAAGAGAAGAGAGGGCAGCAAATCAAGAGACCAAAAACTTATAGTAGAAATGCCAGGCTGAATCACCACACCCACAGCCCACAGGAACGCCAGCCCATATTAATCTGTAGTTCTACTTAGACCAGTAGGGACAGCACCAAGTCACGTGTTACAACTGAAAGCATCACTTGACAGCAGTCCTGAAAGATCATAATCAGTTGTGAATGAAAGTCATTTTCCTTTAAAATACAAAATGGCAGTGTATACAACTCCCCTTCACTAAGGCTAAATTGAGGAAACCTGAATATCAAAAACGACAGATTTAAGCCATTGATTTGGGTGCCACAGAGACAGGAATGACAGCTATTCTTCTGCATTGCTAGACATTATTCTCCCTACACAAAAATGGATTTAGAGCTTGACAGAATTTAAGTCAAAGGTCTACTTTTCTTTGACAGCTCAGCCAACTCCTCCCTGATGTGTTGTACAGAAATTTCATCTTTTTTCAGCTTTGCTTGCTTCAGTGCTTCCTGGTAGATCTCTTTTGCTTGTGTATATCGTTCTAAAATAACCCAGAGAGAAGGGACAGTAAGAAGAAAGTGTATGATTTCCAGGTGATTCTGAAGAGACAGCACTAATGTGGATATAGGGCTAATTTACTGTGTGTTTATGAAGTGACAGGCTGGTGCTGCCTCATTTCATCCCCATCTGATAGGCTGGAACTCCACTGAATGCTGGGGGATTCTTTACAGTCCTTTCCAGTATATCTTGAGGCCTTTGATGAGCCAAAGATTTCATGAATGGTGGTATGTGTAATACACCTGTCACCCCAGGTTTCTGAAAATGATAGGTATAGTGTGCTGACACTAAGAAATGTCTGTCAAACTGATACTTCCTGTCATACAAGCTTCACCAGCACTCTGTGAGAAACACATTGTAACTGAACACATTTAGAAATCCGTAAAGCACTACTGACGTGAGGTACTATCATTCCAAGGTTTTCTCCAGCTTGATGGGGTTTGACAGGCTACTGCAGGTCTGCAGAAGTTATGTGAATTGAGCACAACAGTACTTCAACCTAATTAATACCTTCTTTTTCTGCCATTCAACCAGCCTTTTATTTTACATGTTTCTTTGTTGGCCCTTGCCCTCCCTACATACCATTTCACAAATTTATCAATCCAGTGACATCCCTCCCTTAAAGCAAGTCAGTTCAGTTTCCATTGCTACCTACCTCTGTGCATCAAAACTGCAGCTAGATTACTGAGTACCATGTGTAGCTCAGGATGATTTATCTGTCTTGCCAGATCTGATGCCCTTTGCATATAAATATAGGCCTCATCAAAGCGGCCCTGTGCGTCCAGGGTAGTAGCCAGGTCACTCATCAGCACAATGGTCTATATGGAAAAGAAAAAAGTTGTTTCTTTAAAAACATGCCTGCACAGAACTTTAATGTGGAGTGCATCCAACTCTGAATACATAAGATTTCATCTTTCCTAGGATTCCACAAAAGATGAGGGATACCAGCCTTTAACAAATTTGTGGGCATTTGGTAATCACACTGTACAGTGGAGAATGTTAGTTCGACCTTCTGGGAAATACAAATCTGGAAATTATGAAACTCTACGTATTAATCCAACTAATTACCCAATTAGAAATACCAAATGAAAAACAATAGCAAGATGCTATGCATATGATCTCATTTAAGGCTGAGCAACTTTGAGAAGGCAGCCTCGTATGGTATGATTGCCTCTAGAACCCCACTGTATTATGTTGTTTCTGCTGATAACCCTGAGGCTTATCAAAAACAAGAAACATACCATCTATTTTAGGAAGATGCCCAGTGTAAGTTTTTTTTAATCTGGCTACTGTAACAGGTAGACTTCCATACCTACTTTCCCACTGATGCCATGCTTTAAGCCCCCCTGACCCTAGTACTTGGAGATCTGAATTCTGTGCTTGCTTGTTTATTATTCCTCACCAAGGGACTCTTCATAATAAGTCATAAATTTCTTTCATGGAGATAATTCATAGCTCAACCCCCGTTTTCTTCCAAAACATATTACTCACCCTGCCCATGTACCCCAGCCTTGGGACACATTCAGTTAAAATAGTTATGTCTTATATTGGGGGTAGCGAGCATTCACAGACAAAGCAATGCACTCCTTACATCTAAGAACTTATTTGGATGGAGGGGAGACCCAAAGAGATGATTTCAATTCAATGTGTTTAGTGTTCTAACACAGAGCTTTACACGTTATACTTAAATTCTACAATATGCCAATGGTTTACAAGTGTTTTTAATGTGATCCCTTGTTCCTTCCCTCACCTCCTGCCATTTTAACCGTGGGGTAAGGGAGGCAAGGATATTTGTGTAGTAAACTGTTCCCCATAAGTTTCTAATGGGAGTATCTACAGACCCCACTCTGAAATACTGTGCCCTGTCCATTGAAGCCTGACCAGTCCTGCCTTGTAGAAAGGTTGCTCTGTTGTGCAAACCATGGATCACGCGAAAAGTTCTGGGCAGACCTAGTTAACTGATAACTAGTCCCAAATCCTTTCTGAAACAAGTAGTTGGGGTGAGGGTGCTGGTGGTAAGAAAATAAGTAGACTGGGGAGAAAGGAGGTTCTAAGACCATCTGCTGATCCTGTTACCAATGAGTGTGACATTTCACACCCTTCAATTTTGAAACCTTTGTTTTATATTCCCTCTTCTGTGTTTTCCTCCCTTACCTGTGGGTGTCTTTCTCCTTGTATTTCTTCAGAAATCTGCAGAGCTTTTTCATACATCCTTTGTGCCTGTGATGGCTGCTTGGAGAACAGAAGGTAGCGAGCACAGGCATCTAAGCACATGCCCAAGAGGAGGTGGGTATTGGCTTTCTCTTCCACTAAGGAGAAAAGAGGAATCAGCAAATCTACCCAAATTGTTGTTACCAGGACCCACAAATATGTCAGCAGAATGGGACCCACATGTCACTTAGGGGACAAAGTAGGTGGATTAACATCCAGTTAAGCGACCTATTCCAAACTAGTTGGAATCATGGAACTTCACCCCACATTTTAAGTAGATTAAGAGTCCACACATTAATTAAAATGTGGAATGTTATTTTTAGTTTGAAACAAATAATATTCAGCAGAAGCAAATGAAGATAAACTCAAAGAAGAATGAGTTAACAACAAAAAGTCAAGGCCAATGAAAAATCTGTAAGGTATAAGAGAAACAATGCAGGAAGAACACAGAGAACACTCAGAATCCTAAAGTGCAAAGTCACAAGCCGAATTTAAAGAATTCAAGGTAAAGGCCAGGCGTAGTGGCTCGCACCTATAATCCCAGCACTCTGGGAGGCCAAGGCGGGTGGATCACAAGGTCAGGAGATGGGAGACCATCCTGGCTAACATGGTAAAACCCCGTCTCTACTAAAAATACCAAAAAAAAAAATTTAGCCGGGCGAGGTCGCGGGCGCCTGCAGTCCCAGCTACTCAGGAGGCTGAGGCAGGAAAATGGCGTGAACCCAGGAGGCGGAGCTTGCAGTGAGCCGAGATCACACCACTGCACTCCAGTCTGGGTGACAAGACACTGTCTCAAAAAAAAAAAAAAAAATTCAAGGTAAAATTGAAACAAGCTAAGAAGAAGAATAAAGCTTACAATGACATAGCACCTCTCAACACATTCAAGAATTGACTATACGATGTCTGAAAAAGAACAAGTTTAAAATACCTAATGCCACATACGAAGAATTGGAGACATAGATCATAACAGTAACCTATATCAACCTGGGTAAGACTTCTAAAAGATGATACAAATAACGTAGAAATGTTCATAAGCAAGATTATATGGAAATTCTGCAAACAACTCAGCAGGAGGTAAATGTTCACATAATAAAAGACTAGAAAAAGAGGTTACCTTAGATAATCTTAGGTAACAAAGTAGTAGACACCCAACTGAATATGTTCAGTTGGGTTTATTTGCCAGCAAAGCTGTCGTTCATACCAAACCCTTTCCCTTCCATGTCTTCAATTTTCAGAAATCTACAAGTGGCATACAGAGTTTAAGGAAGACTATGTTACTAAAATGAGACTTTTCTAATACGTTCCCATTTAGAAAAAAAGTGCAGCTGGCCGGGCGCGGTGGCTCAAGCCTGTAATCCCAGCACTTTGGGAGGCCGAGACGGGCGGATCACGAGGTCAGGAGATCAAGACCATCCTGGCGAACAAGGTGAAACCCCGTCTCTACTAAAAAAAATACAAAAATCTAGCCGGGCGAGGTGGCGGGCGCCTGTAGTCCCAGCTACTCCGGAGGCTGAGGCAGGAGAATGGCATAAACCCGGGAGGCGGAGCTTGCAGTGAGCTGAGATCCGGCCACTGCACTCCAGCCTGGGCGACAGAGCGAGACTCCGTCTCAAAAAAAAA
>NW_016824266.1:413737-418019 GCF_001698545.2 Rhinopithecus bieti
AAAAAAAAAAAAAATAACAACTGAGAAATATATTGGAATCGTTTATATAGAGCCCCTAAAGGGTCATTTAAAACTCAGGCATATTTACTTCTTCAAACATAAATGATTGTCTTTCATAAATAACTTCTGATCACAGAAAAAGATATGCTACTATACTCAGTCCATGAGGCAAATAAGATTCACTATAGAATTTTTTACTCAAAATATTGCCGAATGGAATAATCAGATGTATTAAGGAGATGACCAAACAGCATTTATTCCAGGAATAAAAGAATGGCTCAGTATATCAAACTAGGTTTACATAAATATAGACTAAAGGGAAAAGTACTGGGGCAATTATATGCATTTATAACAAGAGCAAAAGAGCATGTCTAATTTAGGAAAACTTGAGCATAGGCCTCTAGCTCTCCCCTACCCCCTCACCATCAATAGCAATATAGGAAAGTCTACAAGGGTCTTTGAAACTAGAGATATTTGTTCACCAAATTCCAAGAATATCCTGAAATTTCTGCTAAACTAAATCACTTGTTAATCAACTGATTAGCACTTCCTAATTAGTGTTAATGGTTTTAGTAGAGGGAATAAAGGAGAATCTAACCTAACGCTATTGATGAAACCCATCTGCCTCAAACACCTAGAAATCTTAGATAAACTGTAACACATCCTTTCCATGCACAGCTGAGATCCCAAGAGAAGGAAACCTCAAGTGCCAGAAATTCGGAGTAAGCTAAAACCCAAAGTAGAGAGTCTGTGAGTTGACACAGCAAAAGCCTGGTTTTTGTTGTAGCTTGAGCGTCTCTGTAATCCAGGAATTCAAGCTGTTGATGTGTACTAAACAGAACTAGATCTGAAGCCAATGCATAAAACCAGGATTACCATTAGGACCACAACCCCAGGAAAAGAATGTATGTGAAAAGAATTGCAGCACTCCAACCTACACTTCCCCTAACCCCCTGATCACAGACACAGGGAGACGACAAGGAGCTCTGAATGGCCAAGTCTGGAATCTAGATGAGAAAAATGACTACCCTGTAAGTTTGATGTCTAAATTTATAACATCCACTTCGGCCAGGAGCTGAGTGCCTGGAAGACACAAAACTATTCTGGAATCTCACTGTATAGCTAAAACCTTGCTGAAGATGAATGTATAATCCAAAATTAGTCAACATGACAATTCATCATAAATGAGAATCAGCAGACAGTAAGAAAGCAGGCCTCATCCCCCAAAATTTTATAAAATCAGACAACTCCAGTAGTTCTTACTTCCAGTAAGTCAAGCATACACCACCTGAGTCTTGTACCTGTAACTGCCCTTTGCCTGTAATTTTCTTCCCTCACAAATAGCCACTTGCCTATTCTCTCCCATTCACCAGGTTTCATACTAACAAGACCTTCCCCACCCCCTCTATAAGACAGCATACTTCCCCAATGTATTCCTGCTATAAATATTCCTTCATAAATATCTACATAGCACTCTGGACACACCAACTTACTGGATAGTGCTTACTATGCGTCTTTCCCCCACCAAAAATGTAGCTCCGTGAGGCAGTGACTTTTTTGTTTTTTCTTTTTTGAGACGAAGTCTCACTCTGTCGCCCAGGCTGGAGTGCAGTGGCAAAATCTCCGCTCACTGCAACCTCCGCCTCCCGGGTTCAAGCGATTCTTCTGCCTCAGCCTCCCGAGTAGCTGGGACTACAGGTGTACCACCATACCCAGCTAATTTTTTTTTTTTTTTTTTTTGTATTTTTAGTAGAGACGGGATTTCACAATATTGGCCAGGCTAGTCTTGAACTCTTGACTTCTTGATCCGCCCGCCTCAGCCACCCAAAGTGCTGGGATTACAGGCATGAGCCACTGCATCTAGCCAACTTTGTTTTATTTATATCTGTATCTCAGAACCTAGCAGCATATCTAGCATGTAATGGGCATTCAGTATTTCTGACTGAATTGTTGAATGAATGAACAAATAAAAGGAATTACAAAAGGGCTAGGTGTGGTGGCTCACACCTGCAATCCTGTACTTTGGGAGGCCGAGGCAGGAGGACCACTTCAGCCCAGGAGGTCGAGACCAGCCTGGGCAACATAGCAAAACCTCATCTCTACCCTACCCCGCCCCACCAAAAAATATATACACTCCCCAAAAAATACATATATATAAGCCAGACATGGTGGCACGTGCCTGTAGTCCTTATTCTTCTGGAGGCTGAGGTGGGAGGATCACTTGTTATCAGGAGTTTAAAATTGCAGTGAGCGGTGATCATGTCACTGCACTCACTCCAGCCTGGCCAAAGGAAGACCTTGTCTCTTGGGGGGGGGGAAAATAAGGTACTGAATTAAACAGGGAAAAATTATAATGAAACTAAAAATTAGTCATAATTACAGATTGAAACATTAGCACTCCACGAATATATGAAAACCCAATATAGAGATATCATTACAAATCAAGATATAACAAGCACAAACTATGAAGATAAATATCAAGATTCTGTCAATATCCAAATTTTTAATCTATGTCAAATGCCCTAATATGAAAAGACAAGCTACAAAGATAAGTAACCTATAAAAATATAAAATAATCGAATACATAAGGAACTCTTACAGATTGTTAAGAAAAAGACAACCCCTCAAAAAAATAGGCAAAGGATATGAATAATTTTCAGAGCAAATAATCTGAATAGCCAATAAATACAGTAATCAGAAACACACAGTGAAGCCACAATGAAATTCCTTTTCAAACCCAGCAGATTATCAAAAATATCTGATGATAACAAAGATATACAGAGAGCATCACGAACACTAATATACTGCTAGTCAAAACGTAAACTGGTAAAACCACTTTGATCAGCAATTTGGTTTTTGTTGTTTTTGAGACAGAGTCTTGCTCTGTTGCCCAGGCTGGAGTGCAGTGGCATGATCTCAGCTTATTACAACCTCTGCCTTCCCGGGTTTAAGCGATTCTTGTGCCTCAGCCTTCCAAGTAGTTGGGATTACAGGTGCCCACCACTACGTCTGGCTTTTTTTTAAGTAGAGATGGGGTTTCACCTTATTGGCCAGGCTGGTCTCCAACTCCTGACCTCAAGTGATCTGCCCACCTCAGCCTCCCAAAGTGCTGGGATTACAGGTGTGAGTCACTACACCCAGCCTGATAAGCAATTTGGTATATGCACCCCGGCAACTCCACTTTTATGTACATATTCCAGGGACTATCTTGCAGGTGTGTACAAAGATGCAGGTCCAAGAATGTTCAGTGAAGTATGACTTTAAATAGCAAAACATATAGAATGACCCAACAGGTCCATCAATAGAACTGTGGGGTATATTTCGATGTTTTAGACATGATGTCCTTGCCCATGCCTATATCCTGAATGGTACTGCCTAGGTTTTCTTCTAGGGTTTTTATGGTTTTAGGTCTAACATTTAAGTCTTTAATCCATCTTGAATTAATTTTGTATAAGGTGTAAGGAAGGGATCCAGTTTCAGCTTTCTACATATGGCTAGCCAGTTTTCCAGCACCATTTATTAAATAGGGAATCCTTTCGCCATTTCTTGTTTTTGTCAGGTTTGTCAAAGATCAGATGGTTATAGGTGTGTAGTATTATTTCTGAGGTTTCTGTTCTGTTCCATTGGTCTAGAGTTCTGTTTTCATACCAGTACCATGCTGTTTTGGTTACTGTAGCCTTGTAGTATAGTTTGAAGTCAGGTAGCGTGATGCCTCCAGCTTTGTTCTTTTTGCTTAGGATTGTCTTGGCAATGCAGGCTCTTTTTTTGGTTCCAATTCTGTGAAGAAAGTCATTGGTAGCTTGATGGGGATGGGCAGTGAATCTATAAATTATCCTGGGCAGTATGGCTATTTTCACAATATTGATTCTTCCTATCCATGAGCATGGAATGTTCTTCCATTTGTTTGAGTCCTCTTTTATTTTGTTGAGCAAGTGGTTTGTAGTTCTCCTTGAAGAGGTCCTTCACATCCCTTGTAAGTTGGATTCCTAGGTATTTTATTCTCTTTGAAGCAATTGTGAATGGGAGTTCACTCATGATTTGGCTCTCTGTCTGTTATTGGTGTATAAGAATGCTTGTGATTTTTGCACATTGATTTTGTATCCTGAAACTTTGCTGAAGTTGCTTATCAGCTTAAGGAGATTTGGGGCTGGGACCAAAAGCATTGGTCCCAAAAGCCAAAATTGACAAATGGGATCTAATTAAACTAAAGAGCTTCTGCACAGCAAAAGAAACTACCATCAGAGTGAACAGGCAACCTACAGAATAGGAGAAAATTCTTGCA
>NW_016824266.1:418471-422863 GCF_001698545.2 Rhinopithecus bieti
TGACCCAGCCATCCCATTACTGGGTATATACCCAAAGGATTATAAATCATGCTGCTATAAAGACACATGCACACATATGTTTATTGCCGCACTATTCACAATAGCAAAGACTTGGAACCAACCCAAATGTCCATCAATGATAGACTGGATTAAGAAAATGTGGCACATATACACCATGGAATACTATGCAGCCATAAAAAAGGATGAGTTCATGTCTTTTGTAGGGACATGGATGCAGCTGGAAACCATCATTCTGAGCAAACTATCGCAAGTACCAAAAACCAAACATCGCATATTCTCACTCATAGGTGGGAACTGAACAATGAGAACACTTGGACACAGGAAGGGGAACATCATACACCGGGGCCTGTCGTGGGGTGGGGGGAGGAAGGAGGGATAGCAATAGGAGATATACCTAATGTAAATGACGAGTTAATGGGTGCAGCACACCAACAAGGCACTTATTGACATATGTAACAAACCTGCACGTTGTGCACGTCTGTCCTATGATTTAAAGTATTAAAAAAAAAAAAAAGAACTGTGGTATATTTCTACAATGGACTACTATACCATGGTTGTAGTGAGGGAATCACACAGGGCCACCTTTAGCTTGTATCCACACTTGTGAGAACAGAAAAAAGATTCACCTTACCCCTCACCCCAGCAGATTAATTAGAGGAAGTCACCCTTTAAAGACAGATGCAACCCAGCAGACATGCAGTTTGGCAAGCAAACAGGGCCTCTGTGCTAAGAAAACTGCTTTAAGTTTTCTTAATGAGATTTACCAGCCCGATAAATCTCATTAACATAATACTGAGTGACAAAAGCAAACTACAAAAACAAGTGTACAGTATGATACCATTCATATTAAGTTTAAAAACATATTAGCCCTATGGTATACTGTTTGTTTTGGAGACGGAGTCTTCACTCTGTCACCCAGGCTGGAGTGCAGTGGCGCAATCTCAGCTCACTGTAACTTCTGCCTCTCAGGTTCAAGCAATTCTCCTGCCTCAGCCTCCCGAGTAGGGGGGAATACAGGCGCCCGCCACCATGCTGGGCTAATTTTTGTATTTTTAGTAGAGACAAGGTTTCGCCATGTTGGCCAGGCTGGTCTCAAACTCCTGACCTCAGATGATCCACCTGTCTTGGCCTCCCAAAGGGCTGGGATTACAGGTGTGAGCCACTGTACCCAGCAATATATTGTTTACTGATATATACAAGTGCAATAAGTAGGCAAACAAAACCAAATGGAGGATAGCAGCTACCCCTAGGCAGGGAGGGGTATACAGGGGTTTAAATATCAAAAAAAAAAAAAAAAATTCTAAAGCAAATATGGTAAAACATTGAAATTTGGCCAAGGCTGAAAGTATACAGATATTTGGTAAGTCCTGAAAACTTTACTTTTATTTGAAATCTATTTTAAAACAATACATCAGAGCGCAGCCAGGCGTGATGCCTCATGCCCATAATGCCAGCATTTTGGGAGGTCAGGGCAAGTAGATTGCTTTAGCTCAGAAGTTCAAGACCAGCCTGGGCAAGATGGTGAAACTCTGCCTCTATGAAAAATCCAAAAATTAGCCAGGCATGGTGGCATGCGCATGCAGTCTCAGCTACTTGGGAGACTAAGGTAGGAGGATCAGGTGAGCCTGGGAGGTTGAGGCTGCAGTGAGCCATGACTGCACCACTGCACTCCAGCCTGGGTGACACAGTGAGACCCTATCTCAAAAAACAAAAAACGTATCAGAAGAAAAGCACAGAACTGACTTTCCTTAATCATAAATCGGTAATGTGGAATATCAACTGAAGAAACTCCCAAAATATAGATGAGAAAACTGATGGAAGAGGGGATAATGTGAAGGATAGAGAAGAGAGAGGTCAACATACAGGTAAAGGACATTCCAGAGTAAGAGGCCAGAGCATGTGGGACAGAAGCATTGAGCCAGGATAGATTACAGAAGCTCCAGAGAACTGGATGCTAAAAATGAAGGTTCACCAGGGATTAAACAAGCTTCACAAACAGACAACTCCCTAACCTTATGCTGATGTCACTTCTGAGTCCAGCAAAGCATCTGAGCAGGAGAAAATAGACTACTTAAAAAACAAGGCAAATATGCAGGCTTCAGAATTCTCCTCTGCAATAAATTCCACTAAGTCTAAAATTCCAGATCACAAAGAAAAAACAAGTGAGGAAAAGGGAAAGGTAGGATAATGTTAAAATGTACTCATCTCATATGAAAACAATTTTTTTTTCCTCTGAGTCAACTATGTCTTTAAGAAATGCTTAGGTTACTCCTTATAGAACTGAAAATCATATATACATATACCTTCCCTACAAAATACAAATACAGATCAGTGAGGGAAAAATTCCTATAAAAGGAACTGAAAACAAAGGAATTAACAAAAATGCAATAATTAGACCAATTATCCCTTTCAATACTAATTTGTTTTTTGTTTTGTTTTGTTTGTTTGAGATGGAGTTTCGCTCTTAACCAGGCTGGAGTGCGATGGCGTGATCTCAGCTCACTGCAACCTCCGCCTCCCAGGTTCATGTGATTCTCCTGCCTCAGCCTCCCAAGTAGCTGAAATTACAGGCGCCCACTGCCAGACCCAGCTAATTTTTTGTATTTTTAGTAGAGACGGGGTTTCACTATGTTGGCCAGGCTGGTCTTGAACTCCTGACCTCAGGTGATGCACCTGCCTCAGCCTCCTAAAATGCTGGGATTACAGGTGTGAGCCGCTGCACCCGGCCTCAACACTAATTTTTAAAAGGTTTTCAGATTCTATATCAGAAGACAGTGATACTCAGGTTTAAAAAAAAATCCAACCATAGCTTTCTACAAAAGATACACTGAAAATGACTCAGAAAATTTAAGGGTTAAGATATAGTAGATAATATAAAACTAGAATTTGTAACAAATACCTTAAATAGGGAAAAAGGAATCATTTTCCTGATGAAGGGACAATTCATAACAAAGATATATATATATCTGAGACTGTCTAAACAGCACAGAAACATGTATAAAGAAAGAAGATTTAAAAAAATTTATCGGCCGGGCATGGTGGCTCATGCCTATAATCCCAGCACTCTGGGAGGCTGAGGCAGGTGGACCACCTGAGGTCAGGAGTTCAAGACCAGCCTGGACAACGTGGTGAAACCTGATCTCAACTAAAAATACAAAAATTAGCCGGATCCAATGGCACATGCCTGTACTCCCAGCTACTCGGGAGGCTGAGGCACGAGTAGGCACAGAGCAAGACTCCGTCTCAAAGAAAAAAAAAAAATTAGAACAACTCGACAAAATCAGTAAGGACACAAAAGACTTGAATAACACTATAAACCAACTAGACCTAACAGACATTCATAGAAAACTCCATTCAACAGAATACACATACTTCTCAAATGCACATGCAACATTTTCCAGGATAAGCCATATGTGAGGCCATACAACAAGTCTCAATAAATAAAATCATGCACAGTTTTTCTCTGAACACAATGGAATGAAACTGGATTCAACAGAAGAAAATTTAAGAAATTCACTATATGTGGAAATTAATCTATATACTCCTAAATATCCAAAGGGTCAAAGAAGAAATCCCCAAAAAAATTGGAAAATACTTGAGACACATGAAAATATACCTTACCAAAACTAATGAGATGCAGCTAAAGCTTATAGTTATAAATGGCAATTATGTTAGAAGCAAAACCTTAAGTCAGTAACCTCATCTCCTGCCTAAGAGACCAGAAAAAAGGGAACAAAATAAACCAAAAGCAAAGAGGAGAGATGCAATAAAGACAGAGAAGAAATAAGTGAAATGGAAAGTAGAAAAACAATAAAGAAAATTAATGAAACCAGAAGATGGCTTTTTGAATGAATCAACAAAATTAACAAAAACCAAGGAGAAACTATAAATACAATAGCCAGGAAGGTCCTTAATAAATTGAGAGTAGTAAAATATAGGTGCCAAATCATATAATAAATAAGATTAGTAAATATATCACATTCCACACACTCTTATATAACAGTGCCTAATGAGTACCAGTCATAGTCCCGGAGCATTTCATTCTCATAACTCTTAACAAGGTAAGTTCTATTATTATTTTCATTTTATTGATAAGGAAGCTGAAAATAGAGAAGTTAAATAACTTGTCCACTGCTAGTAAGTGGTAGAACTAGAATCTGAACTCAGGCTCCAGACTTTAAGCACTCATGGAACCAAATATTATGTCATCAAAAATAACTTTCTAGAAATGTTTTATTTAAAATATAAAAAAAGTTTCAAGGAAAGGAGGAGGAAGGAATCAATGGGAAACATCTTTTTACTAATTTAAGAAGAAATCCATAAAATTAGAAACTAGAAAAGGAAGATGATATCAGATATGTTAAGAGTAGT
>NW_016824266.1:423769-444700 GCF_001698545.2 Rhinopithecus bieti
TATATATATATATATATAATTCCTTAAAGTTTTCTTCTAGGAAATTAATAAGTTATAAAATTTGTTCACTCATACGTTCATTTATTCAATAGATATTAATGCTTATGTATTTAGCACTGTCCTATATTGAAATTAAGAAAATGGAAGAAATACATGAGTTATCAAGAAGGAAGAAAAAATCTGTCAGAGAATTAACTCAGGAGTTCTGGTCCATCTGGCATGATAGACTCTACAACTTTCAAGGAACAGACCATTCCAATGCAATATCATACACTTATTTCAGAATAGAAAATACAGAAAGCATCCCAATTGATTTTATCACATTAATACAATCCTGAAATAACAAATAATACAAACACAATAGTACAAACAATACAATAAGAAATTTACTGTGGATCTCATAAGAAACACAAAAGTTACATATCAGCATTAAATACTATCCAGCACTACACAGGTACTAAGCAATTAACCTACAAGCAAGCCTGGTCTGCTCTAGATATATAATAGTAACAAATTTAGTAATACATAAAACTATGTGAGTTTGGTACCAAATTGGATATAAGACTAAGTTGCCTATTACTAGTATTTCTTGATGGTACAGCCAATGAACTAATTTTATAAAGGGTGGGGAAGGGAGACAGTAGTATAACTCTCTGGAAGGAAACAATTACCAACCTAGTATTCCTTATCTGAAATGTTTAGGACCAAAAGTGTTTCAAATTTCAGATTTTTTGAGTTTGGAATATTTGCTTTGGATACTGCCAGCATCCCAAAACCAAAAACCCAAATCCAAATGCTCCAATGAGTACTTTCTTTGTACATCATGTTGGCACTCAGAAAGCTTCAGTTTTGGGGGATGCTTCACTTGTATCATCATTTCCGGAATGTATGATTATAAGTCTGGAATAATTAGCGTGAATATCAACTGAAAAGCAAAGAGTTCAGTCAAGGAGTCAGTTAGAATCAAATTTAATAAATAGCTGCCATTTATATGAAGAAAACTATAATATAAGCAGGAGCTATAGAATGTTCCTCAGTGAGACGGCTCACTATTACAAAGATCTTCCTTTGCTAGCAGAGCAGCCGGTTTGTCCCAGTATCCATTCTTTTCTCACATGATTCACATCCTCAGGAAAAGATACTGATGAGTTTTAGCCAATCATGATAATCCATTTTTCTTCCCAAGGACTGGGTAGAAATGGCATGTAACCCAATTCTAACCAGTAAGAAGTAAGGATAAATCTACTTGGAGACTTCTAGGAGAGATTACCTTGATCCTATGAGAAACATCAAAGAAGTCTCCTTTTCCTCTGGACACTGTCATTTCTGGATGAGATTCCTGGGAATTGCTATAGTTTCACGTTTCAACCACCAGGGGAGCATGGGAAAAAAATACATGAGTGAGGAAAGATGGAAAGAGCCTGTTCCTTCATGATTTCAATGAATCACATTATCAACTAACTCAACAGCCTACTCCCTGTCGCTGAACTGCCACAGTTACTTGACATAAATGTCCTTACTGTTAAACCTAATTTAGATGAAATTTCTGCTCTTTGCAGTCAAAGATGTGCTAACTTATTCAGATGGCAATCTCCTCAAACTAATTTGTAAATATAATGCAAATCTGATTAATTCAGTTTCAAGGCACTTTAGGAACTTGAAAAAATAATTCTAAAATTCATGTGAAAACAGTGAAATGTGGGAAGGAATTGTGCAAAGGAAGCATGTGTCAACTGTCCTACCATATAACTCAAATATATAATTCAAACAATGTATATACTGTTATAAAACTCATCAGATAAATACATCAGAATGGAAAACCCCAAAAGAAACCCAAGTATATACTAATTAGTACATACAGATTACTATCTGTAAGAAGACAGTCACCAGCTTCACACCAAAATAAATTCCAGATATACTAAGTTAAATTAAAAATGTTTAGAAATAAAAGGAGAAAAATAGAAAATTATAAGGAAAGATGAGTGAGGATGCATATGATTTCAAAGCTTGAAAAATACTTCTAAGCATTAAGCTCCAGAAGAGCAGGGACTTTTACCTTACTTGCTGCTATTCAAATCCTAGAATACCTGGCACAGAACAGCTACTCAGTATGTATTAAAGATGAATAAAAGCAAAGGAAATTAGAAATGAATTCTGATCTAATTCTGAAAAGATTACTCATGCAAGTAATAAACATGCCCTAAAATAAATACATATTATGATTCATTTATATGATTTTAATTTTTTTTGAGATAGGGTCTCTCTCTACTGCCTGCGCTGAAGGACAGTGGCACTATGATAGCTCACTGCAGCCTCGACCTCTTGGGCTCAAGTTATCCTCCTGCCTCAGTCTCCTAAGTAGCTGGGACCACAGGCATGTGCCACCGTGCCCAGGTAATTTTTTTATTTTTTGAAGAGACAGGATCTCACCATGTTGCCCAGTCTGGTCTCAAACTCCTGGGCTCAAGCGATCCTCCCACCTTGGCCTCCCAAAGTGTTGGGATTACAGGCATGAGTCACTGCACCCAGCCTATTTAAATTTTTAAAAGCAATATGCAAAAATTAAATGACACCTTCTTAAGGGACACCGAATAAAACTAAAGAAAAGCAAATGGGCCGGGCATGTTGGCTCATACCTGTAATCCCAGCACTTTGGGAGGCTGAGGTGGACAGATCACCTGAGGTCGGCAGTTCAAGACCGGCCTGACCAACATGGAGAAACCCCGCCTCTACTAAAAATACAAAATTAGCCGGGCGTGGTGGCACATGCCTGTAATCCCAGCTACTCGGGAGGCTGAGGCAGGAGAATCACTTGAACCTGGGAGGTGGAGGTTGCGGTGAGCCGAGATCGTGCCATTGAATGATAGTGACAAGATTAAGGAGAGTATTATCTCAGGTAGGAAGAGCTCCAAAGGTACTGGTAATGCTGGGTCACTTGTCTATTCTCACAATCGTCTTCCGCCTACGCCCACCCACCCCCGCCCCAAGACAGGGTCTTGCTCTGTCACCCAGGCTGGAGCACAGTGGTGGGACCTCAGTTCACTGCAACCTCCACCTCCCAGGCTCAAGAGATTCTCACCTCAGCCTCCCAAGTAACTAGGACTACAGGTGCGCAACACCACGCCCAGATAATTTTTGTAAACATGGGGTTTTGCCACATTGCCAGGGCTGGTCTTGAATACCTGACCTCAAGTGATCCTCCCACCTTGGCCTCCCAAAGTGCTGGGATTACAGGCGTGAGCCACTGTGCCTCACCAATTCTCATAATTCTTTATACAAATGTTAATTTCACATTCCCTTTTTATTAGAAAAAAAAACCACTCTATAAACACAAATCAGGAGGAAAACCCAAGAGACAAAGGATTAATATTTTTACAATAAAGCTCCGATAAAAGATAAACCTCTCAGCACCCTAAGACATGGTGAGAAAAAAAAAGATAAACCTCACTGTTTATCAAAGAAATGCTAGATAATGCATCAAGGCCGTATCATCAAGCTAACAAAGATTATAAAAATTAATGAGTTTTGGGAAGGAGGACATAGCCTTATCACAATAATAAAACCACTAACAAACTCTTTTTGAGCAGCTACAATGTATTATTCTAAGTACTTTTTATCTATTAACTCATTCCACCTTCCTAAAGGTCCTATGCATATTACTCTTAATCCCATACTGAAGAAAAAGCACACAGGGATTAAGTAATTTGACTAAAGTCACAAAGCACATAAATAGCCAGACCAGGAAATGTAAATTAACACAGTTCTTTCAATGGCAATTTGGCAATAATCATCAACAACCTTAAAATGTGCTACTCTTGACTTGGAAATCTCAGTGCTAAGAAGCCACTTTAAAAAAACAGGTTTGGACACTATCTTGATGCCCAATAACAGATTTACCATTCTGAACTGAACACATACATTCCTCTCCACTCCTTCCCCAAATACCACTAAAATGAAAGTTACAGGATGAAAAAGATGTAATGCAGCTGGGCGTGGTGGCTCACGCCTGTAATCCCAACACTTTGGGAGGCTGAGGCAGGTGGATCGCCTGAAGTCAGGAGTTCGAGACCAGGCAAGCCAACATGGTGAAACCCCATCTCTACTAAAAATACAAAATTAGCTGGGTGTGGTAGCTCACGCCTGTAATCCCAGCTACTCAGGAGGCAGAGGCATGAGAATTGCTTAAACCCAGGAGGCAGAGCTTGCAGTGAGCCAAAATCGAGCCACTGCACTCCAGCCTTGGCGACAGAGTGAGACCCCATCTCAACGAAAACAAACAAAAAAGGAAGATGAAGACTGAATGCCTATGGCCAGCCATGCCAATAAAAAGTGAGCCAACATGAACTAGAACATTAGGAAAGCTTATGAATTGAAGAAAGCAAATAGTATATAAAAGTGAAGAATCTGACATACACATAACAAACGGAGCGGAAGCAAAACGTACACAAAAGGAAATGTAATTGTGTAATCATGTTACTTGGCTCAGCAGCTAACACTATTCATACACTCATAGACACAACCAGAAATTGCACTAAATATTCACTTTCCCATAAATCAACAGATTCTGAAAATAATGAATTAGGAAATAGCAATTTATATTACTGAGAAATGTGAAGGTAAATACCAGAGGAAGCTGGTTTAAGAGCTGAAAATAGGGGCCAGGCGCTGTGGCTCATGCCTGTAATCCCAGCACTTTGGAAGGCCGAGGTGGGCGGATCACGAGGTCAGGAGATCACTGGCTAACACGGTGAAACCCCGTCTCTACTAAAAATACAAAAATAGCTCAGCGTGGTGGCGGGCGCCTGTAGTCCCAGCTACTTGGGAGGCCGAGGCATGAGAATCACTTGAACCCAGCAGGCAGTGGTTGCAGTGAGCCAAGATTGCACCATTGCACTCCTGGTGACAGAGCGAGACTCCATCTCAAAAAAATAAAATAAAATAAAAAAATTAAAAAAATAGATGGAGTGAGGTGAGGTAGCAAGAAAATGCTCTCTTAAATTAAGCTTTGTACTATTAATATTATTTGACTTTTTATACTAATAGATAACATTGGAAATTAAAAAGAAAAATATAAATTTGTGCAAAATTATAGAATACTCAGAGAAACACAAATAAAATATAAATTCCCTATAAACCTACCAACCAAAGAGAATCACTGCCTATATTTTGATATCTATCATTAAGCCTTTGTTCCATTCCTATCATTGATCTACATACTAACTATACTGTTTTGTAACCAAAGTTTTCACTTAATTTTTTATGGGCATTTCCTCAGTAAGTACATATATATTTACAACATAGGTAACAAAATAATTACCCTAGAGCAAGGTTTTATGTAAGTAATGTAATTTTACGTAATTAAGTAATGCTCTCCTGGGATAGAGATAGTTGTGTCAATAAAAAGCACATAAATTTGATAATGGATTTGCTTTGTGCAAAACTGAATAGGTAGGAATTTATTTCTTTTCTAGAAAAAATAAGATGAAGAATCATGTAACACATTTTCTATACTGCACACCTAGTAAAATGTAAAAATAATATTTATAATAGAAATTAGTTTGCTCTATCCAACAAGAATTCCTTTGCCTGGAAAAAAAAAAAAGTGTTTTCACAATATCTTACTAAATTTTTAAAACTCAGGTTACAAAGTGGGATATACAGTATCATCCCAAATTTATTTCTTAAAATGTAACCTGAAAAGCCGTAGTAAAAAACAGTAGCTCTTTCTTAGTAGTATGATTATAGATGATCTTTACTTCTTGGTGCTTTTCTCAGTTTTCTTCAGTGTTTACTGGAATTACTTTTTGAGTCAGGAAATACAGCTTTACACTCCTAAGAAACCATAGAAAGATAGCAAAGGTGTAAATAGTTCAGAAGTGACTTACTTGACAGCTAGACTTGTTTTTACACCTCTTGTAGATTTCCTCAAAGCACTTCCACACTGCACTGAAACTGGATTTACTTGTTGGTCTTTCTTGGGTCTTTTGTTCTTTCATTCAGTAATTACTGAGTCTCTATTATGTGCCAGGCACTGTTCTAGGCACCGAGGATTTAGCAGTGAGCATAATGGATGAAGTGTCTATCCTCCTTTGATAAGGAAGACAAAGACTAAACATTTTTAAACAAAAACATACTTTTAGTGGAGAAACAAACACAAGCACACAACACACACACCTCTACTTTCAAGTGTGATGAAGAAAAGTAAAGGAAAGAGGAGTAGAGCAATAGTAAGGTGGGAAGAGATGATAATTTTAGTGAGGAGAGGACTCTGAGGAAGTGCTATTTGAGCAGAGACCTGAGTGAAGTATGGGAGTTGGCCAGGAAAAGGTGAGAACAGTCTAGGTAGAGGGAATATCAAGCAAAGAGGCCTTGAGGCGGCACTGAGCTTGGAATGTGCCAGAATAAGACCAGTGTGGTGAGACTGGAACGAGCGAGGGGAGAGCAGCAGATGGCGTGGAAGAGGTGGGTGGGCCCAGGTCATAAGCACCTTACAGGTCCACGCAGGGAGTCTAAATTTATTCTAAAGGTGATACAAAGGTACTGAGGTCTTGAAACAGTGATAGCCTGGACCAAAGCAGTAGGGTAACGGGATGAGATGTGGTCAGTATGGATATATTTTGATGGCTGATCCAATATAACTTGCTGATGGATTAGATACGAGGAATGAGGAAGAAATCATGGACAATTCTTAGGTTCTTGGCCAAAGCAACTAAATGAGTAGTGTGCCATTTACAAATCTGGGGCTGACTGGTGAAGAAACAAGTCGTGAGCGGCAAAACTGAAGAGATCTATTTTGGACATGGGAAGTATGAGATGACCATTAGACTTCAAGTCAAGATGTCGGGTAGGCAATCATAATCATAAGTCTGCCATTTGGGGGCAAGTTGGGGCTGAAAGTGTAAATGTAATATTTAAAAGTATGGAACTAAAAGATATCTCCTAGGTGTGGGGGCAGAGAGAAAACAGAATAGGACTGAAAACAGCCCTAAGGCCTGCCAACATTAAGAGGTAGGGAAGTCTGTTCACCTCACTGGAGAGACCAGTGAGGCATCCCAGAAGCCAAGTGAAAGTATTTTCAGTAGGAGACAGTGACCCCAGTTAAAGCTGCTGATGAGTAAATTAAGGATTGACAAGTAACCATTGGATTTGGTGACTCTGATAAAGGTAGCTTCAGTGGAGTGATGAAAACAAAAAAATTGGTGTACAGTGATCCCTCCTAATCCACAGTTTCATTTTCTGGGGTTTCAGTTATCTGCAGTCAACCATGGTCCGAAAAATATTAAATGAAAAATTCCAGAAATAATCCATAAGTTTTTAAATTGCATGCCATTCTGGGTAGCATGATGAAATCTTGCCCTGTCACACTCCATCCTGCTCAGGACGTGAATCACCTCTTTGTCCAGTGTACCCAAGTTGTATACGGCACCTGACCTCAATCACTTAGCAGCAGTCTCAGTTATCAGATCAACTCACAGTGTCGCAGTACTTGTGCTCAAGCAATCCATATTTTACATAATGGCCCCAAAGTGTAAGAGTAGTGATACTGGCAATTTGGATATGACAAAGAGAAGTCATAGAAAGTTCTCAATAAGAAAAAAAAAACAAAACTGTATGCTGAGGTTGATAAGATCTACAATAAGAATGAATCTTCTGTCTGTGACACTGTTAACAGTATATAGTTATAATTGTTCTATAAGTTATTGTTAATCTCTTACTGTGCCTAACTTACAAATTAAACTTTATCATAGGTACATATGTATAAGAAAAAAACACAGTGTATTAGAATTCGTTTCAGGCATCTGCTGGGGGTCTTGGAACATATCCCCCATGGATAATAGGGGACTACTGTCTGTTCAAGAGAGAGGTAGAAGACAATTAGGTACAGAAGAGTTGACTGCTGTATCCCTACCATCTTGATAGCTCTTGGTATAGAGTAGGTATTGAATAAATGTCAAATCTGAAAATTCTCAATACCTCAACCCAAATTAAGAAACCCAAAATGGTGCAGAGCTAGAGAACTTCCTGCTCATCCAGTTCTATTCCTAGCCTCTAGAATGAGTGAGGATGAATTGCAAAAACATGAGCTTTTTTTCTCTTCTTTCTTAATTTGCTGTATATCTAGGGCTAAAATGTAATAAGCATTTTGATTGGTAGCTGAACTAAGAGATAATAAAAGAAAAACCTTCTTCTTCTGCTCCCCGATTTTCCATAAGTTATATGTAACTAAAAGTTAACAGATAAATTATGAACATGTCACCAAGGGGTTAAAAAAAAAAAAAAACCCCAAAACAGCAAAATTTTAAAAAAAACATTTTTTTCCAAAACTTCTGCTGATACCTTAAAGATAGGTAACTTTCCCTCTTCCCAACTTAGGTCTCTTTCCATTTCTCAAAGTGTAAAGTAAAGCCTTTTGTGGAGAAAAGGCGATGCCCAGATAATGGGTTTCCTACCTGACATAATGTCTTCTGCTAACTCCTTTTCTCTTTCAATTTTTTCCTCTAGAGTTGAAATGCAGAATTCATAGCCAGCAATAGCAAATTCCTGTCTGTAAAGCAAAATCAATAATCAGCCATTTACCTTTTCTTCTTTTTTTTTTTTTTTTTTTTTGCCGTTGAGATGCAGTTTCGCTCTTGTTGCCCAGGCTGGAGTGCAATGGCGCGACCTCAGCTCAGAGCAACCTCCACCTCCTGGGTTCAAGCGATTCTCCTGCCTCAGCTCTCGAGTAACTGGGATTCCAGGTGTCCGCCACCATGCCCAGCTAATTTTTCTATTTTTAGTAAAGACAGAGTTTCTCCATGTTAGTCAGGCTGGTCTCGAACTCCTGACCTTAGGTGATCCACCTGCCTCGGCCTCCCAAAGTGGTGGAATTACAAACATGAGCCACCGCGCCCGGCCCATTTACCTTTTCATAAATTCCTTTTTTATCTTCATTTTTCCAGCTCAGTTTAAACATTATCAGTAAAGGAAGTGTAAAATGGGAAGAGGGAACTTTGTTTAAAGTCTAAGGAGTGTCAAATCTGTCATTTCTCAAAGTAGTTAAAAGTCATCCATTTAATATAACTTAAGACACAAAAAGCTAGGAATGCTGCCCTAATTTTAATAACTGACATAGCCAGCGGTCTTCATCATCTCCCACTAACAGATGGTCTCCAGTGAATCGGTTTCTCCATGTGCGAAAGTCTTACCCCTGTTCAAAGTAATACTACCCTGAACAGAGGTTCAGGCCACCCTGCAGTGAGGATTCCAACTGTTGACCTCATACAGCTTCTGAAGAGCTTTAGTCATTTTATATTTATTTCAAGCTGTAGGTCTCTGACAAAAGTTTCTTTTGCAGAAATGCAACTCCTAGCTGTGGCAATAGAAGTCATTTAACCCAACTCGGTAGCCCTGGACCCTCAATCAACTGGAGAGGGTTCAGTTAACCCAAGCAGGCTAGCTGACTTTTTACAGAGATGCAGAGGAAATGTGACAGAAATCCCTTCTCCATTTAGGAAGTCAGTTTTGGTTCTTTTTCTTCGGTTTTGGCTCTAGTTTCTTACAGAAGTGGCACTAAAAGCTCATCTTTTCTCTAGTGCTTTGCCAGGGGAGAACTTACGACCCTACTGTTCTGCTCTGTTCTCAGAAGAACAGAAGCAGCCCCTTCCTTCCCTAGACTCAAAACTTGGCGAGGGCCCTCTCCAGCCATAACACAGGGCAAGTAGATGCTGACCACAAGATGCTTCCAATTAAAGCAAGAGGTCCACAAACAATTCCCCTCCTAACTTACATCAGCCTTTCGAAGCCTCAGATCTGGCCATGTCTTTTCTAGTCTCATGCTTGTCTTAATAAAACAAAATAAAAAGTACAGTATACCATATAACTTAGAGGCTGTTACTAGCTTTCACGTCTATAAGACTATGAATTTGTCTTACTGAACGTTTATTAGCCCCGGGCTTCTTCTTACCCTAGGAGTTCATACCCAATCAAGAACTAGGCATGTTGGTTACAACTCCAAGGAAGAATGACCAAGCTGCAGTGTTCTCTGGCATAGGCCAAGCTCAAAGCTCCTCAAAAGACGTGAAGTCAAAGGCTCTAGGAAGCTCTAGCCTATCTAGTGTCCAATCAAAATGCAAGGAGACTCTGCAGGTCCTGATGAGAACAAAGGAGCTGATGAGTAGGACAGCAGGGACCAGTGCCAGGGCCTGGTCTCGGTAAGCACCCTTTCTACAGCATCAGGCTCCGTGTCACTCCAAACCTCTCGCACCAACTTCTGCACCACTAAAACCCTAAGTGAAGCTAGTCTTAAGTCTCTCCCTAAATTCACCCCAAATACAACTCTCTAGGAGTTCTCTGCTTACATCCTAGATGCTTCATCTTTGAACTCTATTTATACCAGCAAAATGGCCTCTTCAGAGTATTAATATATTATCCCCAGCAGCTTTCACACTGCTCTTTCCTCTTCTAAAAAAGTTAAACTAAAGTTCTAATTCTAACTTCCCTTCCCACTTCAAGCAGCAACAGAAAACTTAGTTAGCTTTGTCACAGGGCAGCCAGAGATGCTGTGTGCCCCACTAGGCAGGCTACTGGAAACAGGAGGGGCAAACTGGAAAAGACTGACAATTCCAAAGATGAGGGATAGAACACTTTTTGAGTGTGGCACCCAATTTCTGGGAGACCCAGATGACCAGCAGGCAATGAATATTATGTAACATCCCAGAGTCAAAGTTTTCTGCCCACAGTCCTACTCCCTGGCTGCCGTACTTACCTATTCTGTGCAGCATAGATACTGGCCAGCTTTAGGGAAATTTCAATTATGGCATTGTCCTCCTGTGAGAGAAAGAGAATGTAGGGAATTCATAACAAGTAAAATATTCTCATGGATTATTTCAGATCAACTTCCAGACTGATGGTGGCCTCAAAGCCACAGTCTTTATTCTTTTAGCATGATTAGCCAACTGTGAATTCCTTGGCGAACATGCTGTTGCATTTAGTGAAAGAATGTCTACTTGTATACAGATCTCAGAAGGGAAACTCCACCTTTCCTGACCAAAGCGTATGGTGGGGCTAGCAGGAGTTTTCAGCAGACAAGACTGTTCTGAAAACTGCTTCAGTGAGGGGCCAATACTAGGCAATGTCCTTACCTGCTTCATGCCCCCTCCAAGGAGGTGACTCATTGTTGCTTTAAAAAGTTGTTCAGCCTAAAAGCATAAGAAAAGATTTTCTTTTAATTGGGACCCATTATATATATATGGCCCCAGATTCTAAGTACCAATCTGATGCATCATTCCTTGTAAAGCCCATATACTCACACACATGCACACTCACACACAGAAAAGTACCCTTTTGAAGGGAAAACAGATCAAAATATCAGGATCCCCAACATCCTCTATGTACCTTAAACTACTCTCTGATGAGCAGAAAACAACCTCAGAGATTAACTTCTTATCCAAACCCACTGTGGCAGAGACTACAAACTGTCTCCTAATAGTCATTCTGCTTCTCTATCTTTTTGATTACAGAGTCCCCTCAATTTAGCCTGGGAAACATGGTGAAACCCCATCTCTACAATAAATAAATAAATAAATAAATAAATAAATAAATAAACAAACAAATAAATAAGAAAATTAGCCAGGTGTTGTGGCACACGCCTGGGAAACATGGTGAAACCCCGTCTCTACAATAAATAAACAAACAAACAAATAAATAAATAAATAAAATTAGCCAGGTGTTGTGGCACACGCCTGGAGTCCCAGCTACTCAGGAGGCTGAGGTGGGAGGATCAACTGAGCCTGGGAGGTCGAGGTTGCAGTCGGCCGTGATCAAGCCACCACACTCCAACCTGGGCAACAGATCAAGACCTTATCTTAAAAAAAAACATTCAGCCAATTTTAGCAGATTGGACACCCTGAAGTTAGATATGGTCATATGATAAAATTTAGGCCAAGGGATGCAGGCAGAAAGAACATGAACTTCTAAATCATATTTTATAAGGAAGCTGCTCACAGTCCATCTTCTCCTGCTTCCTGCAGGCTGGAGGTGAGTCAGCTCACCCAGGCAGATGAGGGCTTATCTTAGAAGGAACCTGGACTTATGGATCAGAGAGCAAAGGTGCCTATGTCTGTCTTCAGTCTTTAACCTATCTCTGGACTAACACAATAAAGAGAAATACATTTGTATCTTGTTTGAGTCACTATATTCTGGGGTCTCTTTGTTATAGCAGCTTATCCTGTACCCTTACTATCACAGTACCCTTGAAGCTACTCCTTCACAAATTCAAGATATTGCAAAGTAATTTACTTACATTTTCAAGCTGACCCCGTATAAATGCTAAGTTGGCCATCTGAAAGCAAATTACAGATTGTTTTTCAGTTTAGACTACTGTGTTCCTTCTTATCTCAAAACTTTAAAATTCCCTTTTGCTTTCACCCTCAAAATTTAAAAATGTTTAAAATGAAAGGCATGTCACCAATTAATCTGCTAGAAACACAGAACAGCAATCATGTGAGAAGTAAATACTTGCACATACTTTGTTGTTAACAAACCAAATCTAGGTCCACTCATCATTAAAGAAACATGCTAATGATACTGGTTTCTTTTGGTCTGTAATTGAGAGGTCTTATGTCACCCCAAGGGTAAAAAAACTGAAGCCGTGGCCGGGCATGGTGGCTCATGCCTGTAATCTCAGCACTTTGGGAGGCCAAGGCAGGTGGATCACCTGAGGTCAGGGGTTCGAGACCAGCCTGGCCAATATGGTGAAACCTCATCTCTACTACAATACAAAAATTAGCCAGGCATAGTGATGCGCACCTGTAATCCCAGCTACTCGGGAGGGTGAAGCAGAAGAATCGTTTGAACTCATGAGGCGGAGGTTGCAGTGAGCCAAGATCGTGCCACTGCACTGCAGCCTGGGCAACAGAGCAAGGCTCCATCTCAAAACAAAACAAAACGAAACAAAAAAAATAAAACTGAAGCCAAAAGAAAACTCAGTAAAAAAGAAAAGGAGCTTTAGAACATCATGAAAGTCAGGAATATAAATCAGGAGAACTAACAACCCTTCCCTTCCATCCAACCTTCCTCATCAGTGGTTCAGACTGGTTATAAGAGTTACCAGATCATAAGTGTAAGTGATGGCCTTCTTGTTATCAGTCTGATAGGCGAGGCGAAGAGCATCATGCAAAATTAACTCAGCCTCTTCTGGCTCATCTTTCATGATGCTCAACTGAAAAGGGAAGACAAAATAATAGAAAATGAAACATATAGTAGATGCATATGCTACCAGACAGAAGTGTATGCAACTACACATCCCAACTGATAGAAGGAAGCTAACTCATTCATCAGACATTTACTGAATTCCTACTATGTACAAGGCATTGTCTATAGAGGTGACAGGGAGGTCAGCCTCCCTTGCAGCTAGGTGTGGCCATCTGATGAAGTTTTGGCCAAGAGACACAGGCAGAAGGAATGTTATCTTACAACATATTTTATAAGGAAGCTGCTTGTCCTCCATCCTCTAATTTCTTGCAGGCTGGAGGTGACCATATAGGACAAGTAAGCTTAATTACAACTAATGATAAGAGCTATAAAGATGACAGAAAGGAATGATAAGGGGTCTCCTCCAAATGGGACTTAGGGAAGCCTTCCAAGGAAGTGACAGCTAAACTGAGATATGGAAGGATGAGAATGAGTCAACCAAATAAGGACCTGGGGAGAACAATGACTCAAACAGAGGGTAGAAAATGAGTGAAGTCCCTACAAGTTGAAGAGAATGGTTTTGGGGAAGAAATGCAAAGAAACAGATGTGAAGGGAGGATGGTGAGCTAGAGGATTACTGCCAAACGGGTGGGCAAGGTATGCTGGTTTAGATCATGTGGGGTGTTGCAAGCCATGGCAAGGAGTTTGTATTTTATCATAAATGCAGTGGGTAGCCATTCAGAGCTTTCAGGCAAGGAGATGGTATGATCCAATTTACTTTTTTTTTTTTTTCTGGTTGCTTTGGTTTCTGCATGGAGAATAGATTGCAAGGGGACAGGAGGCTAGGAAAGACTACTGGAGCATAGTTGGTGGCAATGGTGGTTTGCACTAGGGTGACAGCAAAGGAGATACAGAAAAGGGGAAAGATTTGAGACATATTTTGCATTTGTTGGCAACAGGACTTGTTGCTGAACTCTAAGTGCATTGGAAGGCAATGGTAACGTACCACAAGTTTTAAGAATGACTGAGGTTTTTTAGGCTGAAAAACTGATGATAGTTAAGATGGTGAAAGCACATGTTGAGGAGGCATTAAAGATCGAGTTTAGTTTTGGGCATGTTAAATCTGAGAGGCAGGTAAGGTACCAAAGTGCAGATGGCATGTCAGTAGCACACTACAGTCTGGAAACACAAATATGGACGTTGTTGGCATGAGATAACTTGGGGAAAAGAGGAGAAAAGAAAATAGAAAAGGATGTAGAGAAAGGGAAGAATTCAGAAAGAGAACCGAATAGCATAACCAATACTAAGTTGACATTTTCAGGCCGCTATATACGTGAGAAATTATGTCATTTCAGGTAGGCTGGTTAATTGATAAAACAACTACAAAACGTTCCCGGTATTTCGTTTGCATAAAAGCATGATGCCTGGGGCGCCATCTCCATTTGCACTTGACACTGCAGAGGTTTAACTGCAGGCCTTAGAGTCGGGAAAGCCTGGATGGATTCCAATCCCCTCTCTGATGACCCACCTCATTCTTGGCAATTTTACCCGCGGAGCCTCCATCCACTCTTCGGCGAGGCGGAGAGAATAATGCGCAGCGACAACGCCAAGACCCCGCTCACAAAGGCTACCGCGCTCGGCCGGGCGCAGGGCCCGGAGCCGCCTCACCTTGGCTCGCTTCAGCAGCTGGATGATCTCGGCCTCGGCTTCGTCCGCCCCGTCCTCGGCGGCGGCCCCGTCGGCTCCCTGCTGCTCCTCCTCCTCCTCTGCCGCAGCGGGCCTCGAGAACCAGGCGAGCGCTGCGGGAAGGGGCTCTGAGGTCATCGGGCCCGGCCCGCGCCCCTGTCCCCGCCCGGTCGGCCCCGCCCGGCCCGCGCCCCTCACCTGCCAGCAGCGGCAGCAGGCCTCAGGCCCTGGCCCCGGCGCGTCGCGCGACTTCGGGATGGCGCACCGTTCAGCCTCGGCCCCGCCTTCCCTGGCCAGCCCAGGGAGTCAGGCTCGCGGGAGGCAGGCGTCCCGGCACCGTCCCGCGCGTTCCCGGCGGCGGCCCGGAGAGGCCTGCCGCCCAGACTGCCGCTGAGGAGCCGGTACATGCTCTGGTCCGCGCCGCGTCTCTTGCGCAAGCTGCAGGCCAGGCGCGATCCTGGCCCCCGCCCCCGCGGCGAGCGCCCTCTGGATTGGCCGGGCCCTGACGACTGAGCAGGACATCCTTGCGTCCGCACGCGCGATGACGCGCGTCGACGTCACTCTGTCTAGCCCTGCCCCGGCCGGCGTAGGGATTCTCCGAGGGTAGGAGCCGTCAGCTGGAGCGTCGCGGCGGTCGACCAGTCGTGGAGGGCGTGTCGTGCGACACGATGGCCGCAGTGTTGCCAGCGGTCGTGGAGCAGCTCCTAAGCGAGATGGCCGCGGCGGTGCAGGAGAACGCGCGAAGTACGGGACTGAGGTCGTGTGTAGCTGCGCCGTGGGCGCGAGCCCGGCATCCGGGCACCGCGGGGCCGGGAGGCAGGAGGCGGGGCGTCCGGGCCCGGCCTTGCCTTTTTTCCATGTGGTTTTCTAAACCTCTTGTTCGTAAAAAAGCAACCAAAAAAAAGCGAAATTGGAACAAGTAAAAGTCAAATCGATTCAGGAAATATTTAGGGTACAGCGCAGTTGCAGGAGCCCCTCCATCGGATCGAGTAGGCCAGTGGGGACCGAAGTGCTGAGAGCTGGCTGGGTCCCTGGGAGGGGTTCCCGCCCAGGGGTGGAAGGGACAGGAGCCTACAGTGAGTGATAGAAACGTGGAGTTCTGGATTATTTTAGACGAAATTTGAATTATTAAACTTCTTTTTCTCAAATTCTGATGTTAACATTAAAGTTAATGCTTTCATACACTTTAAAAAGTAGGCCCGGCGCGGTGGCTCACGCCTGTAGTCCCAGCACTTTGGGAGGCTGAGGCAGGTGGATTACCTGAGGTCAGCAGTTCGAGACCAGCCTGGCCAGCATGGTGAAACCTCGTCTCTACTAAAAATACAAAAAATTAGCTGGGCGTGGTGGCGGGCGCCTGTAATTCCAGCTACTCAGGAGACTGAGGCAGGAGAATCGCTTGAACCCGGGAGGCGGAGGTTTCTGTGAGCCGAGATCGCGCCATTGCACTCCAGCCTGGGCAACGAGCGAAACTCCGTCTCAAAAAAAAAAAAAAAAGCATTTTGAGAGCCACAAATCCTAAATGCATATTGCAATCATTGGAGTAAATTTGGGTAGTGTGAAAGCACCATTTTTTTTTCTGACCAGCAGAGGATGCTCTTTGGCTATGCTCGCCAAAATCACTTGAGAGGGGTTGAACTCAAGATGTGTTCAGAGTATGCTAGGATAAGATCAAATCAAATTTGATCTAATCAAAATGCATTGACTAATGAACTACTCTTACGATGTAAAAATGGCCACCTTATAAATAACAGCCATATTAGGCCCCAAAACTGCCACTGCTTATTCAATGTGGATGTCTTTTCTTTTAAAAGTACTGTACTGCATTTTTGAAAGGGTTTATCTTGAGTTACTGTTTTAAGGAACTGAGAAAATAAGCCAACTTTTGTTTTCTCATCTCAGTCAAAATTAAGGAGACTTAAGTATATGTGCTTGAAAGATTAGTGCAGCCAGGTATTCAAACATGCTTGATTCCAAAAAAGATGGGAAAAAAGCCAACTGATGTTAGCTTATACAGTTGTTCTGGGCTCTAAGATTTGATGGCCTGAGGGTTTGGAATACTGTCACTTTAAACAATCATCACCAGAACTGTTCTACTGTTCTGTGTCTGAATAGATTAATCCATACATTGAAAGTAGTTTGGTTTTTTTTTTTGGTTGTTGTTAGGCAGAGTGTTGCTCTGTCTCCCAGGCTGAAGTGCAGTGGCACCATTTTGGCTCACCACAACCTCCACTTCCTGAATTCAAGCGATTCTCCTGCCTCAGCCTTCCAAGTAGCTGGGACTACAGGTGCATGCCACCACACCCAGCTAATTTGTGTATTTTTAGTAGAGACAGGATTTCACCATATTGGCCAGCCTGGTCTTGAACTCCTGACTTTGTGATCCACCCACCTCAGCCTCCCAAAATGCTGGCATTACAGGCAGGAGCCACCGTGCCCAGCCAGTTTTGGGTTTTTTCCCTCCCGCAAGAAGGTTCACAAGACACACTGACAATCCTGAAGGGGGCATAATCATTGCCCCTGACACCCATGGTTCAGACACAGGGACCAATGCTGTTGATTCATGTTTATTTTCAGCAGCCCTGTTTTCTGTCTTTTCAAAAATCTTTGTTCTATTAATGTATAGTTATACACCCTTCCTAACTCCCATTCTTCAGTGGTAATTTTTTTAGATCAAGATTCCAAATTTATACTTGTATGATGATATATAAACTAGTCACAGTGGAACCATGAAGGAAGCTATGATTACTTTTTGTTTTCTTTGTAACTTTTGGATTTCCCTGGAGTTATAACTGTCTTGTTTTTGTTTATTTACTTGTTCAGTTTTTTACATATTTATTCCTACTTTAACCTCACATCCTTTACTAGTGTTCTCAATCTCCCCTCAAGATGTTCGGATGAATGAAGTGTGCTATCAGTTTCACCTTCCTGAAGACATCTCTAGAGCCTTCTGACTTGCTTAATATGGACTGGCTAATCTCTTGGCTGTTTCCTGAGATCTCTCTTCACCATTATTATCTGGGAATTCTCTGTATCTATGTTGGGTGTTATGGTTAGTATATCCTACAGTTTTCTTTTTCTTGGTTTACTACCTTTTTTTTTTTTTGAGACAGTCTCACTGTCACCAAGGCTGATGTGCAATAGCATGATCAAAGCTCACTGTACCTTAGACCTTCTAGCCTCAGATGATCCTCCCACCTCAGCCTCCCAAGTGAGTATCTGGGATTGCAGGTGCACAATACCACGGCTGGCTAGTTTTTTGTATTTTTTTGTAGAGACAGGGTCTTACCATGTTGCCTAGGCTAGACTCGAACTCTGGGGCTCAAGAGATCCACCTACCTTGGTTTCCCAAAGTGCCAGGATTACCGCACCCGGCCCATGTAAATTTTTTTTTTTCTGAGACACGGTCTTGCTCTGTTACTCAGGCTGGAGTGCAGTGGCACAATCATAGCTCACTGCTCCCTCAACTTCCCCAGCTGAAGAGCTCCTCTTGTCTCAGGCTCCTGAATAACTGGTACCACAGGTGTGTACCACCATGCCCAGCTAATTTTTTTATTTTTTGTAGAGACAGGGTTTCACTGTGTTGCCCAGGCTTACTACCTTATTTTATGGCACACATACTCTGCCAGCTTCCTGAAGAGGGGGGCATGAGATGTACTTTTTGAGGCTTTCTTTTCTATTTTTTGAGACCGGGTCTCGCTCTGTTCGCCAGCCTAGAGTACAGTGGCGCAATCACACCTAACGCCCAGCTGATCATTTTATTTTCTGTAGAGACGGGGTCTTCCTTTGTTGCCCGGGCTAGTCTGGAACTCCTGGGCTCAAGCGATCCTTCTGCCTTGGGCTCCCAAAGTGCTGGGATTATAGTTGTGAGCCCCCACACCGGCCCCTTTTTGAGGCTTTTATGTCTAAAAAAGTTGTGGGGTTTTTTTTTGTTTTTTTTTTTTGAGACGGAGTTTCACTCTTGTCACCTAGGTTGGAGTGTAATGGCGCGATCTCGGCTCACCACAACCTCCGCCTCCTGGGTTCAAGGGATTCTCCTGCCTCAGTCTCTCGAGTAGCTGGGATTACAGGCATGCGCCACCATGCCCGGCTAATAGTTTTTGTATTCTTAGTAGAGATACTAAATGTTGGTCAGGCTGATCTTGAACTCCCAACCTCAGGTGATCTGCCCACCTCCGCCTCCCAAAGTCCTGGGATTACAGGCGTGAACCATCTCTCCCAGCTGAAAAAGTTCTTTTTCTACCCTCACACTTAAGTGATTGTTTGTCTAGGTATTGAATTATTTGTTGGAAATATTTCTTCAGACATCTGAAAATATTATTCGACCTCCTGGCTTCTAGTGTTACTCCTGATTTTGGTATGTGACCTTTATTTTCTCTGGAAGTTTGAATGATCTTTTCTTTATAACCAGTGTTCTGAATCTTCCGATAAAGTTTGTTTTTTTCGCTTCACAGTGTGGGCACACCGTGGGCCCTTTCAAGCTAGAAATTCATGTCCTTCAGCTGTGGGGAATTTTGAATTATTTGACTGATGAGTTCCCTCCATCTGTTTTCTCTGTTCTTTCCAGTATTTGTGTAATTAAGTTACTGGATGTCCTCTGTTGTCCTTCTGGTTGACTTACTGTGGCTTCTGTGTTTCTTTTATATATTCTCTACTTCCTAGGAACTTGTCTTCAGCTTTATCTTCCAGATTTTCTGTTGGATTCCTGCTGTCTTTTTTTTTTTTTTTTTTTTAAGAGATGGGGTCTTGCCGGGCACAGTGGCTCATGCCTGTAATCCCAGCATTTTGGGAGGCCAAGGCTGGCAGATCACCTGAGGTCGGGAGTTCGAGACCAGCCTGACCAACATGATGAAACCCCGTCTTTACTAAAAATACAAAATTAGCCGGGCGTGGTGGTACATGCCTATAATCCCAGCTACTCTGTAGGCTGAGGCAGGAGAATCGCTTGAACCTAGGAGGTGGAGGTTGCGGTGAGCCAAGATTGTGTCGTCGCACTCCAGCCTGGGCAACAAGAGCGAAACTCCATCTCAAAAAAAAAAAAGAGAGAGAGACGGGGTCTTACTGTATTGCCCAGGCTGGCCCCAGACTCTTGGTTTCAAGCAGTCTTACTGCCTCAGCTTCCCAAGTAGCTGAAATACAGGGACGTACCATGTATTTTTAATTTATAACTTCTTTTCAGAAGATTTATTTGTTCTTATTATGTCTTCTGCCTGTTTTTGTGCCTGTTTTCTGATTGCATTAACTTTTTTCTAATGATAAAATATTAATAGATGTTTAAAATTTTCTCCTTTCTGCAGTTTTTCCTCTAACTTTCTTCTGTTTGTTTTATTCTGTTTCGTTTTTCCTTTGTTGTCTGGTAACCCTTGGCTGTCTAGTCATATTTCAGAGTGGAAGACTAAAAAGCTTCTTGGAAGCTCTGGGTGGTAGAGGGGCATATGGAATATGAACGTCATTATAGTTGTTCTCACTAGACAATTTAGTTGGGGAAACCATTTCAGTGTCATTCCCACTTCTCTTGGGATATACCCAGGGAAGACTTCCAGTCTCCTGGCTGGAGGGCGAAGGCCTGATTGCTTGTGTTATGGGAGCCATGTTAGGGAAGAGAGCAGGAGATCCTGTTTTCAGTGTGACACCTTGACTTTCACTGTACTTAGTATTTTTCCCTAGTGCAGATAGCCTATGTTTGAACCTCTCCAGAAGATAAACCTAGTCTTTTGCCAGAATGAGGGAAAGGCAGTCACCTAAACCTGTGGAGGGTACTGGGGTGCCACTACTTCTCAAACGTACTTGAAAAGAGTCTTATTTTCATATCCCTGCTTCATCCCCAGTGAAGCTATTTGGTGCCAATTTGTTAGGGTTTGGGGAAGGGGAGAGGTGGATTTTGCAGTGTAACTCAGGCTGGTGCTTGACTCTCCCCATTGCTAGCCTAGGATTCAGTTTTCTTAGGTCTTATAAATCATTTTCTACTCTTCTATCAGCTTCCAGTGTATCATAGCTGTTGTTTCTCCCTGTCCTTCTTATCCTTTGGAATTCATGCTTTTATTTTATTTTATTTTATTTTATTTTTGAGACGGAGTC
>NW_016824266.1:448155-455770 GCF_001698545.2 Rhinopithecus bieti
CGCCATTCTCCTGCCTCAGCCTCCCGAGTAGCTGGGACTACAGGCGCCCGCCACCTCACCCGGCTAGTTTTTTGTATTTTTTAGTAGAGACGGGGTTTCACCATGTTAGCCAGGATGGTCTCGATCTTCTGACCTCATGATCCGCCCGTCTCGGCCTCCCAAAGCGCTGGGATTACAGGCTTGAGCCACCGCGCCCGGCCTTAGGATATTCTTAGTGTGATGAATATCCAGTATTGTTTGTGGTAGCAATAAAACCTAGAAACAATAATTCATGGAGTTTGAGGAGAATAAAAATGATTCATCTTTACAGTAGAATTATTCGTAGCCATTAAAAGTGATATGGAAAAATCTTTAATGCATTCAAGAGATGTTCACAGTAGGTATTAAAGTGGACAGAGCAGGTTAAAAAAATTCATTTTTTTTTTGTCTCGCTCTGTCGCCCAGGCTGGAGTACAGTGGTGCCATCTCAGCTCACTGCAGCCTCTGCCTCCCAGGTTTCAGCAATTCTTCTGCCTCAGCCTCCTGGGTAGCTGGGACTACAGGTGGCGCACACTGAGACAGGCGGATGACGAGGTCAGGAGTTCCGCCCGCCTCGGCCTCCCGAGGTACTGGGGTTACAGGCATGAGCCACCACACCTGGCCTTAAAAAATCCTTAAAGGTAACTGCCATGATTGATTGGTAAGGTTCCCAACAAACTATTTCATTGTGTTTTGTATTTTGTTATTTTGTAGACTAAATCTTCATATGTTTAATATAAAAATTCAAAGAGCTCTTTTCTATTTCCCCCAATAATTTGTTGTATATGTGGCTGGTTTGTTGAAAAATGAAGTAAGAAGTTGAATATTTTAATTTTGAAGACTTATTACTAGGTTTGTCTTACTCTGTGTTAAGCCATATAAGTTCTTTAAAACATTAACTTTTCAGTTTGAGTTTAACTCTGCCATTTTATTTTCTAGTTTATAAAAATAACCCACACTTCGACCAGGTGCGGTAGCTCATGCCTATAATCCCAGCATTTTGGGTGGCCAAGGAGGGAGGATCACAAGGTCAGGAGTTCGAGATCAGCCTGGCCAATATGGTGAAACTCCATCTCTACTAAAAATACAAAAATTAGCCGGTCATGGTGGTGTACGCCTGTAATCCCAGCTACTCAGGAGGCTGAGGCAGGAGAATCGCTTGAATTTGGGAGGTGGAGGTTGCAGTGAGCCAAAGTCGTGCCACTGCACTCTAGCCTGGGCAACAGAGTGAGACTCCAACTCAAAAATAATAATAACCCACACTTATAAAAAACTTTTATTGGAAAATAAAACCTATAAAAAGCATCAATAATCATACCACCCAGTAATAATCACTTTTAAATGTTTTATTTTAAACAAAAAAAAATACATATTATTTGACCCAGAATATGTATGTTTTAAAATTTTTGTATTTTTAGTAGAGATGGGGTTTCACCATATTGGCCAGGCTGATCTCGAACTCCTGACCTTGTGATCCTCCCTCCTTGGCCACCCAAAGTGCTGGGATTACAGGCATGAACTACTGCACCTGGCCTAAGTGTGGGTTATTTTTATAAACTAGATAAAGTTAAATTTTGGTTTTACTGCCTTTTATAAACTTAAATTTTGGTTTACTGCCTTTTCCAAAAATTAAATTTTGGCCAGGCGTGGTGCATCACGCCTGTAATAACAGTACTTTGGCAGGCTGAAGCTTGAGGATCACTTGGGGCCAAGAGTTTGAGATCAGCTTAGGCAGCACAGGGAGACTGTCTCTACAAAATCAAAAAATTAGCTGGGTGTGGTGGTGTATACCTGTAGTCCCGGCTGCTAGGGAGGCTGAGGTGGTGGGAGGATCACTTGAGCCCAGGGGGTTCAGGCTGCAGTGAGCCATGATTGCACCACTGGAATCCAGTCTGCCTGGATGACAGAGAGAGACCTTGTCTCAAAAAACAAAACAAAACAAAAAAGTCCGGACATGGTGGCTCATGCCTGTAACCCTAGTACTTTTGGGAGGCCTAGGCGTCAGGAGTTTGAGACATGGCAAAAGCCCATCTCTACTAAAAAAAATACAAAAATTGGCCGGGCGCGGTGGCTCAAGCCTGTAATCCCAGCACTTTGGGAGGCCGAGACGGGCGGATCACGAGGTCAGGAGATCGAGACCATCCTGGCTAACACGGTGAAACCCCGTCTCTAGTAAAAAAATACAAAAAACTAGCCGGGCGACGTGGCGGCGCCTGTAGTCCCAGCTACCCGGGAGGCTGAGACAGGAGAATGGCGTGAACCCGGGAGGCGGAGCTTGCAGTGAGCTGAGATCCAGCCATAGCACTCCAGCCTGGGTGACAGAGCGAGACTCCGTCTCAAAAAAAAAAAAAAAAAATACAAAAATTACCTGGGCATGGTGACCTGCACCTGTAATCCCAGCTATTCGGGAGGCTGGGGCAGGAGAATCTCTTGAACCCAGGAGGCGGAAGTTGCAGTGAGACGAGATTGTGCCACTGCTCTCCAGCCTGGACAACAGAGTGAGACTCCATCTCAAGAAAAAAAATAATAATAAACTTTTAATTTTGACATAATTGTAGCTTTCCTTTAAGAAAGTTAACAATGCTTGAGAGTTCCTAAAATATAATTTTGTTTCCAATCTTTCTCACTTAATATAAGAATTTTCTCACATATAAAAATTTTTTCCTGTATATCATTTAACAGTTGGAGAGCCTTATTACTAATCCAAAAAGTACACATTTAATATCTTCAGATGGACAAACATAAAAAAGCGTGATAATACTGGTGTTAGTGGGGATATGGAGAAAATAGAAGTCTGGTTTTTCTGTCTGTTTTTTTTGTTTGTTTGTTTTTTGAGACGGAATCTTGCTCTGTCACCTGGGCTAGAGTGCAATGGCGCGATCTCGGCTCACTGCAACCTCCGCCTCCCGGGTTCAAGTGATTCCCCTGCCTCAACCTCCTGAGTAGCTGGGACTACAGGCATGTGCCACCACGCCTGGCTAATATTTTGTATTTTTAGTAGAGACGGGGTTTCACCATGTTAGCCAGGATGGTCTCGATTTCCTGACCTCTGGTGATCTGTCCGCCTCAGCCTCCCAAAGTGCTAGGATTACAGGCATGAGCCACCGCGCCCGGCCTGAGAAAATAGAAGTCTTATGCAGCGCTGGTGGGAGTGCTGTTTTCACTATTTTATGTGTTTTAGTTTTTTTTCTTTTTCTTTAGAGATGGGGTGTTGCTACATGCTCATGCTGGTCTTGAACTCCTGGACTCAAGCGATCCTCTTGCCTCAGGCTTCCAAAATGCTGGGATTACAGGCATGAGCCACCACACCTGGCCCTGTTTCCACTTTGGAGAGCTATTGGCAATATCTATTAAAGTTGAAAAATGAACATATCCTTTAGTTACATAAACTAAAGGAGGATTTTCAGAGATATATGCCAAGGGATACGTATGGGGATAATTGAGTATTATTTATAATAGTATAAAATGGACACAGAATGTCCATACATAGGGTACTTAAATAAAATTCAGTGTGTACATATAATGGAATATTATTCAAAGGTAAAGTAAAAACAGATGTTTGTCAAACATGCCTCATTTTCAAAATGCATTGAGTAGAAAATGCTAGTTGCCAAAAGAAGTCTATGATATTTTATATTTTCTTTTATTTTCATGAGCTATTTCAGGAACAGTAAAAAGAAGCCTACAATATATCTTTTATGTTTTAAAACAATATCATATATGTATATGCATACATGTATGCGCATGTGTTTATTATGTATGTGTGCATACATATGTTTTACGTGTAATATTTAATATGAACACATTAACAGGAAGGAAACCAACAAATGCATGTGGTTGCCTGGGGGATAAGGGGAAGGTAGGAAGAAGTACAGGAAGCACTACAAAGAAGTATAAAGAGGTCTTCTTTATCACTGACAGTGTATTCCCTGTATTAAAAATATAATACAGGCTGGCCACTGTGGCTCACACCTGTAATCCCAGCACTTTGGGAGGCCAAGGCGGGTAGATCACCTGAGGTCTGGAGTTTGAGAGCAGCCTGACCAACATGGAGAAACCCCGTCTCTACTAAAAATAGAAAATTAGCCAGGCGTGGTGGCACATGCCTGCAATCCCAGCTACTTGGGAGGCTAAGGCAGGAAAATCGCTTGAACCCGGGAGGCGGAGGTTGCAGTGAGCTGAGATTGCGCCATTGCACTCCAGCCCGGGCAGCAAGAGTGAAACTCTATCTCAAAAATAATCCATATATATATATATGTGTATATGTAGATGTAGATGTAGGTATTATATATATATATAATATATATGTAAAATACATACACATACATATATAAAATACAAGAAGATCTGAAGTAAGTACAGAAGATATTAACATTAATTCTGGGGAGTGAATGGGTCCATGGGTTTTGCTGTATTATTTTCCTTTTTTCAAAATTAGAATGAATTTTTAAAAAACGCTAAGGCTAGTGATCCTTTGGGTCAAGTTACTGAGGTAACTTTGAGAATCAGGCCTTCTAATCTGAAGCGTTTGTATTTCACAGGCTGAAGTTTCTCTTTGGCTCATCAGCCACCCAGGCCTTGGACCTAGTTGATCGACAGTCCATCACCTTAATCTCATCACCCAGTGGAAGGCATGCTTACCAGGTAGAAGTCCACAGATCGGGGTGATCCCTACAGAAACCCCTTAAGACAAAATGTTTTCTTCATCTCTGTAGAAGCTGGTGACTAGCTTTAAATATTTCCTGGACTGTTAAAAAGCTTTTGCCCCAACTTGGTAAAATTAACAAATTGATAATTCTTAAAAATTTTTATTTACTTTTAACTGACAGAAATTGTCTATATTCATGGCATATAATGTGATGTTTTGATATATGGATACCTTATAGAATAACTGAATCAAGCTAAATAACGTATCTAATACCTTACATACTTATTTTTTTGTGGTGAGATCACTTAAAATCCACTATCTTAGCAATCTTCAAATTTACAGTACTTCAGTCTTTTATTTCTTTGTTTTTATAGAGACAGGGTCTCACTCTGTTGCCCAGGCTGGTCTCAAACTCCTAGGCTCAAGCGATTCTCCCACCTTGGCCTCTCAAAGTATTGGGATTACAGACATGAGCACCATCCCCACCAATACTTTGTTATTAAATATATTCACCATGTTGTACCATAGATACCCTGAACTTATTTCTCCTAACTGAAATTTTATACCCTTTGATTAATATCTTCCCCTTCCTCCCCCACCCCAAGGCCCCTGGTAACCACTATTTCTTCTTCTATGAGTTCAACTTTTTTGTTGTTGTTTTAAATAAAGACAGGGTCTTGCTGTATTGCCCAAGCTGGTCTTGAACTCCTGGTCTCAAGCAGTCCTCCCCTGTCCGCCTCCCAAAATGCTGGGATCACAGGCATGAGCCACTGCACCCAGCCTATGAGTTCAGCTTTTTTTAGATTCCACATATAGGTGAGATCATGTGGTATTTATCATTCTATACCTAGCTTATTTCACTTAGCATAGTTTCACTTAACAAAATCCTCCAGACATTTTTGTAACTAAAATAAGATGGCTGGGTGTGGTGGCTCACGCCTGTAATCCCAGCACTTTGGAAGGCCAAGGCAAGCGGATCACCTGAGGTCAGGAGTTCAAGACCATCCTGGCTAACATGGTGAAACCTCCTTTCTACTAAAAATACAAAAAATCAGCTGGGTGTGGTGGCACACACCTGCAATCCCAGCTACTTGGGAGGCTGAGAGGAGAATGGCTTGAACCTGGTAGGCAGAGGTTGCAGTGAGCCGAGATCATGCCACTGTACTCCAGCTTACACAACAAGAGTGAAACTCCGTCTCAAAACAATAATAATAATAAGATAAATACCTACTAACTGTACCTAATAGCATTGTGTAGAAGTCTGCTTACCTGGCATGGTGGCTCACGCCTGTAATCTCAGCCCTCTGTTGACCCGGGCAACATAGTAAGACCCATCTCTGCAGAAACCCAGCAAGTTTATTTCTTTTGCAGGAAACGGAAATGCAGAAAAGTAAAGTAACAGTCACATCTGGCTACCCCACACTGCCTGTCTTATGAGACATGAATAAAGACTATATACACAGGGAACCAGACTCCAAACACCTGACCCTTATCCCTGAACCACCCAACCCCAGTTTAGCTATATGAGACACAGTGGTAAGTGCAGCTGCGATTGAAGGAAGGAAATCATGAATGAAATGAAAATATGGGCAGTGGTGTCCAAAATTTTATGTCTGTCTTGGAAGCCATGTGTCTTGTGTCTGTCTAAAAGCCATCAGCTCTTGTATGTAATCCAGGCCTTACTGAGACCAGAAAAGGGTAAAATTTTCAGAGTTTGAATTCTGGTTTATTTACAGTTATCTTCTCAGAGCTGAGACCATATTGGTTAACTCTCATTGAAAGATCGTGTGAGTGGTCTTAGGGAGTGAATGGCTTGAGCAAAGCCTGCTTGGGCAAAGATGCCTTTGCTGAGTGAATTAACTTGCCCTTCCTCACACGGATCTGGTAAAATCTTCATGCATTTCTGCATTAAGGAAAATATGGTAATTAGTGTTGGTTGCTGTGTTTAAAACTTTCGGATGGACAGGCGCGGTGGCTTACACCTGTAATCCCAGCACTTTGGGAGGGCGAGGCAGGTGGATCACCTGAGGTCAGGAGTTTAAAACCAGCTTGCCAACATGGTGAAACCCCGTGTCTACTAAAAATACAAAAATTAACTGGGTGTGGTGGCGGGCACCTGTAATTCCAGCTACTCGGGAGGTTGAGGCAGGAGAATCACTTGAACTCGGGAGAAGGAGGTTGCAGTGAGCCAAGATCTCACCATTGCACTCCAGCCTGGGTGACAAGAGCAGAACTCCATCTCAAAAAAAAAAAAAAAAAAAAAAAAACTTTTGGATGGTATTGGCCTACTCAAGAGACTGCCTATTAGATGAATTTTCTCATGGAGATATTAGAGATTAATAATCAAAGTCACTGAATTTGCAGTTTGTACCTGAGGAGGTGTGTCTGTCCTCTTTCCTGGTGTTTTTATTTTTGGTTTTTAGGTAGCTAAAATACCCGAAATTAGAGGGACCTTCAGGTTTTTCACTTTGCTTTAGTTTGGGATATATGGTCTTGATTCCATTATGGGCACAACACTTGACCTGGGCAAGCAGACTTTTGTTTGAAATATTTTAATTACTGTTGACTTTTTGTTCTTCCCATTGGTCCACAGTAACTTAAGTCATTTGTTTAGTTTTTGTCGTTCACATCTGGTATATATTATATTGCTTTATTAATTATAAAATGCTAACTTCCAAGAATGGTGACTGTCATCTTGGACTTTGAATTAAATGAAGCTGCAGAAATCTTATACACCCTCAAATTAACCTTAATGGTTGCATTGTATGGTAATGTAGTAAGAATTTGGCTGAATTCAGGAGTTCTATGAGATGATAAAAGTTGAGTCACATACCGCCTCAATGCCCAGCTAGTTATCTTTTCATAGGTCAATCTCCATCCCGTAGGTCAACTCTAATATTACTGTTCTCCAGATGTAATGTGAAAAAATTCTTTTTTTTTTTTTTTTTT
>NW_016824266.1:456985-516591 GCF_001698545.2 Rhinopithecus bieti
AGTAGCTGGGACTACAGGCGCCCGCCACCACGCCCGGCTAATTTTTTTTGTATTTTAGTAGAGATGGGGTTTCACCGTGTTAGCCAGGATGGTCTCTGTCTCCTGACCTCGTGATCCGTCCGTCTTGGCCTCCCAAAGTGCTGGGATTATAGGCGTGAGCCACCGCGCCCGACCGGCAGTTGAACATTTTACTTTGAGTCTTAGCCCTTGAAAGGTTCAGGCAAGGAAACCTCTGTAGAATTTCTCCCCATCTCAAGTCACCGGGCATTTATTCAGCATGATCTAGGAAGCATTATGATGGACGGGGGACTCGCAATAAGAAGGAAGCAGTGAACTCACTCCTGTAATCCCAGCACTTTGGGAGGCCGAGATGGGCGGATCACGAGGTCAGGAGATCAAGACCATCCTGGCTAACACGGTGAAACCCCGTCTCTACTAAAAGTACAAAAAAATTAGCCGGGCGTGGTGGCGGGCGCCTGTAGTCCCAGCTACTTGGGAGGCTGAGGCAGGAGAATGGCGTGAACCTGGGAGGCGGAGCTTGCCGTGAGCCGAGATTGCGCCACTGCACTCCAGCCTGGGCGACAAAGCGAGACTCCGTCTCAAAAGAAAAAAAAAAGAAGGAAGCAGTGAATTATTCTAGTCAGTATAGAATCCCAGAGGCTTCTGCTTGCTTAAGTTTAAATCTACAGAGAAGAGATGAGATAACTAAAGGGAGAAGAAACCTAAAGTTTTATTCATTGGTTATAGTTTGGACACCCAAGAATTATAGGCTGGGAGTGATGGCTCATGCTTGGAATCCTAGCAGTTTGGGAGGCTGAGGCGGGTGTTCACCTGAGGTCAGGAGTTCAAGACCAGCCTGGCCAACCTGGCAAAACCCTGTCTCTACTAAAAATACAAAAGTTAGCCGTGCATGGTGGCACATGCCTGTAATTCCAACTAATCAGGTGGCTAAGGTAGGAGAATGGCTTGAACCCAGGAGGTAGAGGTTGCAGTGAGCCAAGATTGCGTCATTGCACTCCAGCCTGGGCAACAAAGTGAGACTCTGTCTCAAAAAAAAAGAGAATTATACATGTCACTGCTGGATGTTGTGGGTTTTTTCTTTAGGATTAAGTGAAAAACAATCTGCTTTAATGGTCTCCTTCAGTGTAAGCTTCCATACATGCGGGGAAATCTCTCCATTGATACTGAATGGTCTAGGTGATATGTTCATAACACGTCAGAGCCTTGCGGTAGGTAATATGCAAGGTGTGCTTTTTCTTTCTTTTTTTTTTTTTTTTTTTTTTTTTTTTTTTTTTGAGACAGAGTCTTGCTCTGTCGCCCAGGCTGGAGTGCAGTGGCCGGATCTCAGCTCACTGCAAGCTCCGCCTCCTGGGTTCACGCCATTCTCCTGCCTCAGCCTCCCGAGTAGCTGGGACCACAGGCACCCACCACCTTGCCCGGCTAATTTTTTTGTATTTTTTTGAGTAGAGACGGGGTTTCACCGTGTTAGCCAGGATGGTCTCGATCTGACCTCGTGATCCGCCCATCTCGGCCTCCCAAAGTGCTGGGATTACAGGCTTGAGCCACCGCGCCCGGCCTAGGTGTGCTTTTTCAACACCTAATTTGTAACTGGGCGGAAATTTTTTTTTTGAGACAGATTCTTGCCCTGTTGCCCAGGCTGGAGTACAGTGATGCAATCTTGGCCCACTGCAGCCTCCGCCTCCTGGGTTCAAGCGATTCTCCTGCCTCAGCCTCCCGAGTAGCTGGGATTACAGGCACCTGCCACCATGCTCAGCCAGTTTTCATATTTTTAGTAGAGACGGGATTTCACCGTATTGACCAGGCTGGTCTTGAACTCCTGAGCTCATGATCCTCCCACCTCGGCCTCCCAAAGTGCTGAAATTACAGACATAAGCCACTGTGCCTGGCCTGAACTGAAATCTTGAATGTGTTTAGTAGGTATCTTCTTACCCAATCATTGGCCATATCTGATAACCTAAAAACTCTGAAGGAATTCTGACTGCGTCAAAAAACCATACTGAGGCTGGCTGTGGTAGCTCATGCCTGTAATCCCAGTGCTTTGGGAGGCCAAGGTGGGAGGATCACTTAAGCCCAGCAGTTCAAGTCCAGCCTGGACAACATAGCAAGACCCCATCTCTGCAAAAAATGTTTAAAATTAGCATAGTGTGGTGGTACACACCAGTACTCCTGCCTATACTCAGGACACTGAGGTGGGAGGATCACTTTAGCCGAGAAATTCAAGATTGCAATGAGCTATGATCACGCCACTGTACTCCAGCCTGGATGACAGAACAAGACCCTGTCTCCAAAAAAAAATTTAAAAAAAAATGTTAATAAAAGCTGTAGTGGGATAACTGCATTATATGAACCGCTGAAAATGCGACAAAAGCGCAGCACTGGAACCTGCTGTTTGTTCTCGCAGTCAGACCACACCTGTAGCTTCATTCTCTGTGGGTAAGAAAGGTTAAAGAATCCTAGGAGTGCTAACATTGTAATTCAAAAAAAATTTAAAAGTCCTTGCTTTTTCATTTAGATTGCCATCTGAGAGCCTAAAAGTGCTTTGAAGGCCGTGTGGCAAATTCCTAAGTGGCAATTCATTATAAAATCACCCTCAGGACATTTCTGCTTCCCTCAGATACTAATAAGAATCTTATGCCTCCAGTTGGGAAGTTAACTCTAGGAATGAAGACCTCAACAAAAAGTTTTTGACTGGCTGCTGGTAGAGAGACTTTAAAACAAAGGATTTCTCCAACAAATTTGTGCAATCATACTACAGATGTGTCTTGTTTTTCCTGTACCTTTCCTTTTTGTCCCTCTTGACCGCCACCAAGACTGTTAGACTGTGCCTCTTACCAGCCCACTATGTATCAGGGTCCTCCTTCCATCCTGCTAGATGAGTAGGCAGATCTGGGCCTGCCTCTTTTCCTGAGACCTCCATCCTTAACAGCTGAGTCATTCCATTCACAAGGGTCTTTATTCTCTCTGCTCTCCTGTTCCCAAATGCTTTTCAAAAGCCTCTTCCCAGTTTCTTCTTTTCTTCTGTGACCTATTTTTATTTTAAAGACGGGGTCTTTGTCACCCAGGCTGCAGTGCAGTGGTGCAATCACAGCTCACTGCAGCCTTGACCTCCCAGGCTCAAGCAGTCCTCCCCTCTCAGCCTCCCAAGTAGCTGGGACTACTGGCATGTGCCACTACACCTGACTTTAAAAAAAAAATTTTTTTTAATAGAGACGAGGTCTCACCATGTTGCCCAGGCTGGTCTTGAACTCTGGGTCTCAAGTGATCCTCCCACCTTGACCTCCCAAAGTGCTGAGATTACAGGCTTGAGCCACCACACCTGGCCTGAGAACTGTCTTACTCCTGCCCTGCTACTGATGCTTTGCCTGTTTTTACTCTCTCTTTAGGTATGTAGGAAGCTTTAGAAATTTACACACCTGCTGTGAAATACCAAAGGTTAAGAACCCCCACAATAAAATGTAGATGAGAGATTGCCCCTCCACTTCCTTCTTACAGTCAGCCCATAGAGTGGGCCCCATGAACCACTAGGCGTCGGAAGAGAATGGTCTATGTGGTTGGTTGAACTAATCTGAAACTCTTCAGTTCCTTTATATGAAGTCCTAAAGGTGAGAGGTGAGGAAGGGAGAGTCTGCATGCTGGAGGAAGAGAAGTTGTTTCCTCTTTGATGTAAAACATAACTGCAGTTCTTCTCAGTGCAAATTGCAGAGCAACTCTGAGTCTACATAGATAAAAAGGGAAAGAGGTGGTTTTTCCAGCACATCTTCTGAGGTCTGATCCCATCTATCCTTTCTTTGTAGGTACTTGGAAGTTCTGGTAAAACATACACATGTTTGGCTTCTTGTCATTACTGTTCATGTCCTGCATTTGCCTTCTCAGTGCTACGGAAGAGTGACAGCATCCTGGTGAGGATGGGGAAGGCTCTTCCCACTGTAGTTGAATGTAGAGAGAAATTGGCCTTACTTTGTGGTTTAACTGTTCTACAAAATGGGAATCTTACTACATGTTGAAACAAATGGTAGCTTTTTGTCCTTGACTTCAGTTAGTCATCTCTTAGGGGTTTAGCCTCTCAAAATGCAATGTCATTTTTAGAACTACATCAATTTCCTGAATTTTATTTAAAAGATCATGAGTGAAGCTTTGAGAAGGAAAAAAAGGGGAATTAGATGGCCCCATAAAAATATGAACTGAAATTCGATGTTGGCAACTTTGCATATCCTACCTGCAGCCATGTCGTATATCTTTGCACTACCTGTAAGACAGCCTGACACCACACTTGACCTTCACATGGGGCATGAGTACCTTCAGCTATTCCTTTAAGCCTTTGCCAATTTCATCAGAGTCCAGACCATGAAGCAGAAACGGGACATAATCATACACACCTTATTCCAAAGGGAAAAACGCTACCTTCCTGAAAGCAGGCAGCTATTTTTTAAGTCTTGCCAAAGAAGCAAATAATGGTGTCTACTCCATTCTTCCCTTCTTTTACACTGTTAACTTCTTAAACATCTTGGGACCTGGCTGGCAAGTTGGGTATACCATTGTACAAGAGGCCACATTCATAACTGATGTGCCGGAAGTTTATCTCAACTGCAAGAGACAGGATTGAACCAGGGCCCCTTCAAGATCTAAAGCTGTGTTCTCTGACATCAGCTGCAACATAACCATCTCCCCAGAAGCATGTACGGGCCAATATATGCAAGAGTTTCGCCACTATTCCCCGCCCCTCAACCCCAGAAGTATAACACAGTAGCTAAGAGAGTAGCCTAGAGACTCTGATGAGCATGTGGGTACAATACCTGTCTTCCTAGGGAGCTGTCAGATTTCAGTGAGGTAATCTGTGAGAAGCACTTCACAGCATAGTGCCTCAAGGAATGTTAACCATTGCTGTGACAGCTTTCTGAAGGCAAGGAAGAAATATCACTTAGAACTAAAGTGAGGAGCGCAGCTAGTCTTGGTTTTCACCATGGGTTACATACCTTGTGCCTGATGGATCTAAGCCGTTTTCCAAAGCAGCAGGCAAAGTAAGTCTTTGTCCACTCTGATTTCTAAAGAGAATACACCTGTCTCATCATCTTTATCTGCAGTTTTTATTTATTTATTTTTTGAGACGGAGTCTGGCTCTGTTGCCCAGGCTGTAGTGCAGTGGCGTGATCTCGGCTCACTGCAACATCCACCTCCTGGGTTGAAGCGATTCTCATGCCTCAGCCCCCTGAGTATCTGGAATTACAGGCGTGCACCACCACACCCAGCTAATTTTTGTATTTTTAGTGGAGGTGGGGTTTTGCCACATCAGCCCGGCTGGTCTTGAACTCCTGACCTCAAGTGATCCATCCACATGCCTCAGCCTCCCAAAGTGCTGGGATGACAGGCATGAGCCACCATGCCCGGCCTGTCCGCACTTTTTAGATAATCAGTTAGAGACCTTGTAATCTGTGTGCTCTAGTCTTTTCCTGCCAAATAAGATGGTAATGAGAAACCTTGGTTAGACTGGCCAGCCCCGGCCCTGCCTATTTCTAATAGGTGTGTGTGTTTTATATTCCAGTGCAAGCATCTCTTGGCAGTTTACCTTAGTCAGGTTATGAGGACTTGTCAGCAGCTAAGTGTCTCCGACAAGCAGTTGACTGACATATTATTGATGGAGAAGAAACAAGAAGCATAAAAGGTACAGATTGAGCATCCTTCTTTCAAAATAGAATCCTGTCAAGAAATGCATTTAAAATGTCATGATTCACAAGGGAAAGAGGTGAAATAGATCTTCAGACACTCCATGTTACTGTCCCTTTTCCCTCCAGGACTGCAGGAGGTGCTATGGGTTGGAGCCGTGGGCTGTGGAGGGTTTGCGTATGATTAGAAGCCCTGTACAGTCTTCTGAAGAAAAACCCTGAGCCAGTCTCTGAGGTGCTTCGGTAAAAAATGTCCCTGGATGGAATCAAGATTTTAAATTCAAATAAAGCCTAATATCATGTTGTGTCCACATTATTTAGCCTTTTTTTTTTTTTAAGACGGAGTCTTATTCTGCTACCCAGGCTGGAGTACAGTGGCATGATCTCAGCTCACTGCAAGCTCCGCCTCCCAGGTTCACGCCATTCTCCTGCCTCAGCCTCCCGAGTAGCTGGGACTACAGGCGCCCGCCACCACGCCCGGCTAATTTTTTGTATACACACAGTTAAATTATTTTACTTAGTAAAATTTTCACACTTTGGGTTCCAAGAACTTAACAAAACTTCAACTTTGGAGAGAAGCAAAATTCCCTACCTAGCTCTAGAAGGCAGAATTTGGTAGAGGAGGGATCCCATTTCACCAGTTTCTTCCCCATGGGTAGTTTTCTGTATATGGGAAGGAATGGAGCTTAAAATTATGTGATGAAAATTTGACTTATGAGAATATCATTTCCCTAGATTAATACAGCAGTTTCTTGATTGAATAATTACGCTTTTTTTTTTTTTTTGAGATGGAGTCTTACTCTGTCACCCAGGCTGGAGTGCAATGATGCAATCTGGGCTCACTGCGGCCTCCACCTCCCAGATTCACGTGATTCTCCTGCCTCAGCCTCCCAAGTAGCTGGGACTACAGGCACGTGCCACCATACCTGGCTAATTTTTGTATTTTTTAGTAGGGATGGGGTTGCACCATATTGGACAGGCTGGTTTTGAACTCCTGACCTCATGATCTGCCCTCCTTGGCCTCCCAAAGTGCTGGGATTACAGGTGTGAGCCACCGTGCCCAGCTGAATAATTATACTTTTAATTTTTGAGATCACCTTCCTAGGAACAAGTATACCTTTTTAGTACAGCCAACTTTTATTTTTCCATTGCCTCTAAGTTAAAAAATATTTGCATTATAATAGTTCACAGTGTTTCACAGTAAAGTAGTTTCAGTAATTTTCTACCATAAACAAGGCAGACTTTTAAAAACAAAAGAGTCTCTTAGAATCCATTCAAGCTGTCAGCATCATCCACACAGTAAAAGCAGCTGAATAGATCATAAATATATTTGTCAACCCTTGGAGCCTACTAGTGACACATACATATTAGCTAGATACGTGGTGGCGCCAGAGAAGTGCTCAAGAAAGGCAGTCCATGTCCTTGTGAGGTGTAACTATCTTTCACAATGAGAATAAGCCAGCCATGTCTTTGTTTCCTGTGGATTTGTATCTTCTCCCGGAAGAGGTGAGAGCCTACATCATAGGCCCACACTGAGAGCAGGCTGTACCCCAGCCTGACCATTCCCACTCTTGACATCTGCTTGGCAGAGAAGATACCTGGAGATAATTTTGCGAAAAGTAGAGCGGAAGTCTCGGTTCCGGTAAGCATAGACAATGGGATTGACAACTGAATTGGCATGTGACAGAAGAATGGCCATGTTCATTGCCCACTTGGGCTTATTTTTACCCTGAGCAGGCTGGAAAAGAGTGACACAGTTAACAGCATGCACTGGTAGCCAGCACAGGGCAAAAATCCCCACAATCATGGCCAGTGACTTTGCTGCATGGATCTCCCGCTGGAGGGTAGTCCTCGAGTGGTCCATCAGCTCAGTGCGCTGAAGCTGCCTGCAGGCCACCATGAAGATCTTGACGTAGATCACCAGCATTATAAGCAGTGGGGGCAGAACACACCCAAAGAAATTGAAATACACCATGTAGCTCATGGGGACCACATTCTCAAAGAGACACTTCACGAGGCAGCAGCTTTCATTTGTGGTTCCATCCCAGGGTTCTGTGCAGTTGGTGGCACTGTCTTTACTGTTCCACCCCAGGAATGGAGTCAATCCGATGCCAAAGGCAAGGACCCAGAGGACAGCAATGACCCCTCTTGCTCGGGTCCCAGTGACCAAACTTTTATACCTGTTTAAAAGAACACCATCTGGTTATGGTCAGTTTATAGTGCTCTGCAACCACAATCCAAGACCCCACCTCCTCTTTATTTCCATGACCGTTTAACAACCTCTGAAGTTCACCTTCCAGGGCACTATGGCCTTTACCCTCAACACTAAAGACATGCAAGCAGGGATGAGCAGCTTTGCTCTAGCAAACTCAATGAGATCTTCATTCTTGACTTAGTAACTCCTTTCTGTTTAGTGACAGAGGATGGCCAATGACAAGAGGTGGAGAAACCTTAAGGGGGTACTGTAAGTCCTCACTTAACGTCCTCAGTAGGTTCTCGCAAACTGTGACCTAAAGTATATGTCATAGGAAGTTAACTCTTGTTTGTGTTGTCAAGTTTGGCCTAAAGCTGCCTCCTTACATATTTTAAATTCAGCCTAAAGGTTTCTCTGTACATCGTGGACTCTAACAAGTGGGGGTGTAAACAGACTAGCCTGCACTCATGCCAGTCCCCAATTTTTGACCAATCAGATTTGGCCAACTGTTCGAACCGTGTTCAAATAGGGTAAATGCCGAGCTATAACCAATCCAGCTGTTTCTGTACCTCACTTCCATTTTCTGTATGTCACTTTTCCTTTTTCTGTCCATCGCTTTCTTTTTCCTGTCCATCAATTATCTTCCACCACATGACTGCACTGGAGTCTCTGAGCCTACCCTGGCTCAGCAGGCTGCACAATCTGTGAATCATTCTTTGCTCAATTAAGCTCTTTTAAATTGAATTCGGCCGAAGTTTTTCTTTTGACAGTATCAACTGTGGTAAAACTGGCTTTGTTATACAGTGCATCATTTTGCTTCAAGTCACAGCTTCCAAGAACCGATCGACTTTCTATACTTCCTAATTACCCAGGTACCACCCTCTGAGTCTAGGTCTTCCATAAGGTATTGTTCTAGGTCAGCAGTCCCCAACCTTTCTGGCACCGGGGACCAGTTTCATGGAAGACAGTGTTTCCACAGACCAGGGGTGGGGGTGATGCATTAGATTCTCATAAGGAGCACACAACCGAGATCCCCTGCATGCCCAGTTCACAATATGGTTCAGCTCCTGTGAGAATCGAATGCTGCCGATCTGACAGGAGGCAGAGCTCAGGCGGTAATGCTTGCCTGCCTGCTCACCTTCTGCCGTGTGGCCCAGTTCCTAACAGGCCACGGACCAGTACTAGTCTGTGGCCCAGGGGTTGAGGAACCCTGTTCTAGGTGCTTGAGATACACCAGTGAACAGAGCACACAGAGATTCCTACTAAATTTTAAGACTCAAGAGTCTAGCGGGGGTAAACATAATAATAAACAAATACAAGTTAGTAAACAGTATGGAGATGTGTGTGGTATGAAAAATGAAAAAACAGAAAGATCAGGATGGGCAGGGCTGCAGTTTTAAAGAGGCCAACATCATGGATAAGGTGACACTTGAACAAAGGCCTGAGGCAGTAAGCACTGGAGTCAGCACCACCTGTGGCTCCAAGCAAGGATCTTTCTGGCTTCCCACAAACACCACAAGAGATTTACCTAGGACTATGGGCAGAATCATTTCTGAATACCTCTGCAGACTGCTGGAAAACAAGAGTCTGGCAATGCCCCTGTCTACTGAGAAATATTTGGGAAATAGCAAATATTAAAAATTTTTGGTCCTCTTTAAGCCATTAGATCAGGAGTTTGAGACCAGCCTGGGCAACATGGTGAAACTCCATCTCTACAAAAAAATACAAAACTTAGCCAGGCAGGGTGGTGTATATCTGTGGTTCCAGCTACTCGGGAGAATGAAGTGGGAGAGTCAGGATCACTTGTGCCCAGGAGGTTGAGGGTGCAGTGAGCTGTGATTGTGTCACTGCACTCCAGCCTGGGTAACACAGCAAGACCTAGTCTCAAAAAAACAAACAACAAAAAGATGCTAGAAACCACTGTTGGGGATACCAGTACAAAGGGACAAGGTCCTAGTCCTTAAGAGGTTGACCAGTATCCAGTTGAGGGATAGGACATGTATCAGATAAGCAGGCTCTATGACAAGTGAGAATGAGAGCAGCCACCTCTGCCTAACAGGTGACCAAGAAAGGAAGTGACCTTATAAGAGCAATATACCTAATATACTTTTTAGATATTTTGCTATAAACTAGTCTATCCATAGTTTATAGCAAAGGTATAAATTTTGTTAACAACTGGTCCATAATACATATGTAATGTATAAATGAACATAATGTATTAAGTAAATGAAATAAAAATCCTCTGTAATCTCTGGGAAAAAACTGGGAAATAATTTGACTGACATTACCTGAAGACTTGCCTATTTATTTCCTTTACCTGCAGTGTAAGACGTACACTTCCCAGCATGGCCACAGAGCCCTCCAGCCTCAGCTCCACACGTCCAGTGTCTGCCATTGTTGACCAATGGCTCCCTCTGGCTCATGCTATTCTCAACATCAGACAAAGCATGTGTTGCTCTTATAAGGTCACTTCCTTTCTTTTTTTTTTTTTTTTTTTTTTTTTTTTTTTTTTTTTTTTTTTTTGAGATGGAGTCTTGCTCTGTCACCCAGGCTGGAGTGCTGTGGCCAGATCTCAGCTCACTGCAAGCTCCGCCTCCCGGGTTCCCGCCATTCTCCTGCCTCAGCCTCCCGGGTAGCTGGGACTACAGGCGCCCGCCACCTCGCCCGGCTAGTTTTTTGTAGTTTTTTTTTTAGTAGAGACGGGGTTTCACCGTGTTAGCCAGGATGGTCTCGATCTCCTGACCTCGTGATCCGCCCGTCTCGGCCTCCCAAAGTGCTGGGATTACAGGCTTGAGCCACCGCGCCCGGCCCACTTCCTTTCTTGGTCACCTCTTAGGTAGAGGTGGCCACTCCCATTCTCCTGCCCCATAACTCACTTGTCATAGAGCTGGCTTATCTGATACCTGTGGTGTCCTTCAACTGGAATGTCAACCTCTTAAGGACTGGGACCTTGTCCCTTTGTATTGGTATCCTGAGGACCTAGCACAGTGCCTGGCACATAGTATGTTCTTAATATGGCCATTACAGGCCAGGCATGGTGGCTCATGCCTGTAATCCCAGTACTTCAGGAGGCCGAAGTGGGTGCATCACTTGAGGTCAGGCATTTGAGACCAGCCTGGCCAACATGGTGAAACCACGTCTCTCCTAAAAATACAAAAATTAGCTAGGCATGGTGGTGGGCACCTGTAATCCCAGCTACTCAGGTAGCTGAGGCAGGAGAATTGCCTGAACCTGGGAGGCAGAGGATGCGGTGAGCCGAGATCGCAACATTGCACTCCAACCTGGGCGACAGAGTAAGACTCCATCTCAAAAAAAAAAAAAAAAAAAAAAAAATGGCCATTACAAATACATTCATCATTTATTATCTGACTTTATTAAGCAGCTTTAAAGAAAGACTCCACTTACTAGGAATACTTGAAGTTGCAGCCTGGACAGGCAGAAGAACCAGTAGTTTGCTGAGGAAGTTAATTGAGGTCTTGCCTCATAATTTACAATGATCTCTAATCTTTTCTACTCCCTCTTAGCAACAGGCAGCTCAATCATGGGCCCCTGTACTACAGAGGACCTGCTGGGCTCAGTTTTTTCACTGAAATTGTCTTGGCCAGTGAATCCATCTGTTTCCCACCTCATTCAGGAATGTAAATTTCTTCCTTGAAAAAAGTTGTTCTTTGCCATTGCCTCACTGGAGGTGTGAACAACACAATTAGTCCCTGCAGCATAACAAGGAAGCCTCCCAAAGGCGGAGCACTAAGAATCACAGAACTTCAGGTCCATGAGGCAGCCCATGCAGCAGCCTGCCCTTACTCCTCCTTTGTTCACAGGACTAAGCTGTATCGAGTACAGCGGGTAACAGATCAGCTCTGGGGGATGAACTTATATCTGGGATAAGGAAATGATGGCACTTCCATTCTCACGATTGGTCTAGCAGATCCATGAAGTGGTTCTGGCCAATGAGACATACAAGGACATCTGCTAGGGGACCTCCAGGAAAGATTTTACTTCCTGATGAAGAGAGAGGGACCCACGAGGAGGGCTCTGCCCCATGCCCATCCTTTTCTGCTTTTGATGCTCTTGTGGAAGGGTGTGATGCCTAGAGCTGCAGCAGCCACACTGTGACCATGAGGGACAAGCCTGGAGACAAAGCTGATGGCAAAGCAGAAGACAACAATAGAGCTTGGATCCTTGATGACACCTTTGAACCACCTGACTAACCCTAGAACCATCATGGCTCCGTATTCTGGTTTCAAAAGATAATTAAATGTTTTGATTGCTGATAACACTGTGAGGTACTCTTTTAACGCAGCCAAACTGGAGAGGACTTTTATCTTTCTAGTCCAAGCTCTCTTATTTCACAAATAAGAAAAGAAAACAAAGAAAAGAAAAACAAAGCTAATACACAAACCAAAGACCAGAAGCTAAATCAGTACTCACAGGTCTGTGTTCCTTGCACTATGTCATGCTGCCTCTTTTTTTTTCCAAAGCAATATTATATTTGGCGTACCCTGTACATAGAGGCTCATTCATGGGAGTGGCTTCCCACGAGCGTTCAGAACAACAACTGGAATCCACCCCATCTGAACTTCTCATAACTGCTGGATCCTACACATGTGCAAAACTGTCATGCCTTGTCTTGGATAAGGTAAAAGCAGCTAATTCAATCAGTGGGGCAGCTGGTCACTGCCTTCTCTGTGAACCTCCATCACCACCACTCTCTTCCCTATTGGTTCATTAGTTCATTCGAAGAGTTTTTCGTTTGTACCACACATTCTGCCAGGCACTGGAAACACAATCACTGCCCTCGTGGAACATAAGCTAATGGGAAAGACATAAAATAAGTAAACATATAAATCTGAAACTATGAATTGGGATGGGTTCTGCCATACCAAAAAGAATTGGATGCGCTGATAAGAGAAAAATGGAGGCCTTGGATACAGGATGTCAGGAAGGCCTTTCAGGCAGAAAGCTAAAGGTTGAGGAGTGAGAAATTTGAAAAGCAGAACATTCCAGGCAGAGAGAACAGCATGCACTAATAAGGCTTTCATGCAGGAAAATGAGCCCAAGATGAGGCAGGGGCCAGTTCATAGACACCAGGACCCATGGAAGCCTTAAGCAGGGATGGTACTGATTTATGTTGTAAAAAGGTCACCTGGCCAGAGTACGGAGACTGAATTTTAGGGGAGCCAGAAGAAAAGCAGAGAGATCAGCTAGGAAACTATTTCGGTAGTTGGCTCGAGAAAACGTCGGCTTGGGCCAGGGTGACGGCAAATATGATGGAAATGGATATACGCTATGGAGGCAAAACCAACAGGTCTTGAAGATCAATGGGTGCAGGAAGATGAAGACTGGAGGATGATTCCTTAGGGTTTTCCCCTTATGCGTTTGCATTTCCTGAAAGAGAGGATTAAAGGAAGAGTGGGATAAAGATCAAGAGAATGGTGGATGTGCTCGTACTGCTGAAAATGATCAGTAGTGAAGATGCAGGGAAAAGGGACAGATTATTATCATTATTTTATTTTATTTTTAATTATTATTTTTTTTTTTTGAGATGGAGTCTTGCACTGTCGCCAGAGCTGCAGTGCAATGGCGTGTCTCTGGCTCACTGCAACCTCCGCTCCTGGGTTCAAGCGCGATTCTCCTGCCTCAGCCTCCTGGTAGCTGGGACTACAGGCGCCCGCCACTCACGCCTGGCAAATGTTTTTTTTTTTCTTTTTTTTTTTTTTTTTTTTGTATTTTTATCAGAGACAGCGAGAGAGAATTGTCCAGGATGGTCTCTATCTCCTGACCTCGTGATCCGCCCGCCTCAGCCTACCAAAGTGCTGGGATTACAGGCGTGAGCCACTGTGCCTGGCCAAAGGGACAGATGATTAAAGGAGATAAGAATGGGAGGAGGTGAAGGATGCAGGGTCCAGGGCACGTGGGGAAGACACTTCCTCAGCTGTAGTGGAAGGAAGGACAAGAACAGCACCAGTACACGGAGTGGGACAGTTGAGTCGTGAGAAGATGGGCCAGAATCTCCTTCAAGAACTGCTGTTACCTCAGAGAAGGATGGAGAAAGTCATCAGTTGAGGTAGGGGAGGAACCACATGACCAAACCCCAAGTTTTGTTGACAGATGCCTGCAGACCCTCCCCCAGGTGTCCGGACGGCTGGCACGGCTACCACCGCCTACACACCCGCTCTTTGAGCAGATCTGGGCTGTGGACCTCTCACATCTCATCAAACTACGCCTCCTAAGGTGAGAGCTGCTATCTTCAGTTTACAGATGTGGAAGCCACAAGGCTCAGAAGGGCTACCTCATGTGCCTGCTGCTGCTAAACTGCAGTCAGGACACAGACCTCATCTAATCTGATTCCAATTTCGCCCCAAACGGCCGTTTTCCTGCATAGCAATCTACAGCTCTTCCATGTTCATCTCACAAATTCCAGCTCCCTCCTCCGCCTGACCACACAGCCGTAAGTCAGCGGCTTGAAGACTTGAAGGAAGGGGTTTCTGCCACCCTCCTGGGAGGCAGTCCTCAAGGACAGCAAAAAGAGGCGTGCTGGAGGACATAACCAGACCCCTCAGCACAACCTCTGTAGGAAGCGGAGTGTTCTCTGCGATGTTACAGTATGTGTGTACAGTCACCTCGAAGTATGTACACACGGGGTTGGTTGCAGGACCCCCACGTATGCCAAAGTCCTCACATACTTAGGTTCCGCAGTTAGCAGCCCTCCGTATACGTGGGTTTCACATCCCAGGAATACTGCATTTTCAGTCACGTTTGGTTGAAAAAATCCAGTACAAGTGGACCTGTGTAGTTCAAACCTGTGCCGTTCAAGGGTCAGCTGTGTTGGCTTTGGTCCGCAGTTCCTGGCACATAACTCCCATAGCCCTTGTTACTTCTCCCCAGACAGGCCATGATAACTAAAAATATATCTTCCTCTGTCTTTCTGTCTTGGAGCTGTCCATAAAGAAATTCTCTGACCTACCTTGTTTGATTGTGACTCATAAGACCCGCATTTCAGAGGGGGTCCTGCCCCTCCCCTAGAAGAAGCCGCACAGGCCAAGAAGCATCAGAACAGATAGGTTTTGCTGAGTTTCCCCATTCAGCCTGTCAGTCTGAGATCATGCCCTTTTCATCCACTCACATTTCCACCTGGTTGTCCATGCTTGAGTCATGTCTATCCAATGAAGAATCCAAAAAAGGGCTACGAGGAAATGGTACGGAGAGCTTCAGGACAGCCAAACACATGGAGGTTCCTGAAGGGTGGTGCACCCAAGGAGGGCATGGAAACGCCACGCTCCTCCTCACACCTCACCTTCTGTATCTCTTCATCTATGTCCTTTGTAGTATCATTAAAAACATTTTTTTTATATATTTTTTTGAGACAGAATCTCGCTCTGCACTCCCAGGCTGGAGTGCAGTGGTACAGCTGAGGAAGTGTCCTTCCCCACGTGCACTGGACCCTGCATCCTCCACCTCCTCCCATTCTTACCTTCTTTAATAATCTGTCCCTTTGGCCGGGTGTGTTGGCCAGCACTTTGGGAGGCCGAGGTAGGTGGATCACCTGAAGTCAGTAGTTCGAGACCAGCCTGGCCAACGTGGTGAAGCCCCGTCTCCACTAAAAATACAAAAATTAGCCGAGTGTGCTGGCGCATGCCTGTGATCACAGCTACTCATGAGGCTGAAGCAGGAGAATTACTTGAACCCAGGAGGCAGGGGTTGCAGTGAACTGAGATTGCACCATGGCACTCCAGCCTGGGCGACAGAGCAAGACTCCATCTCAAAAAAAAAAAAAAAAAAAAAAAAAGGCAAGCAGGTGTCCCCGCACTGGGCAGGACACTGGAAGGAACGCCTGGGGACTCTGGCATCTCAGGAGGGCTCTGGTAACTGCCTGCCATCCTGCCATGTCCTCTCCTTTCCCACTTCCTGCTGGGCCTCTGTCCTCTCCCCAGGCCTCTCTCCCTCCCCGGCCCCACCCCTTGCTGCAGACTCTGCCTCCCTCCCTGCACTCCAAACACCCTCAGGTCTGCATGCGCATGTCCATCTTCCCAAAACATTCCTGAAGAGCATGGGCCACGTCCTTCCGTTCACCAGCCCGTGGCAGTCACTGCTCTGCTGCAGAGGTCACTGAGCATTGCAGTGAGGCCAGGGAAGCAGGACAGCCGCCCCAAGTGTAGGAGAGTGGATAACAGGCGACTGAAAAGTGAATACAGGAAACACAGGCACCTTTATTATTCTAAACAAGGCAGAAACAATCCCAGCCTTTGCAGACCCACACAAAACGGGGGTTCTGGGAAAGTCCACACTCCGGGAAATGACTATGCCCCACCACTGTGTACGAAGCTGTGCTCTGATCCATCCATTCGTCTTATAAGGAGTTCATTAGCTAAGGAGATTGATAGAAAAACAGTCACATGGAGGGAATCAACAAAAGGAAACAGCGTGAACACTGAGGTTACATAAGGAAACGGGGAACCGCCAAGGCCTGCATAACAAGCGCTGGCCTATTTCTGGAGCAGGGTCTCCTCCTGCTGGCTCTGTGGCCCTCAGCTCAAACCAGGCTTAGAAATCAATTCCTAGTTCTCAAGGTGCTCCTAGTATAGATCAAGGGCAGCTACCTGGGGAATGACATTGAGCCTGGCCAGTCCAGCCACAGGCTGGATGAAGCCTGAGCTTCCCATCAGAAACACTGGCCCCAGAACCCGCCTCCAAGTTGCTGCTGAGGCTTTTAACATAAGACGGAATGTGTGCAAAGCACTTTATAAACGCAGATGGCTAAGTAAATGCACACAGAGTTCTACTGTCGCTTCTTAAAAGTGTTTCCTGTTTGTTTTAGGGACGTTTCTTCCCTTTATAGTCTATCTAGCTCACAAGTTTTAAATTCCTCTGAAATACATACAGTTCTGCTATAAAGCAATATATGCATTCTTAGAAAACCTCACGTTATCTTATTGCACATAATTAACAGGACTTCTGTGAAACATGGGGCTAGAGCAGACAACTCAAACCTACAAAACGTTGTCACTAGAGCACTAACAAAATCTTTTGGGCCACCCAGGCAGGCAGCTCAGTGGGGCGAGAGGCTGCCACCGTGAGTATTAAAACTGCATCAAAAGAGTCAAATAGAAAGCCTGGCAAACTTTAATTAGAGCAAGGCTGACAGGTGCCAAGACAGTGCAGACGAAAAAGGAGTTCTAGGCCGAGGCGGGCGGATCATGAGGTCAGGAGATCAAGACCATCCTGGCTAACATGGTGAAACCCCGTCTCTACTAAAAATACAAAAAATTAGCCGGGCGTGGTGGCTGGCGCCTGTAGTCCCAGCTTCTCAGGAGGCTGAGGCAGGAGAATGGAGTGAACCTGGAAGGCGGAGCTTGCGGTGAGCTGAGATCCGGCCACTGCACTCCAGCCCGGGTGACAGAGCAAGACTCCATCTCAAAAAAAAAAAAAAAAAAAGGAGAAAGGAGTTCTGAGCCAGGGGGCTGTTACTAAGTGGGGCCTGGAGGCAGTGTAGCCTGCCACGGCCAAGACCCCAACAGGCTAGGATGTGGCTTTCTACAGGAGTGCCAGCTGCAGGCACTGGTTTTTTCTTGTTCCCAGGAGCCCACAAGGCTGACTGCGGCAGAGCAGTCAAAGGGCTTTTTCCTTTCCTGCTGAAGACGGTCATTCTCCTCTCCCTATTCCATCTCCTTTGCCTAGGCAAAATCACAGGTGAACCAAAGCAGTGTCTCCATTACACCAACATCCTTCCCCTGCTCACCTGCCACGCATTAATTAATTCACAGTACAGAAGTTCACATGGAAGCAGAGTAGCTTATCTGCCCCTGAGCTCTCAGGGCAGCTCATGACCGCCCAGAGCACCTCTTCCGTGTACCTACCACACGACTGCATTTTCTGTCTCTTTCCACTGAAGGATGAGCTCCTCCATGGAACAGACTCACAGCTGTATCCAAAACACCTAACACTGCCTGGCAAGCAAATGGTGAGAGAAAGCCTGAGTTTATAAGAAGGGAACAGAGGCCGGGCGCGGTGGCTCAAGCCTATAATCCCAGCACTTTGGGAGGCCGAGACGCGGCGGATCACGAGGTCAGGAGATCAACGACCATTCCTGGCTAACACGGTGAAAATACAAAAAAAAAAAAAAAAAACTAGCCAGCAAAGGTGGCGGGCGCCTGTAGTCCCAGCTACTCGGAGGGTAAGATCCAGGAGGAATGGCGTAAACCCGGGAGGCAGAGCTTGCATGAGCTGAATCGGGCCACTGCACTGCAGCCTGGGCGACAGAGCGAGGACGCCAGTCTCAAAAAAAAAAAAAAATAGCACTATTAACAATTAAAAAGTAAATTACCTTTTTTTTTTTTTTTTTTTTTTTTGAGACGGAGTCTTGCTTTTTCGCCCAGACTAGAATGAAAGACTGGGCGTGTCTTTCATGATCTCAGCTCACTTGCAACCTCCCGCATCGCATGGTTCAAGCGATCTCCTGCCTCAGCCTCCTGAGTAGCTGGGATTACAGGTGCCTGCCACCACGCCTAGCTAATTTTTTTGTATTTTTAGTAGAGACAGGGTTTCACCATGCTGGCCAGGCTGGTCTTAAACTCCTGACCTCAGGTGATCCCCCCGCCTCAGCCTCCCAAAGTGCTGGTATTACAGGTGTGAGCCACCGCACCCAGCCTAAAACTCATCATTTTAAACCTTCCCACAAAGAAAACTTTAGGCCCAGATGACTTCGCTAATTAATTCTACCAAACATTTAAAGAACAAATAAAATCATTCTTATACAAAAAAGAAAAAAGAAAAAAAAAGTAGATACTATTCGATTTTACTTATACAAAGTTCAGGTCTAGGAACGGGAAGCAGGCTTCTCTGCCATCTGTGTCCTGAGAGCAAACCACCTTGTCTCTGCAGACAGTCATAGCTGTAGCCAGGACGTGAGTCTGAGGAAAGGAAAGCATGTGCCTGCCCACTGGATAGCCAGGTTTGGTCACCAGAGGTTACTTTTAGGCTGAGTCTTCCCAGGAGGCCCTGGCCCTGGGCTGCTCTGGCTCCTGCGGGGTTCTTGTCTACTCCAGCCAAGTTCAGACATGTCTGAATTCCAGTGGGGGACCTGGCTGGGCCTGAGCTGAGCCCACCTGCCTTATGTGAAGGTGGCTGGGAGAGATGCCATTTGTCCTTCACAGTCACCTAAGAACAACAGATGAGCAATGCAGGTCGCGGTCAAGAAAGGTGGCAGCACTCCCAACCAGCTTCCTATGGCAAGAAGAGGCAATCCAAGGTGATCCACCAGTGATTCAACCAGTTGAGGTAAGGGTAGGGGCTAGAACCAGGTCTCCCACAGTTCCCCTTTGGGACTGGTGATTCTCATGCACTGTTTTCATGGATCACATGGGACACAGAGACAGCCCAAAGCTGCTGGGCTCCAGACTCTGATCTCCTTCCCATAAAATAAGCAGCCCCTGAGACAAAGGGCTCCTGCCTGGAACCAGACCAAAAGAGAACAGGAAAATCTGTCCTCTGCCCCAAAAGTGCCCTCCCATGGCTGGGGTCACGGAACACTGCCTCAGATGTGACATTAACTGTCAAAAGCATCAGCCACCATAAACACAAGCTGCCAGTGAGAGGAGGACATGAGAAGGCACTTGATTGATGTGGTGTCTGCCAGGTTTCTCCATCATAACTTTCCCATTTTAATTAGTAGGTATCTTGTGGTACGTGTCTGGGGACTGTAAGTATCTTACTCTTCATCAAACTCTCACCTATGAGTTTTAGCACCTACTGATGATTCTTGCCTGAATCAGTTCTTACTATGGCAGTCGCGAAATGGTGATTTGCTTAACTCATTCCTTCTCATTAATTAGACGGCATTCTATTGTAAGCAAGAGTTCTTGTAATTCACTATTTTTTTTAAGGAAAAAAACCTCCTACCTCTGTTTATTGCTAGGGCCCAGAAAAAATGATACTCCAGTAGCACTGAGCAAATCTACCCAAATCTTGGTTTCTATATGCAATTCTCCACTAAAAGGAACCAAGGCTCTTTGGAAAACGGCTAGTACTCAAACTGGAAACTATAACGTGAGCCTGGAATACCTTTCCATGCCAAAATATAAGAAAGTGCTCAAAAACAATGGGAACACTCAAACAGAAGTGGCCTTGTAGGCCCTCTGTCACTGGCTGAACTTGGGCATCAAAATAAATAACAGGGGCCGGGCGCGGTGGCTCAGACCTGTAATCCCAGCACTTTGGGAGGCCGAGGCGGGTGGATTGCCTGAGGTCAGAAGTCCGAGACCAGCCTGGCCAACAGAGTGAAACCCTGTCTCTACTAAAAATACAAAACTTAGCCGGGCATGGTGGCAGACACCTGTACTCCCAGCTACTCAGGAGGCTGAAGCCAGAAAATCTCTTGAACCCTGGAGGCAGAGGTTGCGGTGAGCTGAGATCGTGCCATTGCACTCCAGCCTGGATGACAAGCGTGTAACTCTCTCAAAAAAATTAAAAAAATAAAATAAAATAAGTAAATAAATAACAGGAATGGATTATAACTCATTTAATGAAAATAAAATTCCGTAAGTCCATACTGACATTAATAAAATAAGGAAGGGCAAGGAGAAGCTAAAGCTTGTCTTTACAGAAGAATGCAAACTGATAAATGTGGAAGGAATGAGGAAAAAAAGAAAATTACCAATTTTTGTTTTGTTTTGTTTTGTTTTGTTTTGTTTTGAGACACAGTCTCGCTCTATTGCCCAGGCTGGAGTGCAGTGGTGCGATCTCGGCTCACTGCAACCTCTGCCTCCCGGAACAATTCTCCTGCCTCAGCCTTCTGAGTAGCTGGGATTTCAGGTGCCCACCACCATGCTCAGCTAATTTTTGTATTTTTAGTAGAGACAGGGTTTCACCATGTTAGGCAGGATGGTCTTGAACTCCTGACCTTAAGTGATCCACCCGCCTTGGCCTCCCAAAGTGCTGGGATTACAGGCGTGAGCCACTGCATCCGGCCTGAAAATTACCATTTTCTAATCACCGTGGTTGCTGTGATTTGAATGTGTCCCCTGAAGTTCATGTGTTAGAAACTTAATCTCCAATGCAACAGTGCTGAGAGGTGTGACCTTTAAGAGGCGATCAGGTCATGAGGGCCCTGGCCTCAGGAATGAATTAATGTCACTATCATGGGAGTGGGTTCGTTATCTTGAGAGTGGGTCTATTATAAACGCAAGTGCAGCCCTCTCTTGCTTGCTCATTCTCTCACCTCTCTTACCCTCTCACTTTCTGCCATGGGATGATGCAGCAAGAAGGCCCTCGCCAGATGCTGGCACCTTAATATCAGGCTTCCCAGCCTTCATAACTGTGAGAATATATTTGTTTTCATTATAAATTACGCAGTCTGTGGTATTCTGGACTAAGAATGGACTAAGACGACAGTAATAACTCATTCAGGCAAGAATCATCAATGGGGAAAACATACCCTTACAGTGAAGAACCCTGGCAGACACAACCTTCACCATGTGATCAGATTTATACCAACAACGGGAGACACAGACATTGTGTCCTTCTTATTTGATGGACCGACTGAGGATGCAACATCACTCATGTAGACAGTATTGCCACCAAAAAGGTTTAACCTGAATGTAACCATTAGGAAACAACCAAACTCAACTTGAGGAACATTTGGCAAAATCACCTGAACTCAACAATGTTAATTTTTTTTTTTTTTTTTCCGAGAAAAGGTCTCACTCTGTTGCCCAGGCTGAAGTGCAGTGGTACACTCATTATTATATTAGGGTGATGCAAAACTAATAGCTACTTTTGCCTTTTTTTTTTTTTTTTTAGATGAAGTCTCACTCTGTCACCCAGGATGGAGTGCAGTGGCACAATCTCCGCTCACTGCAAGCTCCATCTCCCAGGTTCACACCATTCTCCTGCCTCAGCCTCCTGAGTAGCTGGGACTACAGTCACCCCGGCTAATTTTTTGTATTTTTAGTAGAGACGGGGTTTCACTGTGTTAGCCAGGATGGTCTTGATCTCCTGACCTCGTGAATCGCCCGCCTCAGCCTCCCAAAGTGCTGGGATTACAGGCGTGAGCCACCGCGCCCGGCCAGTTTGTGCCTTTTTTTTAATGGCAAAACCACAATTACTTTTGCACCAATCTAATAGCTCACTGTAACCTTGAACTCCTGGGCTCAACCAATCCTCCCACCTCAGCCTCCTGAATAGTTAGGACTACAGGCATGCGCCACCACACTTGACTAATTTTCTTATTTTTCATAGAGATGGAGCCTCGCTGTGTTGCCCAGGCTAGTCTTGAACTTCTGGCCTCAAATCATCCTACTGCTCGGCCTCCCATTACAGGTGTGAGCCACCACGCCTGGATGAAAATATTAATGTCTTGAAAGACTAAAACAAACAAACAAAACACTGAGGAACTCTTTCAGATTAAAGGAACATATTAAATGCAAGCATGACCTTTTTTTTTTTTTGAGACGGAGTTTCGCTGTGTCGCCCAGGCTGGAGTGCAGTGGCGCGATCTCGGCTCACTGCAAGCTCCGCCTCCCGGGTTCCCGCCATTCTCCCGCCTCAGCCTCCGAGTAGCTGGGACTACAGGCGCCCGCCACCTCGCCCGGCTAGTTTTTTGTATTTTAATAGAGACAGGGTTTCACCGTGTTAGCCAGGAGGGTCTCGATCTCCTGACCTCGTGATCCACCCGCCTCGGCTTCCCAAATTGCTGGGATTACAGGCTTGAGCCACCGCGCCCGGCGCAAGCATGACCTTTTAATAGAACCTGGATTTTTTAAAAAGAACAACTATAAAGATATGATTGCATAACTGGGAACATCTGACTATAGACTGTGGTACCTATTACAATTTCTGAATGTGGCCAGGCACGGTGGCTCATGCCTGGAATCCCAACACTTTGGAAGGCCGAGATGAGTGGATCACCTGAGGTCAGGAGTTCACGACCAGCCTGGCCAACATGGCAAAACTCCATCTCTACTAAAAATACAAAAATTAGCCAGGCATGGTGGCGTGCACCTGTAATCCCAGCTACTCGGGAGGCTGAGGCAAGAGAATCGCTTGAACCCGGGAGGTGGAAGTTGCAGTGAGCTGAGATCGCGCCATTGCACTCCAGCCTGGGTGATAGAGCAAGATTCTGTCTTAAAAAAAAAAAAAAAAAAATCGGAATGTGATCATTGTGCCAGTGTATGTGTGTGAGAGAGAAACCAAATGTAGCAAAATATTCATAATTTGTGAATGTAAGTGAAAGATATAGTAATGTACTGTTTTACTTGTGCAACTTAAAAGTTGTGAAACAATGTACTGTTTCAGAATGACTCATTATTTCTGAAACCACAAACTTCGTTAGATGAGTCAGATACAAATATGTACTATACTCATTCTGTAATTTTTTTAAAGTCCCTGCAATTAAAAAACTAGGTTGCTAAATGATTTCTGAAAATGCCAAATTTAGGGGGTATTTTATCCCTCTGTAACACTGCTAACCATTCCCCATCAAAGTCTCCCTGCTGGTTTTGTAGTAAAGCCAGTCCAGCTTTTCTGACTCTTCAGTTTCTCCTATCTCTCCTCTCAGGACACTCAATGCGGGATTCTTATCTTTAGGCAACAAGCTCATCGGTTCAGAGCTAATCCCACCCCCGAGTATACACACACAGAGACGTGTTCATACATTTGCATGCACACACATACTGCCAACTCTTAAATATGTCACAAGCCAAGCCAGTGACTGGACAATGTATGGGGAATAATGAGAAAGTTTAAATGGAGAAGGGAAGAGGTAGGAGTAATGAACGGTGCAGGGCTCCCATAGAGCAGGAGGAGTTGGCTTTAGAGCCAGCTGGAAGAACTAGCAGCCCCAAACTCCCCAAGACTCGATCACTACTGCATCTTTCAACCTGCAGGCACCTTAAACACAACCTAGGCAACACCTTCCCAAAGCCCCCCATCTTCAGGATGGCATCACCCAGGCGACTGGAAATCTGGGAGTCATCCTGGAGTCTTCCCTCTCCCTCATGTCCACATCCAACTGAGTCACCAAGTCCTCTTGAACCTGTCCCTCTGTGCCCTGTCTTCTAGCCAGAAGCACACGACTATGTGCTATCGATTAGATCCGCTTGCCAGTCACGCGCACTGACTCGTCACGGCTCCACGACTGCAGATCTCACACACATCAGTTCCACTCAGCCTGGCCCTAACTACCCACATTTCTAGGTGTCGCTCACTGATTGTGGCTCCAGTGCCCATCCGTGGTTCTCAGGACTCTTTCCTACATGATTTCACCTGTGGCTCCCCTGCTCCAGACTGCTGAACTCCATAGCTGGCATCAAACATCAGCCTTCTCTGGTACAGAAACTGTGGTTCTACGAGTCTCCAATATCTGTAGAGTCTGCCGCCACCTCCATGGCCTCTGTCCTGGTCATGCTTTTTTCCTTCTCATCTGGATGGCAAGTGGCTACCCTATATCATCTTGTCCCATCCATTCCTTCCTTCGGCTGTCCAGTAACTTTTAAAATGCAAACCTGACCACATCAAACTCCAGATTAAAATCCTACCTTGGCATTCCAAGTTCCACCTAATTCTCTCTCCTCACAAAATCACATTTTAATGACAGTAAAGACACACAGGCTGGGTGCAGTGGCTCATGCCTGTAATCCCGGCACTTTGGGAGGCCGAGGTGGGTGGATCACCTGAGGTCAGGAGTTCGAGACCAGCCTGACCAGCATGGTGAAACCCCATCTCTACCAAAAATACAAAAATTAGCTGGGCATGGTGGTGGCACGTGCCCGTAATCCCAGCTACCTGGGAGGCAGAGTCAAGAGAATCGCTTGAACCCAGGAGGCAGAGGTTGCAGTGAGCCAAGACTGCACCATTGCACTCCAGCCTAGTCAGTAAGAAAGAAACTCTGTCTCCAAAAAACAAAACAAAACAAACAAAAAAAACCACACATAATCATCCTAAAAACAGAAGTAGAGGGTGATAACAGCAAACCAGAGATTTTGATAAGTTTCTAAAAACAGAAGGTGGACAGGATCATCAGCATGAACCATGGAGCCCTAAATTGGAAACATGGATGGCCAGGATGAAAGGCTCCAGTCTAGCAAACAGCAGGGATCAGAATGGGATTAAGAAAAGAACAGGAAAAAAAAAAGAAAAAATAAATAATTTAAAATAATAAATACATAAATAATAAATAAATAAAGAGGGACGGCACGGTGGCTCAAGCTGTAATCCCAGCCGGTTGGGAGGCGGACGGTGGGACACGAGGTCAGGAGATCGAGCCATCCTGGCTAACGCGGTGAACCCCCATCTCTACTAAAAAAAATACAAAACTAGACGGGCGAGGTGGCGGCGCTGTAGTCCCAGCTACTCGGGAGGCTGAGGCAGGGAGAATGGCCAAACCGGGGGGCGGGCTTGACGTGAGCTGAGATCCGAGCCACTGCCACTCAGCCTGGGCGATCAGGGCGAGACTCCGTCTTCAAAAAAAAAAAAAAAAGAAAGAACAGATATCGAGAGGAAGACAGCCTATGGGCCAGCTTTGGGAGCTGTGGCATTGATCCCCTCCCCCTCCCACACTCTCCCCAAGCTGCAGCTAGAGACCTAGCCATAAAGGGTGGGGGAGGGGAAGAGTTTAGATTAGGTACACTCTGCCACACGAGGAATCTCAACCATGTGAATCTAAACAATGTTTTTCAAAGTCAATTTAAAATCCTTTAGTCTTCATCAAAAGTAAACATATGAATGCTAAAACTATTTAAAAAATAGAAGAACAAAGGGAAAAAATCAAGGAACTCTTCCAGAGAATGAGAAAGCACTGGGAACTCTAAGAGAACAGCGATCAGGAAAGGAGGGGACGCCCCCATCTGCCTATTAAGAATCCCAGAGGCGTGGCTCACACCTGTAATCCCAGCACTTAGGGAGGCCGAGGCAGGCAGATCGCTTCAGGTCAGGAGTTCGAGACCAGTCTGGCCAACATGGTGAAACCCCGTCTCTACCAAAAATATAAAAAATTAGCTGGGGGTAGTGGTGCATGCTTGTAATCCCAGGTACTCGAGAGGCTGAGGCAGAAGAATAACTTGAACCCGGGAGGTGAAAGTTGCAGTGAGCCAAGATCGTGCCACTGCACTCCAGCCTGGGTGACAGAACAAGACTCCGTCTCAAAAAAAAAAAAAGAATCCCAGAGGCGGCCAGGTGTGGTGGCTCTTGCCTGTAGTCCCAGAACTTTGGGAGGCCAAGGTGGACGGATCACCTGAGGTCAGGAGTTGAAGACCAGCCTGGCCAACATGGTGAAACCCCATCTCTACTAAAAATACAAACATAGCCGGACATGGTGGTGCATGCCTATAATCCTAGCTACTCGGGAGCTTGAGGCAGGAGAATTGCCTGAGCCCGGGAGACAGAGGTTGCAGTGAGCCCAGATCATGGCACTGCACTCCAGCCTGGTCAACAAGAACGAGACTCTATCTCAGAAAAAAGAAAGAAAAAAACAATCCCAGAGGAAAGAACAGAGGAAATGGAGAGAAGGAATTAATCAAGAAAATACAGTTTTCGCTTGGTATACACAGGGGATTTGTCCTTGGGCACCCAAGTACACCAAAATCCGCATCAAATCCTGAAGTGGGCCCCAAGAGCCCACTTCAGGAAAAGTTGCCCCCCAGTATACTTGGGTTCACATCCAGCAAATACTATATTTTCAATCTGCGTTTGGTTGAAAAAAAAAAAATCCATTTTAAGTGGACCCGCGCAGTTCAAACCCAAGTTGTTCAAGGGTCAACTGTATTCTTTGAAAATTTCAGAGCTGAAGACAGACCTAAGTCTTCAGATTGGCAAGGTTCACCTACTAGTGCCATCCTCAATGAAGGAGAAAAACTAAGAGTCACTATTTAGACCCAGCCTCACGAAATTTCAGAACACCAAGGAAAAACAAATGATCCCAAAGGTTCCCAGTGCAGAGATACAAGTTACAAGTAGTTACAAGTAAGAATCATTACGCACCAGACTTTGTGAGCAATACCGGGTGTTACAGCAACCCCTTCAGACATCTGAGGGAAAACAATTCTGAACCACAAGCCATCAACCAACCAATCATATGTGAGAAATAAAAACTTTTTTTTGAGACAGGCTCTCACTCTGTTGCCCAGGCTGGAGTGCAGTGGTGTGAACGCAGCTCACTGCAGCCTCAACCTCCTGGGCTCAAGCGATCCTCCTGCCTCAGCTTCCCAAAGGGCTGGGATTACATGTGTGAGCCATTGCACCAGGCCAAAAAAACATTTTTTACATATAAGAACCCAGAAAGTTTATCTCCATGTCTAACAAATATGAAATCCTAGAAAGAGAACACGGAATGCAGGAAATGCTGGAACCACTCCAAGGGCACAGTAAAGGAAGCCCTAGCAGCTATGTGGCACATGTAGAAAGGGGGTGAGGAAGCTCCGCATGAGGGTGATTAAGCAGCTGGCTGACCATGAGGATGTGGGAAGGCATGCTTCCTCCTTTAACTTTCTAATTTCCAGATGGGAAATGCTAATTTCCAGATGGTAAGCCTGAAGCAGGCTAAAATATGACATAATTTTGAGTAATGTCTGAGTAATGAATAGCATCTAAAAATAGGATCCTAGGCCGGGCACAGTGGCTCACACCTGTAATCCCAGCACTTTGGGAGGCCGAGGCAGGTGGATCACCTGAGGTCAGGAGTTCGAGACCAGCCTGGCCAACATGGTAAAACCCCGTCTCTACTAAAAATAGAAAAATTAGCCAGGCGTGGTGGCACATGCCTGTAATCCCAGCTACTCGGGAGGTTGAGGCAGGAGAACTGCTTGAACCCGGGAATCGGAGGCTGCAGTGAGCTGAGACCGTGCCGTTGCACTCCAGCCTGGGCATTGCATTATCCATCTCAAAAAATAAAATAAAATAAAATAAAATAAAATAAAATAAAATAAAAATAGGATCCACTTGACCTGGACGTGAGAAGCGCCTCCTCGAGAAGCATGGGCGTATGGGCAAGCCTGCATTCCCTACTCCACTCAGACTATTCCATCCCGGGGTGAACATGACAGATGCAAGTGAATCACCATCGTAAGTGCTCTTTCTCAGTTTCCAGTTTCCAGAAACTCTCTATGTAAAGTTCAGGAAATGTTTTTATAGAATAAAATGTAAATGGTATAGGCTGGGTGCGGTGACTCACTTCTGTAATCCCAGCACTTTGGGAGGCCGAGGCAGGTGGATCATGAGGTCAGGAGTTCAAGACCAGCCTGGCCAAGATGAGGAAACCCCATCTCTACTAAAAATACAAAAAAATTAGCCAGGTGTGGTGGCGGGTGCCTGTAATCCCAGTTACTCAGGAGGCTGAGGCAGAAAATTGCTTGAACCCAGGAGGCTGAGGTTACAGTGAGCTGAGATCGTATCACTGCACTCCAGCCTGGGCAACAGAGTGAGACTCCATCTTAAAAAAAAAAAAAAAAAATGTAAATGGTATAAACCTTAACTGCATAAAAGTCATAGTATAATGCAAATGTGTTCAATACACAATCTGTGCAGAGGAAGCCATGAGAAATAGTGGCTGCCTCTGACAGGCAAAGTAGGAAAGCAGAGATCCGAGACAGGTGTCATCTCCACAGCTTCCCCCTGTGCAGGGTCGGTTTCTTTACAGCAGCATGAGTTACCTTTCAAAAGGAAGACCTCATGAGAGGCAGCGCGCTCAGAGTAACAGCGCGGCTCACAGAAACCAGGAGCAGACCTGGGAAAGGAATGGGGGGACACGCTCTTCCTCGTTTTTCTTGACAATCAGCAGATATAATCTGACAGAAATACAGGCCGAAATGTCCACAGGAGAAAAATCAAAACATAACAGAAATTAAAGTGGGGCGTAGGGGAGAAGGCTGGCATGAACCACGGGCCTCGTGGCTCACAGTCGGGAGTCAACAGATTCTGCTTCAAGATGGCGGCACAAAACCAGGGCTCAGCCCGGAGCGCGCCTCGGGGCAAATGCCAGGAGAAATGGTCTGGGGGCTGCCCCCGGCAGAGGGACTGTCGGGGGGCTCTTGCTTTCCTTTTTGGGCCCTTTTGTACTTTTGATTGTTTACTTCTATGCTCACTGGTTGATTTCTAACTCAAAAAAATAGAAAATAATAAATGCGACTCCTTCATGGACTCACCAGCACCTTCAGGACAAAATCCAAACCCCTCAGCAAGCTCTAGGCCCTCCTCAAGCTGCCTGCTCCCTGGCCCGTCCCCCACCACAGCCCGAATCTCGTGCCCACTCACACCCACAAGGTGCAAAGCACCCAAGGTGCCAGGCCAGCTCAGGAGTCCCCCTGCTCTGGCGCACCCTGCACTCCCAGCTCCGCAGGCGCTCTCCTCCCACCTACCACACCGCTCAACCCTCTACCCTACAGAAGAAGCACTGCCCCTCAGCCCAGACTGAGTGGAAGCCTGCCCGCCCATGCCTGGGACAGGCTGTTCTCCACTTCAATTCTGTCCAAGAAGATACATTCGCTATTTGCCATTGAGTTCCCACTGCCCATGGTGCTGTCTCTGGCTGGTGAGCCTCAGAGTCCAAGAGCCTATCAAGTCAATACTTTAGGGTAGAATAATCATGGTTAAAGCCCCATTCTGGAGTCAGTAATAAATCTGAGGCAAAAAGGAAAGGCTGGGCCTCAGTTCCCCAATCCCAGGAAGGAGCAGGTGGCAGGAGATCCACAGGGCCTCGCAGCTGTCAGGCAAATGCTGTGAAATTCCATTCACACTGGCCGGGGCTTAGCTTTCTTCACTCATCCATTTGATGGGTTAGCTGGAGTATTCTTTGTCCAGGTAATAATTAAAGGGATCTAATCACAATTTGCCAGTGTCCTTATTCATCCACCACTAGAAGGGACCCCTCATCAAGGGGGTGTTTGGGGGTGACCTCGGGGTGTGCAGTCCTTCCCTCTAGCTGCTCACATGATGGTTAAGGGCTCCTGGGAAGATAGGCTGACTCAGTCCTGGCTTCCGTGTGACCCTGGGCTAAACGTAATTCTCTGCACCTCCATCTCCTTATCTGTGAGGTGTGAAGATAACTGTATCTGCTCCCATAGGGAGGTTGTAAAGATCAAAGGAGATTAGGGATGTAAGGTGCCTGGCACCCAGAAACGGCTTGGGAACAATGGCTGCCGTTCATAAGACTGAAAATCTCAATGACCAGAGTGGCTGAGGACACTTCCCCATATCAGTACCTCCAGGGTACACCCATGGTGTGATCACAAACTGACAAATGAGAAGAGTGAGACACAGGGATTGGGTCCTGCCCTGCACATGGTCACTGAGAAAGGAGCCAGGTGATCTGTAGTGGGACAATGTTGACTTTTTTTTCCTTTATCCTCTTCTCCAGACAACCAAAGGCAGCCACAGTCCTTTTCAGAATTCAGTGGAGATGTCCAAGGCATGAGGCCAGGCGCCGTTTCCCTGGCTGTGCTGCTCCAGGGCACCTGGTCACCTCCAGGCATGCAGAGCTGTTGCAGGCTGTGCCTGGTCTGGAGAGGAGGCCTCTGCCCTCTGGGAGCAGCTCCAGGCTCCGGTCTCAGGGCAGGGCCCAAGGTGGCTTGAGTTGGCCCTCCTTCCCAGCCTCCTTCAGAGGGAACCTGTCCACAGCACCCCAGCACACACCAAGTCCACTTCCATCTCCCCTGCCTTGTGGTTCCCATGTGCTCCTGATGACCGTCCAGCCAGGTCAGGCTGACTCTACCCTCCTGTCAGCCTGGACAGGGCCTTCAGGTACCCTCTGGATTGAATTACCCCAGTTCTGACCTGGTTCCAAGACACGTTTGAGGGCCTCACTGACCAAACTAGACCTTGGCCCCTGCCTAGGCATGGGTATGTCCCCTGGAACAACACACCGGGAACCAGCCTCTTATCTCAGTTGGAGGCCCCAACAGGATTATAAACAGCACCTGCTGGTTTTAAGGTTGCTACCTGGGAAGTGGAGTTGGGAGGACTGTGTACTAACAATGGAGGATAAATGACAGCAAAGTAACACCCAGATGCAGGCCTGTGCATGGGACCAAGAGCCAGCGTCCATGGGTCACGTCCTGCGCATCCGCAGCCCCTGGCCTCAGTCTGGGCCTCTGGCCCACAGCCCTTGCTGGCTGCCTGGCAGTCCCTGGACACCTCTGCACTCCTCCCCACCCTTTTGTCCCTCAGGCCCATGAGAGATGTTTTCAGAAGACGGTTTTCCTGTCTTCTGTTCATTGGAACTTGTGGTCTATTCATTGGAACTTGTGGGAGCAGCTCTTCTGGTGTTTCACAGAGCCCTTGGGCCCTCACTGTACATCTGCTGTCTCGGACCCTCCCCTCCCACATGTCCAGCTGTTCCCTGGGCATGACGTAGCCTGACATGTGCCCTTTTCACCCAGTCACTCATGCATTCATCCACAATGTGCTTTCCTAGCCTGTGCCAGCATCGTGCTGCATCCTGGGCTGTAAGACAAGGCCCCTGCCCACAAAGCTAGCGCACTGGGCGCAGAGAGACTCTAAGTAAGGACATGGTTTAATGGGATAACTAGAGATGGCGGTAAACCAAATGCAGTGGCTGAGAAGTCTCTCCAGGTGGGTGAAGTGAGGAATGGGGGTGCAAAGACCATGGGTGAGAAAAGAACTTGCCTGTGGTGAGTGAGAATGGGGGGTGAAGGCCAACCATGCACAGCCTCAGGGTAGGGTAGAGCATGGGGATTTCACCCTCGGTGCTTTGGCAGCGCGGTAAGCAGGGGAACAGTATGATGTGGCTTAGGTTTTAAGTCATCCATCTGGCTGCTGTGTGGAGTGGTTACAGGGGAGCAGGAGTCCAGCTGGGGGCCCACAGTGCCCACCAGGAGCTGCACAGAGAACATGTTCAACGAGGTCCGAGAAGTGACAGCTCGATTCTGCCAGAAGAGGGATGGCGCATGGGTGACCTGACAGGAGAATTCAGGGGCATCCTGGTGACAAGTGGAGGAGTTTGCAGGGGAGGGGAGGCAGAGGAATAGATGAGGAAGTGAAGGGGCATTGATCGTACTTCCTGGTGCTACTCTGACAAAGCCCCACAAACCTAGCAGCTTAAAACAAGCAGGGCCAGAAGGTTGACTTCGAGGTGTGGGCCACGCTCCTGCCAGAGGTTCCAAGGGAGGATCTGTTGCCTCTTCCAGCTTCTGGTGGCCGTCCTTCATTCCTTGGCTGTGGCCTCCACCTTCACACAGCCTTCTCTGCAGATTTATCTGCTGAGTGCGATCGCATTAAGGGGCCACCCAGATAATCCAAATAAGCTCCTTCTCTCAAGATCCACAGAAGGCAGTATTTGTGGAGTTTTGGTTGGTTGTTTTTTGTTTTGGCTGTATAAGCGTGTAGTCAGAGGTTCTGGGAATTAAAATATGGACATACGTTTTTTAGGGGGCCATCATCCAACTTATTCCCATGGGAATGATCTGGAAGAGAAAGATAACACTGATGCAGAAGGGTGAACCCAAGGAGGGAGCTCTTGGGAAAGCTGCAGGATACGACCCAGAGCCAGAAATCTTCCTGCTGAGCTTATTTATTTATTTATTTTTTTGAGACAGAGTTTTGCTCTTGTCACCCAGACTGGGGCTCACTGCAACCTCCACCTCCCAGGTTCAAGTAATTCTCCTTCCTCAGCCTCCCGAGTAGCTGGGATTACAGGTGTACGCCACCATGCCCTGCTAATTTTTGTATTTTTAGTGGAGACAGTGTTTCATCATGTTGGCCAGGCTGGTCTCGAACTCTGACCTCAGGTGATCCACCTGCCCAGCCTCCCAAAGTGCTGGGATTACAGGCGTGAGCCACTGTATCCAGCCCCTGACAAGGTTTATTTCAAACATTACCAGTGAATCTTATGGGACAGGAATTATAGCTCAATTTTTGTGTGTGTGAGACACAGTCTCACTCTGTTGCCCAGGCTGGAGTGCAGTGGTGTAATCCTGGCTCACAGCAACCTCTGCCTCCTGGGTTCAAGCAATTCTCCTGCCTCAGCCTCCCGAGTAGCTGGGATTACAGGTGTGTGCCACAATGCCCAGCCAAATTTTTGTATTTTTAGTAGAGACGGTATTTTGCCATGTTGGCCAGGCTGGTCTCGAACTCCTAGCCTCAACTGATCTGTTCGCCTTGGCCTCCCAAAGCACTGGGATTACAGACGTGAGCCACTGTGCCTAGACTATAGCTCAATTTTTTTTGTTTATTTTTTGACAAGGAGTTTCGCTCTTGTCGCCCAGGCTGGAGTGAAATGGCGTGATCTCGGCTCACCACAACCTCTGCCTCCTGGGTTCAAATGATTCTCCTGCCTCAGCCTCTTGAGTAGCTGGGATTATGGTCACCCACCACCACGCCCGGCTAATTTTTATGTTTTCAGTAGAGACAGAGTTTTGCCATGTTGGCCAGGCTAGTCTCGAGCTCCTGACCTCAGGTGATCCATCCTCCTAAGCCTCCCAAAGTGCTGGGATTATAGGCATGAGCCATCGTGCCCGGACCTATAGCTCAATTTTTTAAAGTTCTGAAAAACATTCAGAACCCCCCGCCAACTCCCACCCTAAGTGGAGGCCACATTTTCACTCAAGGCACAAAGTCTTGCTAAGAGGTCTTTAATCCCTACCTCGAAGACCAGATACATGAGGTGCAGAGAAAAGCCTCAATGTGGCAAGAGCAGGGAGGATGACCAGGCAGGGTCCAGGGATAGGTCAGATAAACATGGCGCTGGACCCATCCGGCCAACTAAACCCTCCCGGATCCACCCTCTTTCAGTTCCACTAGGAAAACAGCTGGCCTCAGCCCCACCAGAGACTCAGTGCCAGAGGGCCAGGGAAACTGAGTCTACCAGCAGGGAAGGCCCCCACAGTGGGTGTGGCATGAAAGGAACAGGATTCAAGCAGGGAGGAGGAAGTGCTCCTCCCTGAGGGTGAAGTGAGAGCTGGGAGCAGCTTTGGGCAGGGCCCACACCCTCCTGCTTGTAAACGCCCACCTGCCCTGGCCCAGGAGCTGCACACACCACTGGGACTGGAACCCCCGCCAGGCCCCAACATCAGGAACTGTCTATGGACTTGAACCAGAGGCAATGGACTTCTGTTTGTGGCCAGCCCTGTCCTGAAGGCAAAGGGCAGTGCCTACTGCGAGCAGACACTCCTTTTCCCAGCCAGGCCAAGGGTGTCATATTTGTCCCCGGCATTCCCTCAGGGCTCCCCTCCCTTCTACACTGTCATCTGTCATATCAATAAACACCCTGGCAACGCGGTGGCAGGTGGGGTCTGTGGTCTCTGTGGCCACAGGCCTCACATTTGGAGCCCATTGAACCGGGAGGAACTGGGGGTAGGTCCCAGGACTGTCCTTGCCTAAGCCCTCAGCCCTCACTCCCTGCACCTCGCCCTCCTTATTGCTTGGCTTCAAAGGAGAGACACCTCCTCCCAAACAGGGCACTTCCGACTTTACTCTCACCTGGACTTCCACGACCCCAGGAGGGCCTCAGGGCCAAGTCAGAGTTTGGGGCGCCCTGCACCCAGCCTGTGTCAGTGAAGTGAAGAGAGCTTCAGGCCGCGAGTCCAGGAGGGTTCTCAGATAGGTGGAACCAGATGTCCTTGGTTAAAGATCCCACTGCTGGAATCCCCCCCACATCCCACTCCAGAGATTCTGATTCAGTACAACCAGGTGGGGCCCTGTAATCTGTATTTTAACCTCCTACCAAAGGGCCATGAACTGCTAGGCCAGTTGAGGGAAGGCCTGCCCCAGCACCAGCTCCCCCAGAGGGAAGCCCTGGGGGCCCCAGTACACCTCTCCCACCCACCAGGGTTGGGGTGGTGCTGTGGCCAGGTCAGATGACTACCTCTGGGGCAGGGAGCTGGGGACTGCCTGTGCACCTCTTACAGACCTCCAAGCTCTGTGAAAGGGCCAGGAAGGCAGGATGGGGCGAGCCTCAGTGTTCTCCCCTCCTGCCCTTGGCAATGCAAAGAAGTTCAGGGCCTGTGATTCACAGCACTTTCCCCTTAACACGCCCACACCCATTTTTTTCAAGACCCCACCCAGCACAAACCAGGACAAGAAGGAACAGATTTAAACTTTTATGGAACTTCCTGCTCCCTGTGGCCTGGGAGATTGTTCCATAACTCCTCTCTGGGTCTCTGGTCTCTGCCAGGGCAAGTCCAAGGGGTTTTCATCAGATGGACAACTCAGGCTGGGGCTTATGACTCCTTTGCTAGATGTAAAACATCCAAAAGGGCATCAGGTAACAACGATGACACCAAAAGGCAGGGGGAAGGGACCCAGAAGAGAGAGAAGAGACTGCTGTCCTCCCTAAGCCTTGGAAATCCCTGAGCTGATGGGAGGCATGAGGCCTCCTGGTCCAACAGCATGGGCAGCAGCATGTAGAGCGGCCAGACACCCACATGTGGCTCACAGCCCTCCCAAGCAGGAGGTTCCTGTTGCTGCTGGGATCCACAACACAAGCCACAGCGACCAAGCCCAACACATCTGCCTACTCAAATGGCCTTGGGAGCATTCTCCCGCTCCATTCCCACAAACACATTCCCCTACAACCACCAATTTACTGCAGGCAGGCTCCTCCTCCAGAAACGGCAGAGCACTTTTCTCCCTGTCTCCCAAACACAGTGCCACACATGACCCTGCAGGGTGGCCATGGGTGGGGAGATGGTGCCAGCTATGAGTTCAAGCCCCGGCTCTGACACCCGTCCCTGATACACCATCCTGGGCAAGACTCCAACCTCCCTGAGCCACCACCCCTCCTCTACGAGATGCAGGTTACAGCACCTATCCTCTGGTATTACTGCAAGGACTGCTGGGGACACATTTATTATAAACTGTCTGCACAGAGTTGGCACCCAATAAATGACTTCCTTCCCTTCCTTCCTACTCTGTGATTTAGTTTCCCTGTCTCAGCTCCAAATTTACAGAGATCTCAAGCTCTCCTCAGAAATGCCAAAGTGGCCCAGGCACCAAAAACAGAGAATAAATACTTTCTACAAACTCTCAATGTTGAAGTCAACAGCTCCAACTGGGAATCCACTCTGGTCACTGGCTGACTCCATCCCCTGAAACCTAGATTTTCTCAGTTCAGTGTGGGAGAAAGAGTGGACAGGTAAGTTCGCCACCATTTTCCACACTTCTCAGCCTGCTCCCCGACAGGGCAGCAGGAGATAAAGGGTTACACAAGGGCAGGGAGGCTGTAAGGCCCTTTGCCAGACACCAGGAAGCACTGTAACTCCTTTTAAAAGTATATGGAGGTAATCTGAGTCACCATTAAACACGCAGGAACAAGTGTCCGTAGCGTTCCCCAAAGTTAACGGACACATTCCCCTGGGATGGGCCAGGCAGCCTCTCCGCAGCAGGCACGTTCTGAAGCTGGCTCATGCGTGTCCATCCTGACGGTGCGAATGCCCAGCGTCCAAAGTTGCCATGCCCTTGGTGGGAAGCTACCGGGACTGCGTCTGGCCGCCGCTCTGGACCCGGGGCCCGGCTCTGGGGCGGCCGCTCTCGTGGACACCGCCGCTGCGGGCGAGTGTTAGGAACGACCTTCGCGGCAGGGGTGGAGATGTGATCACCAAACCTCCCGTGCCCCGGGCTCCACCCGCCCACGAGGGTGACGCTTTCCCCTGGGTTTCCAGGGCGCCTCGCCGGGCGCCGGGGGCCGCACTCCCCGGATCCCCTAGAGCTGTCCCTACGCGGATCTCCTTAGAGGGACACGCATCCGAGACGTCTTGGGTGCCCGGGCGCACTTGTTTAGCGGGGCAGTGTGGCCAGGCTGGAAACCAGACCTCCAAGCGCCCCGCGCGCCGCCAGCCTGTCCAGTCTGGGGTCCCCAAGGGAGGAACCCCGGCCTTAAGAGAACGACCCATTTGGGAGCTCCGACGGGGCCCCGAGTTCGGGGGGCGCCGAGCGCCTCACCTGAGCGGGACACAGACGGCCAGGTACCTGTCGACTGCCACGGCCATAAGGCTGAAGATAGAGCTCTGCGTGAGCACCAGCACAAAGCAGGCGAGGAAGAGGCAGCCGTAGAAGTCAGTGCAGAAGCCCAGGCTGATGGTGATAGCAAAGGGGATGGCGAAGAGCCCCACGGCCACGTCTGCCGCTGCCAGGGACACCAGGAAGTAGTTGGTGGGCGTCTGCAGCGCGCTCGCCGTGCCCACCGCGGCGCACACCAGCACGTTGCCCGCCACAGACAGCGCGGCGATGACCAGCTCCAGCGCCACGTACAGCGCGTCCTGTGTCTCCAGCAGCATGGCCGGGCCGGCCGGGCCCCGGGCGTCCCCTACCGGAGGCGCGCCGGGCGCGGGGCAGCCGCGTGAGCCCCGCCGGGCATGGCCGTAGCGCCCGGACAGCGCCTCCGCCGGCCGCTTCTGAACCCCGGGGCTGGGGAGCCGCCGGCCGGTACCCAGGGGTCGGGGCCGCGGCCAAGAGGAGGCACTCATTGGCCGGCGCGCCCGCCCGTCTCGGGCTGGGCGGAGCAACACCCCCTCGCCCAAGCCCAAAGTTCGCGCCCGCGCGGGGGCCCTGCGGTCCAAGCGCAGCGTGGCGTCTTGGTGGCGGCCGAAAACTAACAAATTGCCCCAACTTCCCGTCACGCTCAAGGTCGGAGGCTGCGTCCCAGCGCTCGCACCGCCTTCCAGTCAGGGCGGCTCCTGGGATGGGGCCGGCTCTGCCCCGGGCGCCCGCCAGTCCCAGGAGCCGCCGCGAGAGGACCCCCCAGGGCCACGCACCCCCGGGAGGGGCGAGCTCACTCCATGCTAACCCTGAGCACCCCCGGCAGGCCGACTGGATGGGGTGCTGTCGGGCAGGCAGGGAGCCGAGGCCGCAGTCCTCGCTCGTGCAGCAGTCTCGGGCAGCGCGGCACCACCCTAGCTGTCCCCAGGCCGCGGCGCAGGACTGCAAGGAGCCCTTGGGGGCTGCGGCCCCGGCCGGCTCCCCGCTGCTCAGCGCTGTTCTCCACCCTCGCCCCTCTACCCCCTCCACCCGCTCCCCCGCCACTGTCCTACGGCCCCGCTCTGCCTTCTTCCTTAAGGCAGGCTCGTGTCCGTCCCATCCTCGTTCTCCGCCCGAAAATCCAGTGTTCCCCGGGCCCTCTTTCTTCTTTCCTTCACACTCACCCTGGATCGGCACGGGCTCCCGAGGCCTCTCACGTGGCCCTCACACCCTTAACTCCCAAATCTCTTGCTTCAGCCCTAACAGCCTCCTGAGGACCAGATCCTAACATCCCACTGCCCACTGCGGGACTCGCCAGGAGAGAGACTGGCGGCCCCAAATCCAACAAGTCCAAAACCAAGCTCATCTCTAATTCTCCCCAAACCTGTGCTGCCGCCTTTTCCTGGGACCCTGTTCGTTACTGACCTCGCAACCCTCACCCACCCTAGAAAGTTTGCTGACACCCTGAGCCTCCGCCTTTCTACGCGTCCCAGTGATCAGCAGTGCTGCTGGTTCTGCTTCCAGAGCCTTGCTTCCCTCTACCCACAAAGTCCTGCCCCCAATCCCTTCTCACCACCTGCTTCTGCCATTGCTCCCTCTCTGCCTGTGGGTCCTCAGCTTCTGCAGCCCTCACCAACACCATTGTTCTAGAGCACGCCTGGCCATGCTATTTCACCACCTGAAAGCCTTTGCTGACAGTCACCAAAGAGGATGGGTAAGGAGATTTTCCAGAAACAGGAAAAGGTGCTTGTAAAATCATGTTAAGCAAAAAACAAAACATGGGGTGACTGCTACAGGGTACAGGATTTTTTAGGGTGATAAAAATTTTCTCAATGTGGTGATGGTTGTACGGTTCTGTGGATATATCCCAAAGCCACTGAACTGTACATTTGAAAGGGATGCATTGTGTGGCACATAAATTATATCTCAATGTAGCTGTAACAACGACAACAATATGGCTCATGCCTATAATCCCAAAACTTTGGGAGGCCAAGGCGGGAGGATCATTTGAGGCCAGGAGTTCAAGACAAGCCTGGCCAATGTAGGGAGACCCCATCTCTAAACAAACAAACAAACAATAAATCAGTCAGGCACGGTGGCAGGTGCCTGTAGTCCCAGCTACTTGGGAGGCTGAGGCAGGAGGATCCTTTGAGGCCAGGAGTTCGAGGCTGCAGTGAGCTGGGATCATGCCACTGCCTTCCATCCAGGCTGGGCAACAGAGGGAGACCCTGTCTCTAAAAAAACAACAAGAAGAAAAACCCCTCAGCCCTCCACAGGCATGAACAGTAACATCTGTCCTTGTACCGAGGACAGCAAAATGTCAAAAGCACACACAGTAGACCTCTTAGCTGGGTGGGATGATTATAGGGAATTTTTTTTCTCTATTTCCCTTGAGGTTTTGTTACTTCCATAATGAAAACACTTGATTTATATATCAAAATATTGGCAAGTCCACACATTCCATGTCCTGGTCACCTGAGTTCTGGAATCACCTGCTCCACCAGCCATGTTCCTATAGCACTTGACAGAAACTTCTGCTGCCACACAGAAGGCCAGAGAGATCAGGCAGCTCATCCAATAGCACTTCCTTGGAGTGGCAGAGGGGAAAGGGTTAGAGGAGGCTTCCTGGAGTAGTGGCTTTTACAGAGTGAGGGAGGCTTCACAGTGAGGCGGTTCCAGCCATGCCAGGCAGAGGTGGTAGTTAGGAGTTTGCCCAGGGATGCCACCATGCCCAGAAGAGTGCAGAGAAAAAGGCCTAGTGGGGAAGGCTCTGGTTGCCAGGCTGGAGAGTTGGGTCATCCTGCTGGGATGCCAGTCCGCAGAAGTCACAGGGTGAGGCGGGGATGGTCACAGCGCTATCCAAAGGAGTGAGTGGAGATTTTGCAGAGGGAGAGGGGGCAAACAGTGTCCGGCTGATTGCTATGAGTGGTTCCTGCATGCCCTGCAGCTGCTGGGCCTGGGCTCTGCTCCAGCATTTTCTGTGCCCAGAATCCCCATTTCCCCTTTTCAGAGACCAACTTCCATCAGGAAACCTTCTCTGAATCACCCAATGTGTTCGGCCATTCTTACATTGCTATAAAGAAATATCTGAGACTGGGTAATTTACAAAGAAAAGAGGTTTATTTGGCTCACAGTTCTGCAGGCTGTAAACCATAGTGCCAGCATCTGCTTGGCTTCTGAGGGGCCTCAGGGAGCTTTACTAGTGGCAGAGGGTGAAGTGGGAGCAGTCATGTCACATGGGGAAAGCAGGGGCAAGAGGTGGGAGGAGGTGCCACACCTTTTTTAACCAGATCTCGTAAGAACTCACTATCATGACAGCACTAAAAAGGATGGCACTAAACCATTCATGAGAAACTGCTCCCATGGGCCAATCACCTTCCACTAGGCTCCACCTCCAACGCTGAGGATTACATTTCAGCATGAGATTTGGGAGGACAAATTTCCAAACGATAGCACCCAAGTAGGAAGTCTCCAGCACAGGGCTGTATCCTGTTCCCTTCTATGTTGCAGTCCACCGAGTTTCATGTCCCTGCTGTCCCTCACCAGCAGAGCTTCCCCTTCTCTGTCCTCTCCCCACCCCAGCCCCACCTGGTACCCTTTGACTCACACAACCACCCACTCCTCTTCACGCAGTCTATGTGAAATGAATCATACATCATACATTTTCCTGATTCTTTCAACCCCTGATCCATGCTAGGATTTGAGCTGGACCCACTGGGTCCATGGGGGTGCCAATTATTATTATTAAATATTATAATTATTATTAACAGGCTATTATTCAGGAAACACAAGGAGGAAGGGTGGAATCTGAAGAGAGTCATGGCATTTAGTCTTTTTTTTTTTTTTTTTTTTGAAACAGAGTCTCACTCTGTCACTGAGGCTGTAGCACCATGGTGGGATCATAGCTCACTGCAGTCGCAACCTCCTGGGCTCAGGTGATCCTCCCACTCCAGCCTCCCAAGTGGCTAGGACTCAGGTGCACACCACCATGCCTGGCTAATGTGTAATTTTTTTGTAGCAACCGTGTCCCACTATGTTGCCCAGGCCAGTCTCGAACTCCTGGGCTCAAGCAATCCTCCCATCTCGGCCTCCCAAAGTGCCGGGATTACAAGTGTGAGCCACTGCACCCAGCCGGTTTAGTCCTGAAAGCAATTAGTGTGCAGTGAGCAGAGCCTGGGTCTTAGCAACAGAGAACCCAGGTTTGATTCCCAGTTCTGCTGTTGATGTTGGACAAGTCAATTAATCTTTCTAAGCCCCTATTTCTTATGTGTAAGATGGGATAACAATATCTACTTCACAGGGCAGGCTAAAAAGGGGCAGGAGGAGCCATCTGCCATCTGCCAACCTCTAGATCCTGACTCCTGGAAAACAACTGCAGTGATGAAAACATTTGGGTAGGTTAGGACTAGAGCCCTAGAAACTCAAGTGGGCTTTTCACTGGTGAAAGTGGAAGGATATGTTTCGTGAACAAACTGACCCTCCATGGACCTCTTCCAGACTGCTAGTACACATCCTCTCATCTCTCACCTCTCTCATCCTGCCTCAACTGCCAGAGCAGAATCCAGGTGGCATACAGATGGTCCCAGAATTGGCATGAAAGACTCAGGCTCTCTCTGTGTTTCTGCTCTGCCATCTTCAGTAGCTTTCCTCTTAGGCTTGTTGCCACATGGTTACAAAAAGGCTGCCACAGCTGCAAGCATTGCTTGCTCATGCAACCTCATTCAAAGCAGAATAGGGCTAGACTCCCTACCGTTTATCATAGGGTGAAGTCGTGGATCACGTGCTACCCTACACCAACCATGAGCACAGGGAAATGGAATGATCACGCCTGGTTTTGACCAAATATGGTTTATGTCATGGGGAAGAGGGAGGGGCATACCTTTCCCAAATATGTTACCATCCAAATAAACTCGGGGCTCTATAAAATAAAGAGGAAAGGAGTACAATACACATTGCCCCTCAGTGTCTGTGTGAGTGTCAGAGGGAACTTTTAACTCTAACCTGAGAGCTCCAGGCCTCACTGGCTTGTACCTAAAGATGGCACACATCAGGAGTCACAGCCTACATTTCAGAACAGCTGACTCTCTCCAGGCGTCAGCTCCCCACAAAATCCATCAAGCACTTCTGGAAGTCAACAAGGATTTCTTACTGTACCTCAACTTTCTACTTCTCTCTGAAATCCAAGGACTTGTTACTGGTTCAAACTTGGGACTGGCTCCAATTTTCCTGAGGATGAGCCCAGTCCCAGGAGGCTCCTCAGTCTCTGGTCAGTGAATGACTGTTGGGTAGGTCTTGCCAAGTCTCCAGAGGCAGCTCTGCACCCGAGATGGACCCGGCCAGACTCCTGCACCACTGCACACACACATCGCATGTTCCCAACACTGATGGGCTTTAAGTCCTTGAACTAAAAGACTTTGCCTTCTATTTCTTCTGTACTGTCTTTCCTAAGGTTCTTGAACAATGTTTGCAAAATAGTGAGCACTTATTAATGTTACCACATGTATTGTTTCAGAAGTAAAGTGGGTGCCAGACAGTGTACCTCAATTTCCTCAAATCTGAAATGAGAAAGAAAGTTAAAATGAGGACCAAATTACATGATAAATAGAGAAGCACATTAAAGAGTATTCATTCCATATATGTATGAAGTAATGTTACACATACATTCATTCTGCCCTCAGACATTCAGAGAAAATGTAACTTCTTTATGCTCTGAATTGTCCTGAACTTCTTCAGGCTCCCCCAAACAGGCAGTGAAGACAACTTGGATTTTCCAATTAACATTTTTTTAGTCCAATTACCAGGATGGTGGTGAAGGGAAGCCCCAGAATGTCTGCTTTGCAGTGGTCCTGGTTAATCAGTTCAGTTGTGTGAAAAGACAGAATACTCCAGGAGGAACGTTTCCAAGAAAGAGTAGAAAGAAGCAGTCGGGTGCTGTGGCTCACGCCTGTGATCCCAGCACTTTGGGAGGCAGCGGTGGGAGGATCACAAGGTCAGGAGTTTAAGACCAGCTTGGCCAACATAGTGAAACCCTGTCTCTACTACAACTACAAAAAATTAGCTGGGCTTGGTGGCAGGCACCTGTAATCCCAGCTACTCAAGAGGCTGAGGCAGGAGGATTGTTTGAACCCGGTAGCTGGAGGTTGCAGCAAGCCAAGAGCCCACCGTTGCACTCCGGCCTGGGCAACAGTGCGAGACTCTGTCTCAAAAAAGAAATAAATAAAGTTAGAGTAGAAAGAAGTGATTACTTGCTATGTTTGATGTTATGGAGAGATATTTGGTATACATTTGGAGATCTTAGCAAATAGTGATAGTTACTAAGAAAAAATAAGGGAGGCAATTAGTAACTATAAAAAGAAAGAAAGTTGAAGACATAAAATGCAATAACAGTACATATCTTTCGGTGTAAACATAATTATACAGTTAAAATACTGTGAAGCAGATTATTAACCAAGTGATACTGTCTGCTGAGCTCAAGAGGATGTTTAGAAATATGTAGGCATGTTTTTGGTTCCCACTGTTATACAGCCATTACTGGTAATTAGTGGACAGAGACCAGAGATGTTAAATATCCTTTACAATGAAGAATTGTCCCACCAAAATGCCATTATTGCTCCTACTGGGAAACTGATATAAACACTGAATATGAGCCGGGTACGGTGGCTCACGCCTGTAATCCTAGCACTTTGGGAGGTCGAGGTGGGCGGATCATGAAGTCAGGAGATCGAGACCATCCTGGCTAACATGGTGAAACCCCAATACAAAACATTAGCTGGGCATGGTGGCGGGTGCCTGTAGTCCTGGCTTCTCAAGAGGCTGAGGCAGGAGAATCACGTGAACCTGAGAGGCAGAGGTTGCAGTGAGCCGAGATCGCACCACTACACTCCAGCCTGGGCGACAGAGCAAGACTCTATCTCAAAAAACAAAACAAAACAAAACAAAGCAAAACACTGAATACTGATTTAATGAAAAATTTTGATAAATCTCTTTTCCTTCCTTCCTTTCCTTCCTTCCTTTCTTCCTTCCTTCCTTTTTTTCCTCTCTCTTTCTTTTTTGACAAAGTCTCACTCTGTTGCCTAGGCAGAACTCCAGGGCTCATGTGATCCACTCACGTTGGCCTCCCAAAATTCTGGGATTACAGATATGATCCACGACAACCAGCATGATAAAACTGTCTTGAGGAAATGGAGGCACGGAAAAGTGTCTGTGTTTAGGGGTGGGTGAGGGAAAAGGTTAAGCCACAGTTGCCTGAGATGTCATTACCAGGCAGGACTAACAAGAAGCTGGTAAAAAATTAAAAAGAAAAACTAAGAAATGACATGTCCATAGGAGGCTTTGAAAAGCTCTTATTCAGGCCAGGCATGGTGGCTCATGCCTGTAATCCCAGCACTTTGGGAGCCCAAGGTGAGTGGATCACCTGAGGTCAGGAGTTCGAGACCAGCCTGACCAACATGGTGAAACCCCGTCTCTACTAAAAATACAAAAACTAGCAGCGTGTGGTGGCACACACCGGTAGTCCCAGCTACTTGGGAGGCTGAGGCAGGATAATCGCTTGAACGTAGGAGGCAGAGGTTGCAGTGAGCCAAGATGGCGCCATTGCACTCCAGCCTGGGTAACAAGAGTGAAACTCCATCAACAGAAAAGAAAAGAAAAAGAAAAAAGCTCTTATTCCTGGGAATATGTAAGGCCTGTGCATGTGCATAGGCCCAGGAAAGACATGAAAATGAAATAATTTGTCACTTTTGGCTGACTTTGAGGCTGTGCATAAGCAGGAAATAAAGGCTAAGGTAGAGTTGTCAACCGTGAAAAGTGTACCCCAACACACACACTAAGCCCTTTTGTAAAGGCTGGGAGACCTATAGATTCAAGGCATTTAAGGAAACTGCTATCCTATTATCAGCTGACCGCTAAGCTGACTAGGCAGAGACTTTAGCTGCTACATGTGACAAAAAATACAGACATCACATAATTTGTCTAGGAAATTCACTAAACAAATGAACAGCAACAACAGCAACAAACAGTATCAACCACAAATCCTGGGGTGGCAGGATCCAATTTTCAGAGTTGCCACATTGTATTATTTTAAATGTTGTGCTTTCAACAAAATATTATGAGACATGCACATAAGGAGGAAAATACGGCCCACATACAGGAGAAAAAAGAAACAATAGAAACTGCTCCTAAGAAAGTCGAAATGTTGGGTTTACTAGGCAAAGATTGTATGTAGGTATGTTTTATTTATTTTTATGTACTTAATTTTTTTAGAGATAGAGTCTCACTCTGTTGTCTAGGCTGGAGTGCAGTGGCACAATCATGATTTGCTACAGTCTTGAACTCCTGGGCTCCAGTGATTCTTTTGTCTTAGCCTCCTGAGTAGCTGGAATTACAGGCATGTGCCACCATGCTGGCCAATTTTTAAATTTTTTTGTGGAGATGGGGGTCTCATTTTGTTTTCCAGCCTGGTCTCAAACTCTTGGCTGCAAGTGATCCTTCTGCCTCAGGTGCCCAAAGTGCTGAAATTACAGGCACGAGCCACTGCGCCCAGGGCCTAGATAAAGATTTTAAATCAGCTATTTTAAACATTGTTCAAAAAATTAAAAGGGGCCAGGTGCAGTGGCTCATGCCTGTAATCCCAGCACTTTGGGAGGCCAAGGTGGATGGATCACCTGAGGTCAGGAGTTTGAGACCAGCCTGACCAACATGGTGAAATCCCATCTCTATTAAAAAAATACAAAATTAGCTGAGGGTGGTGGCTCACGCCTATAATCCCAGCTACTTGGGAGGCTGAGGCATGAGAAGTGCCTGAACCCAGGAGGCAGAGGTTGCAGTAAGACAAGATTGCACCACTGCACTCCAGCCTGGGTGACAAGAGACTCCATCTAAGAAAAAAAAAAAGAAAAATATTAAAAAGGAATCATGTCTAAAGAATTAAAAAAAAGATGTCTCACCAAATAGAGAATCTCAGAAAAGAGATGGAAATGATGAAGAATCAAATAGAAATTCTGGAGTTGAATACCACAGACCTGGCCTCTAACGAGGGTGTCAAGAATTTGGCCTGGGTGGACTCAGACCAGCTCCTCTATCGGCATTTTGGTGTCTCCCAGTGATCAAAAGAGAGTGGTTGTGGAACCTGTTGGGCCAGTTGATTTCAAGCCAGAGACATTCAGAAAGTTTTTAGCTCTTTATTTGCACAGTGCTGTGTGAGCTGAGGACCCCTCTGAATCCTGAAACCCCCCTTGCCTCTCTTCCACGGAAGAGGGCCTGGGTCCCGTGGAGCCTCAGTGCCCATTTGGCCTGCTACTCTTGCTGACAATAAAGTGCCCTTGCATTGCAAAAAAAAAAAGAAAAATAAAGTAACAGGCCAGGTGTGGTGGCTCATGCCTGTAATCCCATCACTTTGGGAAGCCAAGGGGCAAGGAGGGCAGGTCACTCAAGGTCAGGAGTTCGAGACCAGCCTGGCCAATATGTTGAAACCCCGTCTCTACTAAAAATAAATTTAAAAAAAAAGTGAGCATGGTGGCACGCTCCTGTAATTCCAGCTACTCAGGAGGCTGAGGTGAGAGGATCACCTGAACTTGGGAGGTGGAGGTTGCAGTGAGCCAAGATCGCCACACTGCCCTCCAGCCTGGGTGACAGAGTGAGACTCAATCTCAAAAAAAAAAAAAAAAAGTACAATAACAAATGAAAATTTTAATAGAAGGGCACAACAGCAAATTTGACCTTGCAAAAGTAAAAATTAGTGGACTTGAACGCACTGGTTAATTGAGATAATCCAATTTGAGGAACAGAAAGAAAAAAGATAAATGAAAAATCAATAGCGTTTCAGAGACCTTGGGGATATCATTAAGTGTACCAATATACGCAAAATGAGAGTACCAGAAAGAGAGTGAGAGAGAAACAGAAAAACTTAACACAATGGTCAAAAACTTCCCAAATTTTATGAAAAAAATAAATATGTACATCGAAGAAACTCAGTGAACTCTAAATGGGATAAAATCAAATATATCTATACCTAGACACACCAGTCAAATTGTCAAAAGCTAAAGTCAAAGAGAGAATCTTCAAGGCATCAGGAGAAAGGTGACTTATTATGTACAAGGAACCCTCAATAAGATTAACATCTGACTTCTAATCAGAAGTCATGCTTCCAGAAGAGGCATCTACCATGACATAGTAAAAGCTCTGAAAGAAAAAAACTGCCAACCAAAAATTCTCTATCTAGTAAAATGTCTTTCAAAAATGAAGCAGATATTAAGAGAGAAACAAAAATTCACTAAGAGATCTACAATAAATACTAAAGGGATTTATTCACGTTGAAATGAAAGCACACTAGACAATAACTCAATATGCATGAAGGAATAAAGTACACCAGAAAAAGCTACTACAAAGACAACTATAAAAGAGAGTATGAAATGTAAATGCAGGCCAGGCGCGGTGGCTCATGCCTGTAATCCCAACACTTTGGGAGGCCAGAGTGGGTGGATCATTTGAGGTCAGGAGTCTGAGACCAGCCTGGCCAACATGGTGAAACTCTGTCTCTACCAAAATATACAAAAATTAGCCGGCATGGTGGCATGTGCTTGTGGTCCCAGCTACTTGGAAGGCTGAGACAGGAGAATCATTTGAACCCAGGAGGCAAAGGTTGCAGTGAGCCAAGATTGCACCACTGCACTCCACCTTGGGCAACAGGGTGAGACTCTGTCTCAAAATAGATAGATAGACAAATAAAAAGACAGCATCAAACAATAATTAGAAATATGTGCTGATGGGCACATTATGTATAAAGATGTTATTTGTATGATGTTAATAGCCAAAAGGAGAGGAGGAAATGGAACGATATAGGAAAAAAGCTTTTTTAATAAGATTTAGTTATGCAACATATGTTATTAATAGAATAAAGGAAAAAATAACATGATCATCTCAATATACATACAAAAAGTATTGGGTAAATATTATATATTCTGACATTTTAACAAATAACTGACAAGAGAATTAAAATGGTACACTAGATAATATCTATTTAACAAAAAAGAAGTCAACAATGGAGGAATAGAGGAACAAAAAGGATATAAGATATATAGAGGACGTGCGCGGTGGCTCACACCTGTAATCCCAACACTGGGAGGCCAAGGTGGGTGGATCACAAGGTTAGGAGTTTGAGACCAGCCTGGCCAATATGGTGAAACCTTGTCTCTAATAAAAACACAAAAATTAGCCGGGCATGGTGGCATGCACCTGTAGTCCCAGCTACTTGGGAGGCTGAGGCAGCAGAATTGCTTGAACTCAGGAGGCAGAGGTTGCAGTGAGGTGATATTGTGCTACTGCACTGCAACCTGGGTGACAGAGCGAGACTCCATCTCAAAAAATAAATAAATAAAATATATACTATGATCAGGTGGGATTCATCTCAGGAATGCTAAGTTGGTTTAATGAATAAGATTTAGTTATGCAACATATGTTATTAATAGAATAAAGGAAAAAATAACATGATCATCTCAATATACATACAAGAAGTATTGGGTAAAATCTAACATTCTTTCATGATTTAAAAAAATCAACGAAATAGAAATAGAAGGAAATATCTTCAACCTGATAAAGCACATCTATGAAAAACTCAAAGCTAATATAGCATACTCAATGATAAAAGACTGCAAGCATTCCCTCTAAGATCAAGAATAAGACAAGGATTTTGCTCTCACTTCTTCTATTCAGAATTGTATTGGGGATTCTAGCCAGGGCAATAAAGCCAAAAGAAAAAATTAAAAAACAAATAATAAGAGGCATCTAGATTAGAAAGGAGAATTAAAACGCTCTCTCTCTCTATATATATATATATACACACACATATATGTATATTACAAATGTCATAATCTTATATACAGAAAACCCGAAGAGATCCACAAAACAAAAACAAAACCTCTTAGAATAAATAAATGCCTTTCAGCAGGGTTGCAGAATTCAAGATCAGTATCTTGGACCAAATATAAAATTAATTGTATCTTTACTCAATAGTAATGAATAATCTTAAAATCAAATTAGGAAAACAACTTCATTTACATTAGCATCAAAAACAAAATTCTTAGGAATAAATTTAACCAAAGAAGTATAAGACTTTTACGAAGAAAACTACAAAATACAATTGAAAGAAATTAAAGAACACCCAAATACCTGGAAAGACAGTCCATGTTCACGAACTGGAAGAAAATATTAAGATGGCAATACTACCCAAACTGATCTACATATTCAACGCAATCTCTGAAAATCTCTGCTGGCTTTTTTGCAAAAATTGACAAGCTGATCCTAAAAATTATATGGAAATGCAGAGGACCCAGAATAGCAAAACAATCTTGAAAAGAAAACAAGGCCGGGCGCGTTGGCTCACGCCTGTAATCCCAGCACTTTGGAAGGCCAAGGCACGGTGGATCATGAGTTCAGGAGAGAGACCATCCTGCCTAACACGGAAACCCCATCTCTAATACATTAAAATAAGCCAGGCGTGGTGACGGGCACCTGGTAGTCCAGCTACTTGGGAGCTGAGGCGGGAGAATGGCTGGAACCCGGGAGGCAGAGCTTGCAGTGAGCCCAAGTGACTCACTGCATCAGCTGGGCAGAGTGTGGTGATTCTCTCAAAAAAAAAAAAAAAAACGAAAAGAAAAAAAGAAACAATTGGACTAACACCTCTTTTTTTTCTCTTTATTTTTATTTGTTATTTTTAAATTTTTACTTTTAAATGAACATTTCTTGATTTCAAAACTTATTACAAAGCTATAGTAATCAAGACAATGTGGTACTGGCATAAGGGCAGACATATAGATTGATGAATTAGAACTGAGAATCCAGAAATAAATCCTTACATTTATGGTCAATTGATATTTGACAGGGGTTCCATGACAACTTAATGGGAGAAAGAATAGCTTTTTTAACAAATGCTCCTGGGACAGCTGGGTATCCACATGCAAAAGAATTAAGTTGAACTACTACCTCAAATCATATACAAAAATCAACTCAAAATGGATCAAACACCTAAATGTAAGAGCTAAAACTATAAAAATCTTAGAAGAAAACATAGGTGTAAATCTTCATGACCTTCATGACCTTCAGCAACAATTTCTTTTCTTTCTTTTTTTTTTTTTTGAGACATTGTCTTGCTCTGTCACCCAGGCTGGAGTGCAGTGGCGTGATCTTAGCTAACTGTAACCTCTGTCTCCCAGGTTCAAGCAATTCTCCTGCCTCAGCCTCCCCAGTAGCTGGGAATACAGGCATGTGCCACCACACCCAGCTAACTTTTGTATTTTTAGTAGACACGGGGTTTTACCATGTTGGCCAGGCTGGTCTTGAACTCCTGACTTCGTGATCCTCCCACCTCGGCCTCCCAAAGTGCTGGGATTACAGGCATGAGCCACCGTGCCCAGCCAACAATTTCTTAACCATGACACCAAAAACCCAATCAGATAAAAAATAGATATGTTGAACTTCATCAAAGTTAAAAACTTTTGTACATCAAAGGGCACTATCAAGAGAATAAAAAGACTTCACAAAACGGGAGAAAATATCTGCAAATCATGTATCTAATAAAAATCTAGTGTCCAGGCCGGGTGTGGTGGCTCACACCTGTAATCCCAGCACTTTGGGAGGCTGAGGTGGGCAGATCACCTGAGGTCAGGAGTTTAAGACTAGCCTGACCAACATCATTAAACCCCATCTCTACTAAAAATACAAAAATTAGCGGGGCATGGTGGCGAGTGCCTCTACTCCCAGCTACTCGGGAGGCCGAGGCACGAGAATGGTTTGAACCCGGAAGGCAGAAGTTGCAGTGAGCCGAGATCATGCCACTGCACTTCAGCCTGGGTAACAGTGAGACCCTGTCTCAAAAAAAAAAAAGACAAATAATCCAATTTTTTAAATGGGCAAAGGACTTGAATAGACACTTCTCCAAAGAAGATATACAAAAGCAAGTCACATAGCTTGTAACTTCATCCTGTGTAGAGAGGTGAAGTGGCTGAGGCTGCAGGTGACTGGATGACCTTCCCAGAGCCACCACACATAGCTGGTAAGTGGCAGAGCTGGATCTTAAGCCAGGTCTGTTTGCATTCTTGCTGCCCCTCTGGTGATGCCCACACCATGCCCATCCCAGGGCCAGATTTGCATGTGGATCCTTGCTAAGGAAAAGGACATGGAAGTCTTTCTTAGGCTATTTATTTATACCCAATGTTGATGTCCTTCAAAGATACCAGATCTCACTTCACACATGAGTGGGTGCTGGGGAGGACTGAAGGTTTCCAGCCTTCTGGAGAAAGATGAAGAGTTGCCTCAGGGTCATCTTGGATTTAGGCCCTTGGTAGAGGCCAGCATTGAAGCACCAAGGTCCAAGGGGAAAGTCCCAGGTGGGATAACACAGACATTACATCTGGACACCCTGTGTTTCTCTTTTCTCTCCTATCTGTGTGGCTCATTTTAAATTTTTTTGTAGAGATGGGGCCTTGCTGTGTTGCCCAGGCTGGTCTCAAACTCCTAGGCTCAAGCAATCCTCCTGTCTCGGCCTCCCAAAGCACTGGGACTACAGGCGTGAGCCACACTGCCTGGCCAGCATTGCATCTCTATGGTGTGTTTTGATATGTACAGGGTGCATCCTCCTTCATTCTTATTCCAAATTTTCTTGGCTTCATCCTTCCCAGCGAACTTAGGCTTATCAAGTTCCAAACAAGTGCTGTCAGGCCAGCTGTGCTAAACAAACACTCAGGTGGGTATTATGGATTTTAGCAGACACTGTTTTCTCTAAATGAAAAAATATGGACATTTTAATGATAGTTTTGAGATTTGGCACCTCAGACTGAGGTCAGAAAAATAACCATAATGCTCAGGGCCTGCTGTTTGTGAGCATTTCAGCTTTTTGCTGAGCCTGGGCTAAGCTAAGTGCCCATGGTGCTCTGCTCCACCCGATGCAAATCATCACCCTTGGGAATTCAAATGTCTCTGGGTAAGATCTGAGTGTGGCAAATGCGTCAGTGAAAGTTCTTCCTGGCCAGGCACGGTGGCTCACGTCTCTAATCCCAGAACTTTGTGAGGCCAAGGCATGCAGATCGCTTGAACTCAGGAGTTCAAGACCAGCTTGGCCAACACAGCGAAATCCTGTCTCTAGGAAAAATACAAAAATTAGCCAGGTGAGGTGGTGCACACCTGTTGTTCAAGCTGCTTTGGAGACTAGGTAGGAAGACTGCTTGAGCCTGGGAGGCGGAGGGTGCAGTGAGCTGAGATCACACCACTGCACTCCAGCCTGGGTGACAGAGTGAGACCCTGTCTCAAAAAAAAAAAAGGAGACATGCAAACCAATTGTAGTGTCTCACATACAAATAAACCGACCACAAAATAAATAAATAACAATGTAAAAAGTTCTTCCTCAGAGGCTCAGCAGGGTCACCCCAGGATGCTCATCGTTTGTAATCACCACAGCCCCAATTCTTCCTCTGCCTTGCAGAGCCCCTGCAGGGTGTAGGGTCAGAGACACATTCTGGCCCAATGCTGCAGCCTTATGTCAACTGTGTGGCCTCGAGGCAATAGGATAGCCTCAGCTTCCCCAAGCTGACATTTTTTTAAATCCTCTTAAAACATTTTGGTGGCATTAACCAAAATGTACATTCACATTATTGTGCAACCATCACCTCCATTTCCCTCACCTATCTCATATTGCAAAACTTAGAACTCTGTCCCCATTAAACACTAACTCCCCATTTTCCCCTTCCGCCAGCCCCTGGCAACCACCATTCTACTTTCTGTCTCTATGAATCTGACTACTCTAGTACCTCATATAGGTGGAATCACACAGGATTTGTCTTTCTGTGTCTGGCTTACTTCACTCAGCATAACGTCCTCAAGGTTCATCCAGGTTGTAGCACTGTGTCAGAATTTCCTTCCTTTTTAAAGTTGGATAAGGCCCCATTATATAGATGAATCATGTTTTGTTTATCCAGTTATCTGTAGATGGATGCTGGGGTTGCTTCCACCTTTCTGCTATTGTTTGGAGTGCTGCTGTGAATGCGGGTGGGCACCAGGTTGACTTTTGATACCGGATGGAAGGAGGAGAGCACAGTGCTCCTTGGCCACCTCCACAAGGAAAGCCTTCCTGGCCAGGGAAGCCCCTCATGAACTAGGCTAAGAAGAGCATGGTCAGTGAGTTTCTTCATGGATGGTTCTACTATAGCCTCAGCACATCTTGGAGTCCACCCCATGGCTCCTGGGCTCACCTGGTCATTCCATTCACCTGACTCCAGAAAGTGCTCCTGGCTCTTTCCTGTTTTAGTCTGGATTCCACTTCACATTCCACACCATTGTCATCTCCAGAAGCTTCAAACATTCTCTAAACTGACGTAAATGTCCACCTCTTCCTGACCCCCAAATTGTCAGTAGGTCACTGGGAACTCATGGTGTCAACTCACGGTGTCATCAGAAAACCCTTACATCCTCAGCCTCTTCTCAGACATCCCTCCACTCTCTTACTCTGCTAGAAGCTGGGCTCTCCCCTGAAGACGCCGTTTCTCCTGCAGCTCTCTCAAGGGGTGGCTGTTTTTGTCTCCCACACCCTGCCTTCTCTAAGGACCTGCAACTGACAGAATTCTTCCCACTTTTCCAGCATATTCCTCCCCTCTCCTTCCATAACAACTCAGCCTCTCCAAAAGCATACTTGGGGACCACATCACCCTCCAGCCCGGCTTGCTGCAGTCACCTCTAGACCTCCAGCCATTCTGCCCACTCAGGGAAGGTTTCTCATCCTCCTCACACTGTCCTTCTGTCACCAGACACTCCTGTGCTCATTTCTGGCAGCTTCAACAATGTTGTTCATGAATCCTCCTGCCTCTGCTCCCCAATCTCTTCCTCCACAACCTTCTTTCCCTCCAACACACCTGACCCACCTTCATGGAGTCCTGGCCAAGGCTGAGACTTGTCACTCTCAATAACTGCATCTTCTCCAGAGTTTCTGCTTCAGGTGTCCCCTCTTTGACAACTGCCTCCACCTTGCCAGCCTATTTCCTCCACCTGTCCCTCAGCCTTGTCTGGCTGACATCTAGTCCCATGCCCTTGTACAGCTACACTGTAGGAAGCAACGACACGCCTCAGCTGCCAGCCTCCCCACACTCAGCCTCCCTGCTCCATGTGTGCCCGGAATCTGGTTCCTTCCCCATCTCCCTGGCATCCGCACATCCTCCCTCACTGGGCACTTTCCCCCACAGGCAAGAGAATGCACTGTTATCTTTCCATACTTTCAAAAAAAAAAAAAAAAAGGAAAGAAAACACCCTCCCTAATCCCACATCCCTTTCCGATGATCTCCCCATGTCTCCGTTCCCCTTTACAGCAAGACTCCTCCCAAGTGAGGTCTGCCCTCGGTCCCCACTCCTGACACCATCTTGTAAAGCCACCAGCAACACACGTCTTGCCAAACCCAATGGCTGCCCCTCAGGCCTTGCTCAACCTCTCAGCAGTTTGTCACCCATCACTTCCTCTTTCTTGAAACCCACGGCCTCGGCCGGGCACGGTGCCTCACGCCTGTAATCCCAGCACTTTGGGAGGCTGAAGCGGGCAGATCACAAGGTCAGGAAGTTCAGACCACTGTGAAACCCCATTCCCAAGACCAGCTCAGCTGGGGAGACTCTATCCCAGCGGCGCTAGAGGAATTAAAGACACACACACAGAAATATAGAGGTGTGAAGTGGGAAATCAGGGGTCTCACAGCCTTCAGAGCTGAGAGCCCCGAACAGAGACTTACACACTTATTTATTTATTTATTTATTTATTTATTTATTTATTTATTTTTTGCAACAGAGTCTTGCTCTGTCACCCAGGCTAGAATGCAGTGGTGCAACCTTGGCTCACTGCAACCTCCACCTTACCGGTTCATGCCATTCTCCTGCCTCAGCCTCCCGAGCAGCCAGGACTACAGGCACCCACCACCATGCCTGGCTAATTTTTTGTATTTTTAGTAGAGACAGGGTTTCACCGTGTTAGCCAGGATGGTCTCGATCTCCCAACCTCGTAATCTGCCCACCTCGGCCTCCCAAAGTGCTGGGATTACAGGCATGAGCCACTGCGCCCAGCTACCCACATATTTATTAACAGCAAACCAGTCATTAGCATTGTTTCTATAGATATTAAATTAACTAAAAGTATCCCTTATGGGAAATGAAGGGATGGGCTGAATTAACTGCAGCAGGAACATGCCCTTAAGACACAGATTGCTCATGCTTTTGTTTGTGGCTTAAGAATGTCTTTAGGCGGTTTTCCGCCCTGGGTGGGCCAGGTGTTCCTTGCCTCATTCCCGTAAACCCACAGCCTTCAAGCTTGGGCGTTAGGGCCATTATGGACATATCACAGTGCTGCAGAGATTTTGTTTATGGTCAGTTTTGGGGTCAGTTTATGGCCAGACTTTGAGAGGCTTGCTCCCAACACCCCATCTCTACTAAAAATACAAAAATTAGCTGGGTGTGGTGGTGGGCGCCTGTAGTCCCAGCTACTCGGGAGGCTCAGGCGGAGAATGGCGAGAAACTGGGAGGTGGAGTTTGCAGTGGGCCCAGATCGAGCCACTGCACTCCTGCCTGGGCAACAGAGGGAGACTGTCTCAAAAAAAAAAAGAAGAAACCCATGGCCTCACTCCTGCCCACCCAGCTCAGCTACTCCTGGGAGGCTCCAGGGCTTGGTCTTTTTTCTTCTGGGCTTTAGGCTTCTATATTTCCCTGTCTACTCACCTTCCCCACTTGGATGTCGAAATGAAATCTTGCGCCTGACTCTGGATCCCTGAGTCTTCTCCATGTCAGCAACAGCAGGCACTGAGGGGCATCCTGGATTCCTCTCCTTCCTGCACTCTCCAGAGCCGCTCCATCTGCTCTGCCCTTGCTGGGCTGAGTCCCCTCATCTCTCACCTGAACTACTGCAATGGCCTCCTAGCCAGGCTTTACTTTTAATTTTATTTTATCTTATTTTTTTGAGATGGAGTCTTGCTCTCGTTGCTCAGGCTGGAGTGCAGTGGTGCGATCTTGGCTCACTGCAACCTCCACCTCCCGAGTTCAAGTGATTCTCCTGCCTCAGCCTTGCAAGTAGCTGGGATTACAGGTGCCTGCTACCACACCCAGCAATGTTTGTTTTTTTTTTTATTTTCTGAGATGGGGTCTCACTCTGTTGCCAGACTGGAGTGCAGTGGCTCAATCTTGGCTCACTGAAACCTCCGCCTCCGGGGTTCAAGGGATTCTCCTGCCTCAGCCTCCTGAGTAGCTAGGACTACAGGCACATGCCAGCATGCCCAGCTAATTTTTTATACTTTTAGTAGAGACGGGGTTTCACCATGTTAGCCAGGATGGTCTCCATCTCCTGACCTTGTGATCTGCCTGCCTCAGCCTCCCAAAGTGCTTGGATTACAGGCGTGAGCCACTGTGCCCAGCCTATTAGTTTATTTTTAACTCTTGTGCCTCTACAATCACTTCTCTGCATGGCTACCAGATTGCTTATTTTTAAATTTTTATTTTATTTTTTGAGACAGGCTCTTGCTCTGCTGCCGAGGCTGGAGTGCAGTGATGCAATCATGGCTCACTGTAGCCATGAACTCCTAAGCTCAAGTAGTCCTCCTGCCTTGGCCTCCTGAGTAACTGAGACCACAGGTACACACTATCACGCCGAGCTGATTTTTAAAAATTTTTCATAAAGATGGGGTCTCACTGTCTTGCCTAGGCTGGTCTCAAACTCTTGAGCTCAAACGATCCTCCCACCTCAGCCTCGCAACAAAAAAATTGTTTAGAAATGTAAATTAGGTCCTGCTCAGAACTTTGCCGTTCCTCAGATAAGGCCTTGGGAGGTTCTGCCCTACCCATCTCTCATGAGCCACCCCCTAGCAGCTGCCTTGCCCATTCTGCTGCTCACACTGGCCTTCTCCTGCCCCCTACACCCTGACCCTTCCCAGTGAACCAGCATGTCCCTGCCACAGGGCCTTTGGACGTACTGTGCCCACCCATCAAGCTCTCTCCAGATTGTCACATGGTTCTCCCCGCATACCTTTCAGGTATCTGCTCACATTGTGTCAACCACTCAGGGACTTTCTCTACCATTCTCCCTACTCTCCCTGGCTCTTCTTTCCTCGCCTTGCTCTGCTTGTCTTCCTAGTGCTTATCAACACCTGTCATCTTGTGTATTTGGCTGATTCATGTCTGCATCCCCTACCAGAGTGTGAGCTCCAAAAGGGCACAGCCCGGTTTGTTTCACTTACTGTTCTATCTCTAGAAACTGGCAGGGTGCCTGGCACAAAGGAGCCCGTAGAGCATCTGCAGAGGAATCTTGGGGCTGCTCAGAAATGCGAGGCTGAAAGCATGGAAGTATATAAAACCGACGCTGGGTTATTGCTTATTCAGAGGCAAATACAACCAGCTATTTTAAACAATAAGTTTGTATAAGTAGAAAAAATTGCTTTGGAGAAAAAAATAAGGAATTCGTCTCATCCCATGTCTTAGCCCTAAATCTGTCTGTTTGCTCTGTCGCCCAGGCTGGAGTGCAGTGGCGCAATCTCAGCTCACTGCAACCTCCGCCTCCTGGGTTTAAGCAATTCTCTGCCTCCGCCTCCCAAGTAAGTGGGATTACAGGCAAGCGCCACTGTGCCCAGCTAATATTTTTTTTTTTAGTAGAGACAGGGTTTCACCATCTGGGTCAGGCTGGCCTTGAACTCCTGACCTCGTGATCTACCCGCCTCAGCCTCCCAAAGTGCTGTCTGGATTTTACACTTTTGAAAAGGAGGTCACAGTTACCAACTCAGGTTAATTATTCAAATATGCAGAAAGAGAACAGTCAAATCCTAGTACTAACTGCACAGAAATACTGACACAGATTTCACTAACATTTATTACTTCACCTCTATTGGAAGGGAAGACCTCTCATGCAACATACCAATGAAGCATGCTTAAAATTAATGAAGTTAACATACAACAGTGTTAGATTACTATTTATAAATAGGGAGGTACATATAAAAAGAAACTTTCAGGCTAGACTTGGTGGCTCCTGCCTGTAATCCCAGCACTTTGGGAGGCTGCGAAGGAGGATCGCCTGAGGCCAGGAGCTTCAGATCCCCATTTCTATATATATTTAAAAAGCAAGCAGAGCACGGTGGCTCATGCCTATAATTCCAGCACTTTGGGAGGCTGAGGCAGGCAGATCACCTGAGGTCAGGAGTTCGAGACCAGCCTGGCCAACATGGTGAAACCCTGTCTCTACTAAAAATACAAAAATTAGCCAGGCATGGTGGCACCCGCCTAAAATCTCAGCTACTCGGGAGGCTGAGGCAGGAGAATCACCTGAACCCAGGAGGCGGAGTTTGCAGCGAGCCAAGATCGTGCCACTGTACTCCAGCCTGGGCGACAGAGCAAGACTCCATCTCAAAATAAAATAACCAGGTGTGGTGGCATATGCCTGTGGTACCAGCTACTCAGAGGCTGAGGCAGGAGGATTGCTTGAGCTCAGGAAGTTAAGGGTACAGTGAGCTATGATCACACCACAGTACTGCACACTTCAGCCCAGGTGACAGAGCAAGAAGACTCTGTCTCTAAAAAGAAAAAAGGAAAAAAACATTTTGAAAGACTGGAGGGGCTAAGGTGGGGGTAAACAGGGAAAGAGTTATAACAGGAGACTGCTGTCTTTTGATATATACCGTAAATACTACTTAACTTTTTTTTGTTTGTTTGTTTAGATGGAGTCTTGCTCTGTTGCCCAGTCTTGAGTGCAGTGGCATGATCTCGGCTCACTGCAAGCTCTGCCTCATGGGTTCACGCCACTCTCCTGCCTCCGCCTCCTGAGTAGCTGGGACTACAGGCGTCCACCACCACGCCTGGCTAATTTGTTTGCTTTTTGCATTTTTAGTAGAGACGGGGTTTCACCATGTTAGCCAGGATGGTCTCAATCTCCTGACCTCGTGATCTGCCCGCCTCGGCCTCCCAAAGACTACTACTTAACTTTTAAACAACAAGCTTGTATTACTATGGGAAAAGTAAATATACTTATTTAAAATGTATATAAATCCATACTCCACAATGTACATCAAGATAATTCCCAAATGCATCAAGGATTTAAGACAAAACAATGAAAGTTCTAGAAGAAAACAACGAAAGTTCTAGAAGAAAGTTCTAGAAGAATTCAAGTTATAGAAGGTTATAAAAGAGCACACCTTTATAACCTTGGAATGGGGAAGGGCTTTCTAGCTTTGACTTATCCAAAGCCACAAAAGGGCTGGGCGCAGTAGCTCACACCTGTCAACCCAGCACTTTGGGAGGCCAAGGCGGGTGAATGACCTGAGGTCAGGAGATCGAGACCAGCCTGGCCAACATGGCAAAAACTCATCTCTACTAAAAACATAAACAGTAGCTGGGTGTGGTGGTGGGCACCTGTAATCCCAGCTACTCTGGAGGCTAAGGCAGGAGAATGGCTTGAACTTGGGAGGCAAAGGTTGCAGTGAACCAAGATCACATCATTGCACTCCAGCCTGGGCAACAAAAGCAAAACTCTGTCTCAAAACAAAACAAAACAATAACAACAACAACAAAAAACAAAGCTATAAAAGAAGAGACAAAAATTAAAAAATTTTTCTGCATGGCGAAAACAAATCATCATAAGCAAAAACAAAGACAATCATTGGGGAAGCTATTTACATCTCAAATCACAGACATAATCTCTCCAAAGTACTAAAAGTTCCAAGATGAGGTTTCCAAACACAAAGAAATATGGGCAATGGGGCCAGGCGCGGTGGCTCACGCCTGTAATCCCAGCACTTTGGAAGGCTGAGGCGGGTGGATCACGAGGTCAGGAGATAGAGACCATCCTG
>NW_016824266.1:517161-527393 GCF_001698545.2 Rhinopithecus bieti
AGAAAAGAAAAAAAAAAAAGAAAAAAAAAAAAAATTTATATATAGACAGAGAGAGAGAGACAGAGGCAATGGCAGGGTGTGGTGGCTCACGACTGTAATCCCAGCACTTTGGGAGGCCGAGGCGGGTGGATCGCCTGAGGTCAGGAGTTCGAGACCAGCCCAGCCAACATGGTGAAACCCCGTCTCTAGTAAATACAAAAAAAAAAAAATTAGCCAGGCGTGGTGGCAGGTGCCTATAATCTCAGCTACTCAGGAGGCTGAGGCATGAGAAATGCTTGAACCTTGAACCCAGGAGGCAGAGGCTGCAGTGAGTCAAGATCACACCACTGTACTCCAGCCTGGGTGACAGGGCCAGAATCTATCAAAAAAGAAAGAGAGGAAAGGGAAAGAGAGAGAGAGAGAGAGAGAGAGAGAGAGAGAGAGAGAGAGAGAGAGGCAATGAATATGAAAAGGCAGTTCACAGAAAAAGGAACACATAGAATTTTAAAACATTCAGTCTCATTTATAACAAAATGCAAATGTAAACTAAATTCAGACACCACTTCTCACCTATTAGGCTGGCAAAAATCCAAATGTCTGATAGCACTCTCTGTGGGCCAAGCTGTGGTTAAAGAGGCACTCTCCTATGATGCTCATGGGAGAACAAATTAATCCAATTCCCACAGGAGCAATTTGGCATGTTCTATCAGAAGCATAAACTCTTTGATCCAGCAAGTATATGTTTGAAACTTGCACACATGAACATATACATATGCACGTTAATGTTGATAGCATTGTCATAAGAGCAAAAGACAGGAAACAGTCCCTATGTTCATAATCTATGGGGTGACCCTACATCCCAGTTTGCTTGGGACAGCCCTGGTTTATACCTTTGCCCCAGTATAATTAATAATAGAACCCTGTTCACTCTTGAAAATGTCTGGATGGTTGGTTTTATGGCTACCCTAATCATAGGGGACTAGATAATTGATGCTATACCCATATAATAGAATACCATGCAACAGAAAAAAAGAATGTGGATGCTTTCTATGTATTGATAGGCAAATGTCTCCAAGACACATTGCTAAGTGAAAAGAAAAAAACCCAAACAAAAATGAAAAGCCAGGTGCAGAATAAAATGCATAGCATGCTAACTTTGGGGTTAAAGCTAAGAGGATAATGCTACTCACATTTACCTGTATGTGCCTAAGAAACTGTGGAAGGATACACAAAATACTGATAACAGTAGTTACCAGTGTATACGCATCTGGAAAGGGAAGGGAAGGGAAGGGAAGACTGAGTGGCAGGGACTTTCACTGTATATTTTTTCATAATTTTTATTTTTGAGTCAAGTAAAAATAAATGTTTGAATCCATTCAGAGTTAAACTTTAAGATGAAAAGTATATAAATTGTCACAGACTTCTAACTGCCTACACAAGTCATCCTTCCTTTTTGTAATAGAACCCCAGATTAGATTTCCCACCCTTCCTTGAAGCTAGGTGTAGCCATGGGACTAATGAAATATAACAGCAAGTGTCACATGAGTCTTCTAAAAAGACATAAACTTTATCCTCTCACCCGGGATATAGTTGTGATGACTGGAACTCTAGCAGCCATTTTCACTTATGAGGATAAATGCCACTCCCTTAAGGACGTGAGAGCTAAAAGGTGCCTGGATCCCTAGTAATTTTGTGAATTCAACATGCTAGCTTTGGAAGTTTTACCTCTGGACTTCTTTTTTTAATGAAAAGTAAGGAAGTTTCTTACCTTAAAGCACTGTTTTTCGGGACTCTATTCCTCGCCACTTAACCTAATTCTAACTGATACGGACGTGTGCTGCTAAACTACCAAAAAATATATTAATTTTCATTACCCATTTTTGGTGTGATGACAGGACATCTCTATTTTCTTTGTACCTTTGGGATTTTCTGTACTGAACATGTATTTTAGCATCAACTGTCACTTTAAAACAACATTTACACGATTACAGAAAATGGATCTTCTAGTTTCCGGTTTTGTGTCAGGTAAATTTCACTTTCAAAGGAGATAATGACAGCAACCATCAAGAGGGATAGTATCTCACCACACTCAGAAGCCATTTGCTGTGGTGCTTTGTTAGCAGCAGAGATCCCATAGCATCCTTGCTGCTGCAGAAGCACAGGCTGAGGCCTTCCAGTTGAGGAAAAGCCGCCTGTTGCTTTAAATTGTAAGTGGGACCTAGAAGATGCTTGGAGCCAGATCTGATTGAGATTTGCCAAATCCCCAGGCTCAGCTTGTCTGCTTTCTGCTGGTAAACAGGTTTCTATTGTCTACGACTGTCTGAAGCAGGGGAGAAATCCTCCATGGCCTGCAGAGATGGATGATAAAACTCACATGGGTGCCCCACTGGCTCATTGACTCATCCTGGAATGATCGGAAGGCCGGAAGGCTGGCACATGTTCTTGGACTCAAACGTCGGTTTCCTATATTGCCATATACAAACAATTCCAGAGCGAGAGAACTTTTATAGAAGACGTGTTGAAAGTGGCTGAGAAGACCATCAGCAGGGAGCTCCCAGATGCCTGCAATTGTGCAATCTGTGAGTCATCCTGTTGGCCTCCTGCTGTGCTTCTCCAGCTGGGCTCACAGCCTCTAAGGGATGAGGCCTGTCACAACTACCTGAGCGGTGCTATGATGCACCTTTCTGGCATGTCATTTTTATGCAAAAATTTATGGAGGGGAAAGTCATCTTTTTTTTTTTTTTGAGACGGAGTCTTGCTCTATCACCAGGCTGGAGTGCAGTGCCGCGATCTTGGCTCACTGCAACCTCCACCTCCCAGGTTCAAGTGATTCTCCTGCCTCAGCCTCCTGAGTAGCTGGGACTACAGGCACGTGCCACCACACTCAGCTAATTTTGTATTTTAGTAGAGATGGGGTTTCACCATGTTGGCCAGGATGGTCTTGATCTCTTGACCTTGTGATCTGCCTGCCTTGGCCTCCCAAAGTGCTGGGATTACAGGCGTGAGCCACTGTGCCTGGCCTGAAAGTCGTCATTTTTATATTAAACTATCACTGCTGTGTTATGAGGGGAGTAGAAACCTTTTATTTATTTTGTATAAATTTAGGGGGTACAAATGCAGCTTTGTTCCATGGGTATACTGAATAGTGGTGAAGTCTGGGCTTTTGGTATAACCATCACCTGAACAGTGTACATTGCACCCATTAAGTAACTTCTCATGCCTCACTCCCCTTCCACCTTCACACCCTTCTGAGTCTTCCATGTCTATTATTCCACTCTGCATGTCCATGTGTACATATTATTTAGCTCCCACTTATAATGAGAACATTCAGTATTTGACTTTCTGAAAATTCTGAAGCATTTATAAGGCTTCAAAAGAAAAGATTTCAAAAAGAATTATTGTAGTACACAGCTTCAAACTGTGTTCTGAGACCCCCTAGGGGGCCACTGGGGTACTTTGGTCTAGGGAAAAGGTTTAAAACTCTGACTTACAGGATTTCACGCTGACACTAACTGAAATTATCTTTGGGTCTGTATTACATCCCATCTTGTCTAGACACATTCACCCAATTTCTTCATGAAGAAAGGTGTTTTTTTTTTTTTTTTTTTTTTTTTTTTTTTTATAAAAGGTGGCTGGAGAAAGTGGGTCTTTTCCATCCTATACACCCAGCTGGCCACTGGGGCCTCCTTTGCCCCACCTGGCATCCCTTCCCTTCCCACTCCCTGGGCACCTCCACTGCAGTACCTGGTGGCTGTCTCCTGACCTCAGAAGGCTCAACTCTTGCAACATGCCTGCCACTGGGCTCCCAGGCACACATTTCCTACTGAGGAGGTGGTGCCAGGACACACTAGGGGACCAAAGACACAGCTCCCTGCCCTGGCACAGCTTGCAGTCCCTGATTGACGGTGGGAAACAGACATTTACCCCAAAACGACACCCATAGCTGGAGAGTTAAACATCTGATGATGACCCTGAAGGAAAATTAAGGCCACATTTTTTTCAGGGGTCCCAGTTTAATTGGGATAGGGAAATGGAGGGGTGCTTCTCTAAGGCAGTCTTGTTTCAGGTAGTCCTGAAAGGTGAATAGAAGCTGGTAGGTGGAGGACAGACACGGATGACTCGACGGGCTGCAGTGGGATTGGATGGGCACCTTCTAAAGGCTTTGGCTGGAAAATTCGGGTCAAATAATCCAAACTGGTTCCCACCAGGGCCTGGAATAGGCCACTGGGCTTTAGAGCAAGATGCCTCCAGTGGGTGCCGTGGTTGTAGGATGGCAGGAAGCCCATCACAGTTTCCTTCCCTAAGAGGCGGCACCGAGGAGGCCACACTGCATCTGGAGTGTATCTGCTTAGGGCTGCCAGCAGTCCGGATAGGCACTGGACAGCTGCCCAGGATGCAGAGGAGAAAATAAACTTCCTCCTGGAGACTGAGAAGGGACAGAAACCAGACGCTGGTGGAAGGCTCAGGACCTGCCTGGGTGATTCACTCAGGCTTCACTACTTGCTCCTCCTGCCTGGGCCTCTGGCTGTCCCCAGTCACACAGAGTGACCTGCCTGCCCCAAGGCTCTTACAGGGCTGCCAGCGAAATCTGAAATTCAGATAAACAACCAATAATTCCTGAGTCTGTCCCAAATATTGCAGGAGGTATACTTATGCTAAGAAATTATTCACTGTTAGCCGGACGCGGTAGCTCACACCTGAATCCCAGCACTTCGGGAGGCTGAGGCGGGTGGATCATGAGGTCAGGAGTTTGAGAACAGCCAATATGGTGAAACCCCGTATCTACTAAAATTACAAAATAAAATGGGCGTGGTGGCGCGCACCTGTAATCTCAGCTACTCAGGTTGGGGCAGGAGAATCGCTCGAATCCGGGAGGCGGAGGTTGCAGTGAGCTGACCTCATGCTACCTGCACTGTAGACTGGGTGGCAGGGCCAGGCTCTGTCTCAAAAAACAAACAAAAAAAAATTATTCATTGTTTATCTGAAATCCAAATTTAATTGGGTATCCTGTGTTGTATGTGGTGACTGTACTCAGCCTACAAACTAGGCCCGTACCCGAGGAAAGGTTTAAGACTCCCACTTTTAAGGGGCCAGAGGAGGCAAAAGAAGATACAAGCCCAAGGCAATGCACTGAATGTTTGTGTCCTCCTCTCCAAATTCCTCTGCTGAAACCCTAACCAGAGTGAAGGTATAAGAAGCTGGGGCCTTGGAGAGATGACCACGTCATGAGGATGCAAGGATTCCTGCCCCTGTAAGAAGAGGCCAGGAGCAGCTCGCTCTGTCCCCAAGTGAGGACACAGCAAGAAGATGGCCTTGGGCAACCAGAAAGGCCTTTTCTAGAGCCCGACCACGCTGCCACCCTGAGCGCAGACTCCCAGGACCACCAGACACCAACGTCGTTTCTAAGCCGCCCAGTCTAAGGTGCCTCGCGACGGCCGCCCGGACGGACGGACGGTCACCCACAAAGATACGGAGGACAGCCCAGGCCCAGTGCAGGCTCGGGAGAGAGGGAGGGAGGAACAGCGGCGGGAGACAGGGCTGGGACCAAGTCCCAGCACTGGCCTGGACAGGCGAAGTTTGGGGCGGCCTCCTGTGGCAGGGATTGGGGAGCTTAAGCCAACGGGCCGAGTAGGCGGTGACTGCGCGCACCGGCCCGCGCCGGACCCGGAGCGGTCGTCTGCTGAATGGAGCCCCGATGTGGCCAATACGGGCCAGGTCACCGGCGCGGAGCCGCAGCCTGAGGAAGCCCCTGCGGCGGGTGTCCCGCCCAGCAGCGCGAGGTCGCCGGGCATCTCTGTTCCCTGGCCAGGAGCCCAGCCTAGGGGCGCCCTCCAGCGCCTGCGGGAGCCGGGCTGGGCCGGGGGGAAGGGGTCCTCGGGCGTAGACCCAAGCCCGGCCCACACCGTCCACGAGGTGCAGAGGCGCGGTCCCAGGCTGGGCGGCCCTAGCCCTGAGGGGATTTGGCCGCGCTGGCTCAGCCTGGCGCCAGGCGGGCACCCCTTGGGAGTCCTGAGGAGCACGTCCCCTCAGGACTCCGCGGGTACCCCGGAGCGGTTACCCCGGAGCCGGTTACCCGCGGCTGTCCCCGCCCAGCCCCTCTTCAAGAGCACCAGCGCACCGTGGCAGGCACGCTGGTCGCCCCTAACCTTCCAGGCGAACAGCACCCGGATCTCCCTCAGGGGAAGGGCGTTCGCGTCGGGGAAGCTGCGCCCGCCTCCACCCAGTGCGAGCCTGGGCAGCTCCAGACCTGGGGCTGGGGGGCACTGCCTTCACCCGGATTGACTGGGCCAGGGACTACAAGCTGGGCCAGCGCAGGGACCTTTGTCTTTGGTCCCCACCTGACTCCGTTTTGGCCAATGGGATGGGGCTGGAGGCGGGCGCCGGGCAAGGCCTGCCAGCGGGGCTCCAGGGAGTTCTGACAGGCGCCAGCCCTGGCTTCTGCTGCCCTGAGAAAGAAACGCACCCACGCGCTCGCTGCGGGCTGACCGGGCACTGAGGCCTGGGGCCCAACTGGTTTCTAATCTTTATCAGATGGGAATCACGTGCTTGTTTTCTTTCTTTGAGGCAGGGTCGGGCTCTGTTGCCCAGGCGAGAATGCAGTGGCGCCATCACAGCTCACTACAGCCTCGACCTCCCAGGTTCAAGTGATTCTCCCGCCTCAGAGTCCCAAGTAACTGGGACCACAGGCACGCGCCACCACGCCCGGCTCATTTTAGTTTTTTGTGGAGATGCAGTCTCTTTGTTGCCCAGGGTCATCTTGAACTCCTGCTCAAGCCATCCTCCGTGTTGGCCTTCCAAAGCGTTGGGAAGCCACCGCGCCTGGCCTTGTTTTCAAGTAAGAGATCACAGCAAGTGCTCTTCCTTCTCCACAACAGGTGACCAATGGTGGAGCATTGAGCGGTGGCAGAGTGCAGGCTTTGGTGCCAGATCACTTGGGTTTAAATCCTGGCTTTGCCTTCTCCAAGCTGAGCTGCTTTAGGCAAATTATTGAGCCTTTCTGTGCCTCAGTTTTCTGGTCTATAAAATGGTCTAGCAATGACCTAATTCACTGGTGCTGCAATCCCTTCTAAGGGAGGAGACCACCCCTCATATTGTCTTATGCCTAATTTCTGTCTCCAAAGAAAGAAGTAAAACTAAAAGGCAGAAATGAAATCCACAGGCAGACAGCCCGGCGCCACACCCTGGGCCTGGTAGTTAAAGATCGACCCCTGACCTAATTGGTTATGTTATCTATAGAGTACAGACACTATAGTAAAACACTATGAAAATCCCTGTCCTGTTCTCTTCCGTTCTAATTACCGGAGCGTGCAGCCCCTAGTCACGTACCCCTGCTTGGTCAATCGATCACGACCCTCTCACGCAGACTCCCTTAGATTTGTGAGCCTTTAAAAGGGACAGGAATTGCTCACTCAGGAGCTCAGTTGTTGGGAGGACATGTCTTGCGGAAGCTCATGTCTGAATAAAGCCCTTCCTTCTTTAACTCGGAGTCTGAGGGGTTTTGTCTGCTGCTTGTCCTGCTACACTTCAACTCGGGGGCTGGCTCAGACCCATGCTCCTGCTGGGCTTCCAGCTGCAGTAGCACAAAGCTGCAATCCCCAGGAAGGTTGACTTGTTTGGGAGAAGCCTGATTCCCATCCCAGGACACATACCAGCCTGCAGCCCATCCCGCTTACTACTGCCTTTGGAGGGAGACAGCTCTGGGCTACAAGAGTCTTGGCCTGTTTTTAAACAGGCAGCCGTAGTCAGTGCCATTTGACCCCCCCTCCCCCCACCCCAGCTGACAGCCAGGGCAGCCTACCGCTGACTGGTTACCCGTGAGGCAATCCCATGTGAAAATCAGTGCCTGCTCAGGCAGGATGGGGACACCTAACACAGGCTGATCTGATTCTTCAGCTTGTGTGATGGTTAACTTTATGTGTCAACTTCACTGGGCCAAGGGATGCCCACATAGCTGGTTGAACAGTGTTTCTGAGGTGGCTGTAGGGTGTTTCTGGAAGAGATTAGTATTTGAGTTGGTGAACTGAATCAAGCAGATACCCTCCCCGACGTCAGTGGGCATCACCCAATCCACTGAAGGCTTGAATATGAACAAAAGGTGGAGGAAGACTGAATTCTTTAGGCCTTTGAACACCACCAATGGCCTTCCTGGGTCTCCACTTGGACACAGCAGATTGTGGGACTTCTCAGCCTCCAGTCACATGAGGCAGTTCTGTATAATAAATCTCATTCCCTATCTGTCCACCTGTCTACCTATCTATAGTTCTATCTATCTATCTATCATCTACCTATTGGGTCTGTTTCTCTGGAGAACCTTGACTAACACAGCTTGGTAACTACAGAAAATACAGAAAGATTCCATGGATTGATAATGGGAGGAGAAAGAAAGAAGAGACGACTTTGGCAGGCAGAATAATGGTCCCCAGAGATGTCCACTCCCGAGTCCCTGGAACCTGTAAATGTGTTACCTTACACAGCAGAAGGGACTCTCGAGATGTGATTAAGGTTGGAGACCTTGCAATAGAAAGAACAGCCTGGATTCTCCAGATAGGCCCAATCTACTTACATGAGTCCTTAAAATCAGATTGCCTTTCCCAGTGGCAGAGAACCAGGGGAGATGTGACTGGAAGAACAGCCACAGAGGTAACGCTGCTGGCTTTGAAGATGCAAGAAGGGGCCACAAGCTAAGGAATGTGGGTGGCCCCTGGAGGCTGGGAATGGTGAGAAGGTGGATTCTCTTCTAGAGCCTCCAGGAAGGAAGCAGCGCTGGAAGCAGCGCTGTGACACCTTGATTTTAACGCAGTGAGGCTATGCTGCCCTTCTGAACCCCAGGACTGTGAGATACCAGTTCCTGTTGTTTTAAGCCACTGAGTTTGTGGTAATTTGTTACAGCAGCCACAGGAAGCGAATACAATGATAAACAGTGAGCGGTCATGACCCAGCCCCAGGGAGTCACAAAATGAGGGTTGCCCCAAAAGACCTTTGAGGAGAGTTGCCTAAAAAGGTAGGATCTGAAGTCAGTGCACAAGTTGGAAATTCTCCTGTGTCAGTGGCCATCAAGATACCATCTGGAACATCTAAAAATCCTCTCAAATGGCCCCAACACAGTCAAGTTTTCCTCCAGAGATGGGCCGAGCATTAGATGAAATAGTTGGCTGGCAGTTAAGGTCCATACTGTATCCAAACAAACAAGCAAGGAAAGAAAGCTTTAAATACTGAAACTGCACTCAGTGTCACAGGATACTCACACCATGAGGGACCCATAGGAGCTGAGGCTGTAGACGGGACCAGCTACATGGTTCATGCTTGCTCGGGGGCACATGATTATTGGCTGCAATGGCAGGTGGCAACAGACACATCCTGCTTTTTAACAGCTGGGCGTAGTGGCTCACACTTGTAATCTCAGCACTTTGGGAGACTGGGGTGGGAGGATCACTTGGGGCCAGAAGTTTGAGGCCAGCCTACAAAAAGTAAAAATAAAAAAAGTCAGCTGGGTGTGATGGCGTGCATCTGTAGTCCTAGCTACTTGGGAGGCTTAGATGGGAGGATCCCTTGATCCCAGGAGTTTAACGTTCTAGTTTGCCAGTATCATGCCACCACACTCCAGCATGGGCAACAGAGTGAGACTGTCTCAAAGAATTTTTTTTTTGAACTAACCTTATTTTTTCTTTCAACCATAGGTAGTCAAATGTGTGGAAGTGAAATGTGAGTTCGAAATGCCTTCCCAGGACTCAGTATGGCTCATTTCCCTCCTTGTCATGAGCTGCATGTCCCCATGATTCCAGGCAGCCTGCCTGGGTGTCTGTTCCTGGCTATCAGAAGAGCCCGGTGAAGTCCTCCTGCCCCTGAGAAGATCGAAGACTCTGCAGTGGTCAAGGTTCCTTCTCCAGCCAGATATGTTTTCTAGGATTAGACCTTTCAAATGGTGGCCAGGCCTTCTGAGGTCACATGCAGCAATAAAAGCAAGCTGCGGCTAACTTTTCCCATGTTCCATTTTCTGTTTTGCTATTTTTCTGATATGAGGGTAATGATCTGGTTTAAAGGGTGATATAAATAGTAACCCAGATGGACATATGGGAGGGGTGACTGGGCCGGCCCTTTGGCCAACACTGCAAGATGTCCAGGCCAAATCTTTTTACAGCATATTTTTCATAATCTAGAAAAATCGGCCGGGCGCGGTGGCTCAAGCCTGTAATCCCAGCACTTTGGGAGGCCGAGACGGGCGGATCACGAGGTCAGGAGATCGAGACCATCCT
>NW_016824266.1:527764-554406 GCF_001698545.2 Rhinopithecus bieti
AAAAAAAAAAAAAAAAAAAAAAAAAAAAAAAAAAAATCTTGGTGAGGTTTTAGTAGGGCAGGTGAGTCAAGTTATAATGTATCAATTTAATGAGTTTGGAAGGCTCAGAGATTCTGCTTGGAAATGTATTGTGTCCATACCACAAGTGATATTAGCAAAGAAAGAAGGAAAAATGACAAAGGTCTTAGAATGGCCAGGTTTTGAGTTTCCCCCCAGGGGTCTTTCTCATTTGCAATTCTGGGATTTTCACCATCAAGCTGGAAAAGGCTGGAAACAATTGTTGAAAAGATTGACTGCAGCTCTGAAACCAGGCTAGATGCGGAGGTGTTTATTCCTTTTGAGTTCAATGAAGAATTCCAAGTCAGAATGAGGGTGAGTGGGAGCTGGATATTTCCAGTAATTAATCAAAAATTATCTATTTAGCAACTGTTACACATTAGGCTGTAGCATTTTGAGCCAGTAAACACACAGCTCTGCTTCCAAGGAGCTCAGACTGCAGGATGTAAATGCACAGCCTAAGAATCCAAGCCCTTCTGGCTCAGGGAAGGAAGAGCCAGCTGTGGGTCACGGGGACACATGGTAGGCAGGTCCCCGTAGGCTCCTGGGTAGCAGAGACCACTGCCACAGACAGTGCACCAACAGACGCCTCAGGGGGCACATTGGGAGCCTCTCACCTGACACCTCATTTAATACCACCACTTTTTGGGGTGTTTTCTCTCCGTCACCATATGAGGAATCTAGGCTAGAGAAGTGGAGGAAGAGGCCCTGGGGCTTCAGTGCAACTAAGTAGCCTGAAGCCAGGTACCTGTAAAGTGTGTGTACTCAGACAGCCCAGGCTCGAAATGTCCACAGATGATGCTTCATTTTTGTAGCGGTCCAAGCCACAGGATAGGAACCTCCCTAATGGGGCCCAAACAGCGGCAAATACGGAAGAGATCATCCCAAGTGCTAAAACATTGGCCCTCCATAAAATGCATGTGTGTGCATGCGTTCACACATGCCTGCATATGCATGTGTCAACCACTGAGCAGCTGAAGACAGCTGCAGATGATCAGATGTTGGACAAACGAGACATGGTATCTCCTGGACACAGCTTCTCTTGTCAACTGACAGCCTGAGAGGGAAGTGAGCTGTGGCTGCCATCCTGGCTAGGTGATAAGTGATGATCCCTTATCTGAGCCTGTGCTGTCTGAGAAGATGCAGAGGCCCTAGGGAGAAAAAGGCTGGGACAGTGTGGCTTCCCTGGCAGGACGAAGTGAAAATTTCAGGACAAGTAGCCTCACTGCCCTGAAACACCACCTGCATTTTTTTTTTTTTTCAAATTTGATACAGGGTCTCCCTCTGTCACCCAAGTGGAAGTTCAGTGGTGCAATCATAGCTCACTGCAGCCTCAACCTCCTGGGCTTGAGCAATCCTTCCATCTCAGCCTCCCAAGTAGCTGGGGCTACAGGCATGTGCCACCAGGCCTGGCTAATTTTTTTTTTTTTTGAGACGGAGTCTTATTCTGTCAGCCAGGCCGGAGTGCAACGTTGCAATCTCGGCTCACTGCAACCTCCACCTCCTAGGTTCAAGCGATTCTCCCTGCCTCAGCTTCCCGAGTAGCTGGGATCACAGGCTCCTGCCACCACACCCGGCTAATTTTTGTATTTTTAGTAGAGATGGGGTTTTGCCATGTTGGCCTGGCTGGTCTCAAACTTCTGACCTCAGGTGATCCACCCGCGTTGGCCTCCCAAAGTGCTGGAATTATAGGTGTGAGCCACCGCACTCAGCTGGCTTGGCTAATTTTTTAAAAATTTTTCTTGTAGAGATAGGGTCTTGCCATGTTGCCCAGGCTGATCTTGAATTTCTGGCTGAAGCAGTCCTCCTGCCTCGACCTCCCAAAATGCTACAATTACAGGCATGAGCCACCATGCCCAGCCACCACATGTTATTTCTATGGACAGGATATGCCATTTCTCTTCTACATGCATGTCTATTGGCAAGTAAAATGGTAGTCAGGGAACTTCCTTGAGTTATAAAAATAAGTTGCACATGGCCTTTCTTTCATACGATGTTTCCTTCCTTTTTGTTAGCCTAAAGGGATCAGGATACAGATCAGAATGACTGAGTTTGGCTAAAGTGATCGGCAACTTGGGCTCCCACTGGAGAGGGGCTGGTATGGCCCCAGTGTGGAGGGAGGGAAACCACAACACCATCCAGCATAGAAACTGCTTTGAGCAGAGCTGGTTCTAGATCATTTACATGTAATCACTCAGAGCCAATCACAGTAAACACTGACTCCGGGTATCCCAAGACCACAACTGCCTTCCCACACAAAACCCTGGAGTAATTTCAGCTTAAACCCAACAACCAACAACTCAACTACTTGGGATATTACTTTCCCCCACTTTAATAGCAGGCAAAGTAGAAGCACAGGGAGAAAGAAAAATGCATCAGCTATGTCAACAAAACACAGGTGCATGAAGCAGCCCAAGTAATAACTCTCGGGTTGAATTGGTTCTGACTGTGCCTCAAGTTTCACTTAAAAACAAAGGCGCGGGTGATATAATGACCATCACCAAGCAGCTTCTCAGGAGCTCCCACAGGCTGCCTGCCCTGGGGCCACCAGGGAGATCCCCACCCCACTCAGTGGTTCTCCATGCAGCTGTGCATTGGAGTCGCCCAGAGAACTTTCGAAACATGTAGACTGCATCTCTGGTCCCATTCCAGACATTCTGAGTCAACCAACTGGGGCAACCAGTAATGTTTTCAAAACACTGCCCTGAAGATTCTGATAAAGAGCTGCAGCTGGGATCCACTAACAGAGCCAGGGCAGAGTCTCTTGTCCCCAGGTCAGTGGTGGCTTGAGACTCAGGGATCCACTGACCTGCAGAGCCCAGCTGCCACCTCTGCAAAGGTCTGGTTTGGAGGAGGGGACCGAGCTCCTGTCCTTTCCAGGTACAGGAAGGGGCTGAACCTGCAGCCCCCGGGGGTGTCCAATCTTTTGGCTTCCCTGGGCCACACTGGAAGAATTGTCTTGGGTCACACATAAAATACACTAATACTAATGATAGCTGATGAGCTAAAAGAAATCGCAAAAAAATCTCACAAAAAGATTACATATTTGTAGGCCGGGCATGGTGGCTCATGCCTATAATCCCAGCACTTTGGGAGGCCAAGGCAGGTGAATCACCTAAGGTCAGGAGTTCAAGACGAGCCTGGCTAACATGGTGAAACCCCGTTTCTACTAAAAATACAAAAAATTAGCCAGGCGTGGTGGCACACGCCTATAATCCCAGTTACTTGGGAGGCTGAGGCAGGAGAATTGCTTGAACTGAGGAGGCAGAGGTAGGAGAATCGCTTGAACTCAGAAGGCAGAGGTTGCAGTGAGCCGAGATTGTGCCACTGCACTCCAGCCTGGGTGAAAGAGTGAAACTCAGTCTCGGAAAAAAAAAAAAAAAAAGGTTACATATTTGTGTTGGGCTACATTCAAAGCCACCCTGGGCTGCATGTGGCCTGCGAGCCATGGGTTGGACAAGCTTACTCTAGAACCTGGCTCTGAACCAGTGGCTCAGATCAGCAATCAAGAGATGTACTTTGAATAGTAATGTTAGTCACTGTCATTCTCGGTCACTCACTGGATGAATGATCCTTCGTCAGAGGAGCACTAACAGGCTCTTTTGCACTTAAAACAGCAAGGGATGGGCATTACCCATTTCCCTCAACCACCTGTATGAGCCGCGCCCTCACTCGCTGTGTAGTGCACACTGATCTGCCCAGAAGAACATCGCAGAGCCACCAGATGGGCACCTGGGCTGGACCCAGCACTTCTGAGGGACTGGGGCGGCTCTGAGGAGGGCTCTGCTGCCACTTGGGGTAACCAGTAGGGTGCCAGGGGCAGCTGCATTCCTTTTTGTTAATTAAAAATGGGCCTTCCCGCATACCCTTAAGGGCTTCTTTGTCCCGTGCTGATGTAAGAGGCCTGGGAAAGCACTGAAGGCCAAGTCAGTCCAGAGCCGAAATACTGTCGGGATTTGCTGTCAGCCCAGGGTCCCCAGAGGCACACACCCTCAGCCTGCTCAACCCTGCAAAGCAGGCACAGGCCATTCCCACAAATATGACCTCCTGTCAAGTTCTGTGGGGGACAAGCCTGTGTGGGTGTGAATGGGAATGTGAAAGAACCAGAGGTCAAAGGCGTGGGCAACAAGGACCATGGGTTCCCTAGCATGAAAGAGGCCGGCTGCTCTGCAGCACAGAGACTATAGTGGCAGAGGTGTGGGGCCACCTCCCAGGGACTCCAGCAAAGCAGCCAGGGGTTCCCTTGCATTATCACAGGCTTTCCTCTTGCTACAATGAATCAAGTAAGGGACTATGAGAGCTAAAAATGTAATCAAGTTCTAGGTGTTAACATTGTTACCCAGAATTCTCATCTTTCCCCAAACGCGGGGCCCATGTGTTTCCAGGTTGTCCCAAAGCAGATGTTTGCTTTTGTGTGTGTGTGTGTGTGTGTGTGTGTGTGTGTTTTGGATAAAAAAAGCACAAGGTTCCCAAAAGCAAAGTTTTGTTGTTATTGTTGTTGCTTTTTCAGAGACACAGTCTCGCTCTGTTGCTCTGTAGCCCAGGCTGGAGTGCAGTGGCTCAATCATAGTTCACTGTGCCTCCAACTCCCGGACGCAAGCAGTCCTCCTGCCTTGGCTTCCTAAAGTGCTGAGACTATAGGTATGAATGCTACCACACTTACCCAAGGGCAAAGTTTTTATAAAGGCAAAAGCCAGGGTATTTTTAGCAAAAAAAAGGAGACTAATTTGGAGGTGCTGTTTCATTGAATCTCTGTGCGGATGTGTTCGTTCACCCAATGTAATTAGCAAAACAAGCCTGGGGGTGGGGTCTTGGTCTGGAAGGAGGGAGGCTGCCCTCTTTAGAAGTGTTCCATGGGAGAGCAAAACATCCCCAATTTACACTCCAGCTGCGTTTGCATTTGAGACAGGTACACGGTGGGACCGACTCTTTTTTTTTTTTTTTTTTTTTTGAGACGGAGTCTCGCTGTCACCCAGGCTGGAGTGCAGTGGCCGGATCTCAGCTCACTGCAAGCTCCGCCTCCCGGGTTCACGCCATTCTCCTGCCTCAGCCTCCCGAGTAGCTGGGACTACAGGCGCCGGCCACCATGCCCGGCTAGTTTTGTATTTTTTAGTAGAGACGGGGTTTCACCGTGTTAGCCAGGATGGTCTCTATCTCCTGACCTCGTGATCCGCCCGTCTCGGCCTCCCAAAGTGCTGGGATTACAGGCTTGAGCCACCGCGCCCGGCATATTTGGGTGTTGGTCCACTAGGATTGAGCCTGCCTTTGAAGTTCCTCTAGCTGGGTGGTGGGCAGAGCAGGGTCAGTGGACAGTAATCAGGTGCTTCCACAACAAATTGCAGTAGGTGGCAGTGGTGGCTGCTCCCGGCCCTCAGGGGTTATGTCCCAAAGTACCTGTAGATTAGGGCCACATACTGCATCACACTCTGCCAGTCAGGCTGGTCTGTGCTCAGCATCTTGCTGTGAGCTCCTGCAGGGGAAGGGAATGGAGGACACAGCACAAGGTAGGACATCACAGATCCCTTCCCCTCAGAGACTTCAATTCAGGTTAGGGCTTACGCTGCCTGGAAACCCTCCATCTACACAGATGGAATGTGAAGACCAGCACAGGTAGAGCTGAATATGATGAGTTAAAAGAAAAGACTTTTTCTCCCACTTATTCAGGAGACACTATCCCTTTCCAAAAATGGAAGACATGACCTCCTGCCACTTTCATCTTTTAACCGTATGACAGCATTTTTAAAAGTTTTAAAAAGAAAACTCAGGCATGGTGGCAAACACCTGTAGTTCCAGCTACTTGTGAGGCTGAGATTGGAGGACTGGTTGAGCCCGGGAGGTTGAGGCTGCAGTGAGCCGTGATTCTGTTACTGCACACTAGCCTGGGTGCTCTGGGTGACAAGAACAAGTCTCAAAAAAAAAAAAAAAAAAAAAAAAAAAAAAAAAAAGAAAATTAAAACTCACCCATAATTTAACGATTAAGATGATTTCCAAATTACATTTGGAAATTACAAATGTTTCAAAATTACATTTGAATCCACATTTCTAATTCCCCAGGCTCCCAGCACAGTGCACGCGCTATTATGTGGGCTGAGCATTTCACACGGGTCCCCATGCTGCTGTGCTGTTCTGTGGGCTGCCATTCTAGTGGATGCGCACTGACCAGGGAAACTGCTGTCCATGAGGGACATGGCATGCAGTGTATGCTCACCTCGTCAGCACCACAGACTTTGCGATCAGCATCTTTGTGCAGTATTGTTTTCTTCTGTCGAACTAGTCCCTCAAGATAAATTACTAAGAGTAGGATTATCATGAATCTTGAACCAATTTCGAATGCAACCATTTATTTTACCAGCATTGTTACCATTTAATGTGTTTTTGTTGTTGTTGTTTGGTGATTTTTTGCTTATTTTAGTTTTGCTAATTAGTGGTTTTACTGGTTAATTTATTTTTGTTCATTTTGCAAGTAAGCTTGTATTCAGCATGCGTAAAGTCCAGCCCAGAAAGGGAGGGGCAAGGGCATCCTGTCAGGCACTCAGTCAAGCTTTTCTGAAATTTGTGTCACTGGACATATTTAATAATGAACTTTGGGGTTGAATTTGGATTCCTGTGTGGTTACAAGAGATCAGTAGGAAAGGACTCTGATGTAAAGCCAGAAGCAGAGATGCCATGGAAAAGTAAGGCTGAACTTAGCACACTGGTCCCCTGATTCTTGTCCCCTGATTCAATATCTGAGCAGTCTTCATCTATTCTGCTTCCTGGTGATGCTAAAAAATTATCAGCATATCATTAGTCATGGGAAAGGTGTGAAAAAGGAGTGAAACATTCCACGCAGATATACCTAGAACAATTAAAAAAAACTTCCACAGTATACAAGGATAGAAAGTCTCCTTCTTCCTACACTGCTGTACTCATGACTACACACGGACTGAAGCCTAGCAAGCTAAAATCCTTACCACGTAGGTTTGCTAACATGACTTACAGAAAGCAAGTGATGAGGAATTGGGCATGCTATCTGGGGGACAGATGAGCTCTGGGCAAAGAAGGGATGCCTACAAACCCAAGAGAGATGGCAAGCTTTCCTCTCTATGATGGGAAGGGTGTCTTTAACCTTAGAGAAGACTCAGAAGTCCAGTCAATATTCACAGTTTTACGCAGACTATCTTACATGCTTGAACTTCATAATACTTGAACTAAAAATATTTGATACATTGTTAATATCACATTTGAGAATTTGTGAAGAAAGATTTTGCACATGTCAGGAGAGTATGCTGCATTAGGAATAATCTTATAATGCATGACATTTGTTTGAAATAGTAATTAAAATCTTCCAAAAAACCACCAGACCTATATGACTGTACTTGTGAATTCTATCTAATACTTAAGGAAGAAATTATACCAATTCTACCAAATCTCTTCACAAAATGAAAGAGGATGGAATACTTCCCAACTCATTCTATGATGCCAGCATTACCCTAGTATCAAATATCAAACTAGACAGAGACATTATAGGAAAACTACAGGCCCATTTCTCACATGAACACAGACACAAAAACCCTTAAAAATTAGCAAATTGAATCCATTAATCTATAAAAGTATAATATATCATGATCAAGTGGGGTTCATCCCAGGAATGCAAGGGTGGTTCAACATTTGAAAATCAATATAATTCATCATATTAATCAATTAAATGAGAAAAACCATATGATCATATCAACAGATGAAGAAAAAGCATTACATAAAATTCAACAACCATGACAGTTATTTGTGCTAACTCTCAGCAAACTAGGAATAGAAGAGAACTTTTGCCTAATAAAGGATATGTGCAGAAAACAACAACTAGCATCATACTTAATAATGAAAGACTTGAACACTTCCCTCACAAAATCAGAACAAGACCAGGATGTCTTTTTTCATCTGTCCTATTTAACACTGTACTGGAAGTTCTAGCTAGTGCAAAAGGCATGAAAATAAATGGCACACAAATTGGAAAGGCAGAAATAAAACTGCCTTTATTTGCAGATAACATGATTGTCTATGTATAAAACCTCAAAGGGTTTACATGCAGGTTTAGCAAAGTCTTAGAATACAAAGTCAGTATACAAAATTCAATTGTGGCCGGGCGCAGTGGCTCACGCCTGTAATCCTAGCACTTTGGGAGGCTGAGGTGGGTAGATCACGAGGTCAGGAATTCAAGACTAGCCTGGCCAACATAGTGAAACCTCGTCTCTACTAAAAATACAAAAATTAGCTGGGCATGGTGGCGCACGCCTGTAGTCCCAGCTACTCGGGAGGAGAATCACCTGAACCCAGAAGGTGGAGGATGTGGTGAGCTGAGATAGCACCACTGCACTCCAACTTGGGCAACAGATTAAGACTCCCTCTAAAAACAACAACAACAACAAAAACCCAAAAAAACGGGCTGAGTGCGGTGGCTCATGCTTTTAATCCCAGCACTTTGTGAGGCTGAAGTGGGCGGATCACGAGGTCAGGAGATCAGACTATCCTGGCTAACACGGTGAAACCCCACCTCTCCTAAAAATACAAAAAAACAGCCGGATGTGGTGGCGTGCACCTCTAGTCCTAGCTATTTGGAGGCTGAGGCAGAAGAATCGCTTGAACCCGCGAGGTGGAGGCTGCAGTGAGCCAGGATTACGCCACTGCCCTCCAGCCTGGCGACAGAGCGAGACGCCATTTCAAAAGAACAAAACAAAACAACAAGTCAACTGCTGTCCTGCATAACAGAAATGAGCAATTGGATTTCGTAATAAGAAAAAGAAAAAAAAAGCCATTTACAATTGCACCACCCACCGCCTCCCCCCACCCTGAAAAAAAAAAAAAGAACTAAGATCTAAATCTAACAAGATAGGTGCAGGATCTATATGCAGAAAACTACAAGACACAGATAAAAGAAATCAAATATCTAAATAAAATAAGATATATTCTGTGTTCCTGGACTGGAAGACTGAACACTGTTCAGATGTCAGTTCTTCCCAGTCTGATTTATAGAAACAATGCAATCCTAATCAAAATTCTAGCAAATTTTTTTTTCGGTAGATAATGACAAACTGAGTCTAAAAATAAAAAGGCAAAGTACTAGAATAGCCAAAGCATTCTGAAAAGAACAAAGAAGACAAGATTTCAAGATTTTTAATAATGCTATATTAAGACAGTGTGATATTGGTAAGGAACAGATTCTTAAATCAATAGAACAAGAGAGAGCTCAGAAATAAAACTACACAAATATAGTCAACTAATTTTTGACAAAGGTGTACAGAAGGTCAATAGCTAAAGGACGCTCTTTCTAACAAATGGTGTTGAAATAACTGGATGCGGCAAGGGAGGCCGCGGCGGGGAAAATGGCGGACGGGAAGGCGGGAGAGGAGAAGCCTGAAAAGTCGCAGCGAGCTGGAGCTGCCGGAGTAATGGAGGGGAAAGTTCCAGTCGCAGCGCTCAGAAGCGATCAGCTGAAGAAGCTGCCGACCTCCCAACAAAGCCTACAAAGATCTCCAAGTTTGGATTTGCCATAGGTAGTCAGACGACAAAGAAAGCATCAGCCATATCCATCAAACTTGGATCAAGTAAGCCTAAAGAAACTGTTCCAACTCTTGCTCCAAAAACTCTTTCAGTAGCAGCAGCTTTTAATGAAGATGAAGATAGTGAACCAGAGGAAATGCCTCCAGAAGCAAAGATGAGGATGAAGAATATTGGAAGGGATACACCAACATCAGCTGGACCAAACTCCTTCAATAAAGGAAAACATGGGTTTTCTGACAACCAGAAGCTGTGGGAGCGAAATATAAAATCTCATCTTGGAAATGTCCATGACCAAGACAATTAAATGATGTTTTGAAATTGGGGTGTGGGGTGGGTGTAAAGTTAAAAGGAACAGTTTCCTTTTTTAGAGAATGGTATAAGACTATCTTTGGAGCCGCTTTTTTTTTTTTTTTTTCATTTTCTTAAAAGATTGAGTGGTACACTAATAAATGAGAGTTTGAAATTAGAGGTAATTTATGTTTTATATACAGATTTCAAGACATTTGCTAATTTTGTAGTTTCATGTGATTAGTTTCCAAAGGTTACAGATAATAAAGAAATCAGAAATGGTACCTTTTTAAGAATTGCATATTTTTTTAGACACAACTATTAGCACATTAAGAGGGAAGCAAAAAGTTATTGTCTATTTAAAACTGCAAGCAGTCACTCTCTTAACTCCCTTATTACCCAAACTTGTCTGGCTCCCAGGAACAGCCTTATAGAGAGAGGGAGTATTGTATTGGGAGGAAAATGTTACTGAACTATTCACTGAAAGTAAATTTAGATAAAATACAGCTTTTTTCCTTATGGGCATTTGTTTTGTTTCAAGTCATCATAAACTAGGTATTGCATTGCTATCAGTGGATACAGATGCTTAGCTCTTAAAAGATTTTTTTTTTTTTAATGTAAACTGTTGAATATTTGAAATAGCCCACTTCACCTTAATGGGTCTTGTCTATCTTCATTAGTCTTCAAAGAAAAACCATTTGCTACCAAAGTAAATCAGTATTTTGAATGTGCTTCTCTTGTTTTTTGTTTATTAGCTAGTTCCTGTAAGCATTTCCACCAGAACTTGAGGCAAATCATAAGGAAGCTGTTTCTTTTAAAACACAAACCACCACCAAAAATTTAAATGTACATATTGCTTAAATATTTGGCTGTTTTTATTTTTAAAAGGTATAAACACCAAAAAAAAAATAATAATAATAACATTGTATGAAGATGGAAAACAAGAAGATGCACTTTCTGTAGCCTTGTCTAAGGATTTAAATTACTAACTTGTGAACTCCAGTTTGAATTGAACTTAACTATCGGCTTTCTTACTAGTAAAATTGTATGGTTTATGTTAAATGCGTACGTATTGACCAGCGGCCTCTGAAAAAGCACATTTTAGATACTGAAATTGAAGGAAAGAAAATGCATCTTCAAACATTTTTTGGAATCTCACCACATGTACTTTGTTAGATTTGTGTATTGTACGGTGTTTGTTTTGTATTTTTGTATTGTATATGAACTTTTTTTAAAATGTGACAGTTAAACACATCTTTAAAAGCATAGTCACAGACAAAAGAAGCATACAGTATAAAAATTTCCTTGAAAACTCCTACAATATTATATTTGGAGGCAGCTTCAGATTGTTTTATTGGTGGTAACTGCTTGCTGAGGTCTTTTAGTTGGTAATAACTCCAGAGAAGCAGCCTGTGTATATTCCTAACATTTTGTTCACTAGCATTTAAGTTTAGAATAAGCCCAAGTAAAACGATGGAAATGTATATAGAACTCTTAGTTCTTACATGATTTAATTATATCAAGATACATGAATTTAACTTACTTTAATGTAGGCAAACTATCCTTTTTTTGTCCATTTTCCTATTTGTTAAAATAACATACCTCTCCTACGTATTATTTTCTTGACCCAAATGAAATATTAACCTAAGGTCAAGCTGGGAGAGAGAAATGACTGAGATGAATGTCTTTACTAAAGTACCAATAAATTTGTCAAACTCAAAAAAAAAAAAAAAAAAATAAAAAAAAAAAAAAAAAAAAAAAAAAAAAAAAAAAAAAAAAAGGGGTTCCCCATTTTCAAAAAAAAAAAAAAAAAAAAAACCCAAAACCTGTATTTTATAGTTTGCACAAAAATAAATTAATTCAAAATGGACGACAGACCTCAATGTAAAAAGCAAAAATACAAGCCTGGCATGGTGGCTCACGCCTGTAATTCCAGCACTTTGGGGGGCTGAGGCGGGCAGATCACGAGGGCAGAAGATCAAGACCATCCTGGCTAACAAGGTGAAACCCCATCTCTACTAAAAGTACAAAAATTAGCGTGGCATGATGGCGGGCGCCTGTAGTCCCAGCTACTCGGGAGGCTGATTCAGGAGAATGGCATGAACCCAGGAGGCAGAGCTTGCAGTGAGCTGGGACTGCATCACTGCACTCCAGCCTGGGCAACACAGTGAAACTCCGTCTCAAAAAAAAAAAAAAAAAAAAAAAAAAAAAAAAAAAAAAAAAAAAAAAAAAAGCAAAAGTACAAAAGTTCTAGGAAAAAATACAGGTGAAAATCTGTGTGATCTTGGGTTTGGTGATGAGTTTTTAGAGACAACAGTAAAATATCATCAAGAAAGAAAAAAACTGGCTGGGTGCAGTGGCTCATACCTATAATACCCGCACTTTAGGAGGCCAAGGTGGGAGGATCACTTGAGCCCAAGAGTTCAAGACCAGTCTAGGCCACATAGCAAGACCCTGTCTCTATCTTTAACTTAAATAATAAATAATTTTTTAAAAGTTAAAACTTTGTGCTAAGAGAGATCCTGCTGAATGAAAAGACCAGCAGCCATAGACTAGAAGAAAATACCTAAAAATTATATATATGATAAATTACTTGTATCCAAAATACACAAAAAAAAAAATTCTTAAAATTCAACAAGAAAATAATCAGATAAAAAAAATGAGCAAAAGGTCTGAACAGTGACTTGAACAAAGAAGATGGGCTGGGAAAGAACCCTATGAAAAGAGGTTCTATGTAATGTGAAGTAAGGAAATACCAATTAAAGCCACAAGATACTATGCTACACATATTAGAGTGGCTAAAATCTAAAAAATGACAATACCAAATGCTGATGCAGAGGTGGGGGCAACAGGAACTCTTACTTTTGAACTCTTACTTCTCACAACTAAAACCACCACCAAAAAATCAAATCATTTATGGAATAACTTTTGTAAGGTGGACACAAATTCTTCCAAAAGATATTAATTCATCCAATAATTTTCCAGACAAGAAATTGAAAACCCACAGGGAGATAGCAAGTGAGATGCTAGGGTGGCGATAGGCTGGGAGGCTTGACAGTGGGTGCTGGAGGCGATTTTGAAGCATAGGTGCATGGGGAGGGTCTCCAGGTAGCATTCGGCCTAGAAGGTGCTTTCTTCCCCCTACGTAGTGCTAAAGTAGGCCTTTCTCAGTAAAATTTCCAATTTACATAAAAGGTGAATTTAGCAAAGTTCCCGCTATATCTAGATAAAAATACAGCCTAAAGTGGGTAACCACAGAAAATAACATATATTTTTCATTTCAATCTTATATTTTTCATTTTAACTTGAAATATACAACTATACATACTCATTTGCCCATCTAGTAATTTGAATCTAGGCCTTTTATCTGAGCATAGTCCAAGGTCGAAGGCTTGATACCATCTTTCTTGCAAAAGCCAGATCCAAAATGGAGAGTCCACAAGGCCCTAATTTACTTTTAAAATTTTGAAGTGGAGCAAAATTTAAAGACAGTTATGAAGCAAACTGTAGAATCCATCTAGATGTTTATAATTACTTCCAATCTTTTAACAGCTCCTCATTGTGAAACATAAGATACATTTGAAAAATATATAAATTTGTAATTTAATGAGTTATTATAAAGCAAATATTATATATGATCACCTCCCAGATCACAAAGTAGCACACTATCTGCATCCCAGAAGCCCCCATGGGATGGGGCTTCCCATCACAACCTGCCATGACAGGTTGCCAGTATGCCCTTCGGAATCTTCTGCATTGTTCATCTGACAAGAGAATGCTTCTACTGTGCATCTGAAGCTGATTCTGAACTTCAAGGCTACTTAGGAACTGCAGATCCAGAAGCCAAGTAGCCTTTGTAATGGTATGTCAGCTCTGATATAGGGAAATCATCCTCCCACGTGGTTTGGTGTGGACAGCTATGGGATGGATTAGCATGGAGTAAGTATCTAATTCGTGGGATGCTGAAGACAGAACAAATGAGATGGAAGAGAAAAAGGCTCCAGCCAGGATGAAAATGAACTTGGTTTGGAAAATATTGACTGATAAATGGATGAGCAAAATGTGGTTTATCCGTACAATGGGATATTATTCAGCCTTAAAAAGGAAGCGGCCAGGCACAGTGGCTCACGCCTGTAATCCCAGCACTTTGGAAGGCTGAGGCAGGTGGATTACCTGAGGTCAGGAGTTTGAGGCAGCCTGGCCAGCATGAAGAAATCCTGTCTCTACTAAAAATACAAAAATTCGCCAGACATGATGGCGCAGGCCAGTAATCCCAGGAGGCTGAAGCAGGAGAATCGCTTGAACCTGGAAGGTGGAGGTTGCAGTGAGCCAAGATCGCGCCACTGCACACCAGCCTGGGTGACAGAGCGAGACTCTGTCTCAAAAAAAAAAAAAAAAAAAAAGGGAAGGGAATCCTGGTACATGCTAAACCTGGATGAACTTTGAAAACATTATGTTGAGTGAAATAACCCAGTCACAAAAAGACAAATCCTGTATGATTCCACGCAAAAGAGGTACTAGAGTAGTCAGATTCACAGAGACAGAAAGTGGAATGGTGACTGCCAGAGGCTGAGGGGAGGGAGAATGGGGAGTTAATGTTTAATGGGTACAGAGTGCCAGTTTGAGAAGATGAAGAGTTCTGGAGAGGAAGGTGGTGACAGCTGCACCCACAACATGAATGGACTCAATACCACTGAACTGTAAACTAAAAATTAAGATGGTGACTCTTACGTGTATTTTACCACAAGAAAAAACAAACAAGATAAAACTTCTTGCTCTTGGGAGCTCGTGGTCTTGCGGAGGTGGTGGGGGGAGATTTGCCGTATGATCAGATAAATTACAACATACTAGAGTATGTGCTCGATTATACCATGAATAAATTGTGTTTTAGGAGCCAGAGGGTGGACATAACTGTCACCGTGGTTGACGGCATGGGCTCTGGAGCCACCTGCCTGGACTTGTCTCTTGGCTATGCTGCTTATGAGCTGTGTGCCTCTGTTTCCCTCCGTACAGTGTATTCATTTTCCAGAACCTCCGTGAGAGTTCAATAAATCCATGTGTGGAAAATGCCTAGAACAGGTAAATAGTAAATAGACATAGTAAATATTATTCTTCATGTAATCAAGCTCAAATTAGCTTTTTTTTTTTTTTTTTTTTTTTTTTGAGATCGAGTTTCGCTCTTGTTGCCCAGGCTGGAGTGCAATGGCATGATCTTGGCTCACCACAAACTCTGCCTCCTGGGTTCAAGTGGTTCTCCTGCCTCAGGCTCCTGAGCTGCTGGGATTACAGGCATGCACTACCACGCCTGGCTAATTTTGTATTTTTAGTAGAGACGGGGCTTCTGCATGTTGGTCAAGCTGGTCTTGAGCTCCTGACCTCAGGTGATCTGCCTGCCTCAGCCTCTCAAAGTGCTAAGCTCAAAGGTGCAAGCCACTGTGACCAGCCTCAAATTAGCTATTTAAGTACAGCTCCGCAAGTTTAGACTGCAGAGTAGGTGTGGCCATGCCTCAGGAATCGCTTTGTAGTGACCTCCCTAGAGGGCGCCTGCAGCACCCAGTCTGTGTGTGCAGCAGCTGACCTGGTGGGCATGCTGGCACTCAGTGAGCAACAACCCTCATGGGCTAAATGGCCCGGTACAGACATGGCAGCCCTGGGGACACACGTTCTGACCGTTTTTACAACAGCGATGTCACATATCCTCCCTCACCAAATTCTTTCTGTGGGGAATTGCTCGCACTTGCAATTGGGCCGGCTAAGATGCTTTCCTTACATGGTGGCTGAGGAGGAACACTTTCTAAGATCTGGGGGACACTGCAGAACTTCACTATTAAAGATTGCATCCTCTCACCCCAGTCAGAATGGCCACTGATAAAAAGGCTGGGCACTGTGGCTCACACCTGTAATCTCAGTACTTTTAAGGGGCCGGGGTGGGAGGATTGCTTGATCCCAGGAGTTCAATACCAGCCTAGGTAACATGATGAGAATTCATCACTACAATTTTTTTGTTTAAAATTAGCTGGGCATGGGGGCACATGCCTGTAGTCTCAGCCACTTGGGAGGCTGAGTTGGGAGGATCACTCAGGCCTGGGAGGTCAAAGCTGCATGAGCTATCATATCACTGTGCTTCAGCCTGGGTGACAGGGCAAGACCCTGTGTCAAAAAAACAAAAATAAAAAGTCAAAATATAACAGATGCTGGCGAGGTTGAGGAGAAAAGGGAATGCTTATACCCTATTGGTGGGGATGTAAATTAGTACAACTACTGTGGAAAGTGATTTGGAGATTTCTCAAAGAACTTAGAACTACCATTCAACCCAGAAACCCCATTACTGGGTATATATCCAACAGAAAATAAATCATTCTACCAGAAAGTCATATGCACATGTATGTTCACTGCAGCACTACTCACAATAGCAAACACATGGAATCAACCTAGGTGTCCATCAATGGTGGACTGGATAAAGAAAATGTGATTGGCCAAGCGCAGTGGCTCACGCCTATAATACCAACACTTTGGCAGGCCGAGGCAAGCAGATCATGAGGTCAAGAGAGCAAGACCATCCTGGCCAACATGGTGAAAGCCCATCTCAACTAAAAATACAAAAATTAGCTGGTCATGGTGGTACATACCTGTAATCCCAGCTACTTGGGAGGCTGAGGCAGGAGAATCGCTTCAACCAGGGAGTCAGAGGTTGCAGTGAGCCAGGATTGCGCCACTGCACCAGCCTGGTGACAGAGAGAGACTCTGTCTCCAAAGAAACAGAGAGAGAAAGAGAGAGAGAGAGAGAGGGAGAGAGGGAGAGAGAGAGAGAGAGAGAGAGAGAGAGAGAGAGAGAGAGAGAGAGAGAGAGAGAAGGAAAATGCGGGGTACATAAACATCATGGAATACTACACAGCCATAAAAAAGAATGAACTCATGTCCTCTGCAGCAACATGGATGCAGCTGGAGGCCATAATCCTAAGCTAACTCACGCAGAAACAGAAAACCAAATATTGCATGTTTTCACTTAGAAGAGGAAGCTAAACACTGGGTAGTCATGGACAAAAAGATGGGGACAATAGACATTGGGGACTACAAGAGAGGGAATGGAAGAAGGGAGGCAAGGGTTGAAAAACTACTGGGTGCTATACTCACTACCTGGGTAAGAGGATCAATCAGGCCCCAAACCTCAGCAGCATGCCATATACCCATGTAACAAACCTGCACATGTATTCCCAGAATCTCAAGTAAAAGTTGACATTATAAAAACAAGTAAATAAAGATCTCATCCTTGCTAATATGTTATACCCAGAAACTTCTATTTACTTGAATACATACATATAAGAACATTTTCCCTGCATAACCTAACTACAGAACTTAATGGAAGATTTATGATTACTGCTGTCACTTCTGACCGGGTGTAGTCTAAAAGTGTCATGTATAATTCAATATAGTATTTCTTTTTTTTTTTTTTTTTTTTTTTTTGACACAGAGTCTCGCTCTGTCACCCAGGCCGGAGCGCAGTGGCGCTATCTTACCACACTGTAACCTCCACCTCCCAGGTTCAACTAATTCTCCTGCCTCAGCCTCCCAAGCAGCTGGGATTACAGGCATGTGCCACCATGCTTGGCTAATTTTTGTATTTTTAGTAGAGATGGGGTTTCACCATGTTGGCCAGGCTAGTCTCAGACTCCTGACCTCAAGTGATCTGCCTGCCTTGGCCTCCCAAAATGCTGGGATTACAGGCGTGAGCTACTGTGCCCAGCCTCTATTATTTTTCAATCCACATCACAGTATTGAAAAACAAATGTAAGAATGTAGGACATTTCTATGTCCTACATGTGAGGAGTCAGCAGCTCCTCACAGACCATCCATCCAAATAAATCCCTGGCTCTGACAATTAGGACAGGAACATGATCTCATTCTCTTCCCAGCTAACTTCTATAGTGCATTAGACAAAACTTAAGACAAAGATAATAAATTCAAAAAGCAAGGCCAGGGGACAAAGATAATAAATTCAAAAAGCAAGGCCAGGGGCAGTGGCTCACGCCTGTAATCCCAGAATTTTGGGAGGCTAAGGCAGGTGGATCAAGGTCAGGAGTTCGAGACCAGCCTGGCCAACATGGTGAAACCCCATCTCCACTAAAAATACAAAAATTAGCCATGTGTGGTGGTGGGTGCCTGCAATCCCAGCTACTCGGGATTTTGAGACTCTTTAAAAAAAAAAAAAAAAACAAAAAAAAAAAAAAGAAACAAAAAAAGAGGGGGAGATTAAGAAAATATAAAACCCAGCTACTCGGGAGGCTGAGGCAGGAGAATTGCTTTAAACTGGAAGACAGAGGTTGCAGTGAGCCAAGATCACGCCACTGCACTTCAGCCTGGGCAAAAAAGCAAAATGCCATCTTAAAATAAATAAATAAAAATAAAAAGCAAATTATTAATTAAAACACTCCAAAGAAAAATGTCTTCTGCATAGAAAATAATCTTCCAACAACGTCTCATTGTATCTTTATCCTTACCTGATCTCTCTGTTGGTACTCGTTAGTTTTGTTGTTTCTGAAAGGAGATCCCTGCTACTCCACCCTGGTCAGATGTGTAAGTTTCCTCACTCCTTTTTAAATTCCCTGGACTTGTAAATACACAATAGGGATATCTGTTTCTTAAAGATTTAGTAGAATTTGGGCTTGTTGGGACATTTTTTGCTTCTGTGACTACATTTTAAAGTATGAATTCAACCCCTTTAATGGTTAAGAGTTTTACTTCTAAGTTTTGGAGAAATATTTACATTCAATGTTTGAAGAAATATATTTATATTTTTCTAGAAAACTATCTATTCTGTTTCAGAAACATACTGGCATAGAACTGTTCATGGTGTTGAGCTTTCTACAATACCTATACTTTCACTTTCTCATTTCTTAGATTCCCCACATCCTCTGAGGGTTATCAAATTATATCTCACTGTTATTTCAACTTAGATTTTCCTGATCACTAATGAGACTGAACATCTTTAAAAATGTCTACTGGGCATTTGTGATCCTCTTCTGTGACTTGTCTATTCTAGCCTTTGATAATTTCCTGCTAGGTTGTCTTTTTATTACTGATTAGCAGAAAGTTGTGGGGTGCTTTTGTTTTGTTTTTGAGACAGAGTCTCACTCTGTCACCCAGGCTGGCATGCAGTGGGGTGATCTTGGTTCACTGTAGCCTCGACCTCCTGGGCTCAGCCAATCCTCCTGCCTCAGCATCCCAATTAGCTGGGATCACAGTCATGCAACATCACACTTGGCTAATTTTTAAATGTTTTGTAGAGACGAGATCTTGCTATGTTGCCCAGACTGGACTCCAACTCCTGGGCTCAAGTGATTATCCTGCCTCAGCCTCCCACAGTAATGGGATTACAGGTGTGAGCCACCATGCCTGGCTAGAAATTTTTAATATATTACTTATCTTGTCTTTGCTCTTCCTGCAGTTTCATAATAATGTGTCTAGATGAATATTTTCTTTTATTCATGCTGCTTGAACTAAATGAACAATCTGTGAACTCTTTCATCATTCTGGAAAATTTTCAGGTGTCTTATCTTCAAATATTGTTTCCACTCCATTCTTTCTATCCTTTTCATCTGGAATTCCCTCTGGGCATGGGGCACAGCCATCATCTGATTTTTTTCGTCTATGTCTCTTAAGCTCTGAGACAGACAGTATTAGATAGCTCAACAGTCATTCCCAAGCTCTCTCTCCCTTGCAGGCTTCCCACTAAAGAAGCTGAAAAATGTTATATGCTTCCTTCCTCAAATGCCCTTGCAGCTGGGGACCATGTAACAGAGTACTGTCAATGAGCCAGAGAAACCCAGGGAGTCTTTTACTTTATTTAAAGGTAAAAAATAGGAGCGACTTACCTCTTCCTCTTCTTCCTGCCCTGCAGGTGGAAGGGATGTCTGAAGTTTGGCAGCTAAAAGGAACCAGTCACACAGGAACAAGTATGGGGACAAAAGTCAACAGATTAAAGATGGTGAGCATGGACAGGAGACACTCTGGGGCCCTCATTACAACACTGAGTGGTGAACCAATCCTGAAACTACTTTTGTTAAAAAAGAATATTAACATTTTTAATGGTTTAAGCAACTGTTGGTTTCTTGAAGGTGAACACATACTAATTCAACCCCTCTATTATATTTTCTATTTTTTTAAATATCTCTTTTATATTCTAGGTAATTTCCCTATATTTATTTTCCAGTTCATTAGTTCTCTCTTCTCCTGCATCTAATCAGTTTGGCAACACATCTCATTGTGGCTTTAATTCCAAATTTTCATTTCTAGAAGTGTTCTTTTTCCAAATTTCTTTTTTAAATGGAATCATTCCTTCCTTGTGGTTTTCTATTGTTCCCTTTATCTCTTTAATATGTTTAAACACAAGCTTTTTGTAGTCATTATTTATCATCTCAAATTCTGGTAGACAATCTTTTCATTTGCTGTATTTGCTGAATAGTTCAAGTAGACAATTTTCACGAGCTATTGTGTACTGTAAGCCCAGGGGCTTCCTGTATCTGGGAGTATAATCCAAGGTCTTTATGCAGCACAGATATTATAAATGTGGACTCCAAACCTCATCTGGCCTGGTTTTCTTTCTTTACAAGAGACTCTCTCTTTTTCTCTCTCTGCCCATAACCAAAAAATACCAGATGGAGACCAGCTTCCTTATCACTTCCCCGGACTGGCAGGTGGAGCTGCAAAAATTTCTGCTCTTACTAAAAAGAGCAGCATGTTGTGAACCTTGGTTGGCTTTACACAGGGGTCTTGGTACTAATGCTGTGTTTATGGAAGTACAGGACCTTGTCTCCTGTTCCTGTGTGGGCAAACACTGGGGTCCCCAGGTTTGTTCTTCAGTCCTCCCTATGCTTCCCTAAGACCAAGGGCCTGGATGCTCTCCTCCACTCTGACAGCTTTAAATACCATCACTGTGCCCGCCCTCTCCAACACAGCAGCCACACGTGACGTGGCTATGTAAATTAAAATTAATTAAAATTAAAATTGGAATTAAAAATTCAATCTCCAGACATACTATCCGTATTTCAGGGACTCAAGAGTCCATGTGGTTGGTGGCTGCCATGAAGGCAACATAGATATATAACATTTCCATAATCTCAGGAACCTCCATTAGATGGAGTGGATTATGGATGACCTCCAGATCTGTGTTTCCAGCTCTGCTCTCCCATCCTGGCTCTGGATTTGCTGTGCAATCACCTGCCTACCATCATCACCTGCATATTTCACAGCCCCTTGGACTCCACATGATTTAAACACCTTTCCCCTAGAATGCTTAATAATCCTGTCCAGCCTGCTTCACAAACAAAGCACCCCACAGAAAAGTAATTTAAAGATTTTAATACATTCTGTGATGGTTAACTGCATGTGTCAACTTGGACAGGCATAGATGGCACCCAGATATTTGGCCAAATATTGTTTTAGATGTTCCTGTGAAGGTGTTTTTTAAAATAAGCTTAACATTTAAATGTTAACATTTAGTTTAAATTAGTAGACTTTGGGTAAAGCAGATGCTCCTCCTCAATGTGGATGGTCTTCATTTAATCAGTTGAAGGCCTTCATAGAAAAATATTGACCTTGCCTAAGAAGAGGAATTTTGTCAGCAGACGGCCTTCATACTCAAAGCATCAACTCTTTGCTGAGTCTCTAGCCTGCTGGCTTACCCTGAAGATTGTGGAGTTGCTAGCTTCTATACTCTTGAGCTAACTTCTCAGAATAAATCTCTCCCCCGCTCCCAATTACCCCCAATATCCTACTGATTCTGCTTCTCTAGAGGACTCTTAACATCTTAAAAAATTAAATTACTTTGCCCAGTTATTGTCATTACCATGACCATTCTTTGGACTTTATTTAAATCCTGACGTGGAGTAATCAAAACAGAGCTTTTAAATGTATCTGTGCCCTCCCCATCTCAGAAAATGGCCCTATCAAACCAGACACCAGGGTCTTTGACTCCTTCCTCTCCTCCTCCCCTACAACCAATCTGTCACTAAGTTCAGCTGATTCTAAGACATATTTCGAATCTTTCTATGTCTTTCCATCCGCACTGCTACACCCTCATGGTTAGTGGGTGAGGCCAAACCTGAGCCAGGGGGAAACTCTGCAGGCTCTGCCCCCTTGGACTGCCTGGATCAGCACTGCCTCTCTGGCCCCACTAACTGCATCCAGCCAACTGGCTTTCTTCCATGTCCTGAACCACACCAAGGTGTTCCCTAGCCGCAGCTACTCCTTTGCCCTGGCTCTGCACTGCTGCCTCCTCTACCTTCTGACACTGTTTTGACATCACTGCCACCAGTCTCCCTGGTCTAAATGTGACCCCCATCACTCACTCTCACGGCACTGAGTTTCTCTCTGGGCTCTTTGATGACTTATCCTTGTTCATTTATAGTTTTACTTGTTATAAAGTCTACCCGCTTACTTGTCTGCCTAGTTCATGAGGGCATCACAGTTCAGAGTTCATGAGTTCAGAGAGCACGTCTCTACTGTTGACTGTCTTAATATGGTGCCTGGTCCTTGGCAAGAAATTCTTGAGTGACCAAGTGTAGGGCCCAGCACAGCGTTTTCCAAAGTATGTTCTATGGGACATATTGTAGGATGTTCTAGGTCAAGGGTTGGCAAACTGCTGCTCACGGACCAAATCTGATTTATAGCCTGTTTTTGTAAATAAAGTTTTGTTGGGACACAGCCATGCCCATTCATTTACAAAGTGTCGAAGCCCTCTTTAGCCCGATGGTAGAGCTGGATGGTTTTGACTGAGACCAACTGACCCACTGAGCCTACTACATGGCCCTTAACAGGGAAAATGTGCCAACCCTTGTTATCGTGATTGTAGTAAAATAAACAAATAGTTAGTAAAGAGGTTATGTGGATCTGATCTATGTTGGGTTAAACAGTCACACAGATTTCTTAATGTAGGACTTCTTGAAGTCTTTAACGTGTTAATAGGCACTGTGCTGTCTACAAATGTCATGTAATATAGTGTTCCAGCAGGGAATGTTTTGTTGGTGCTTGCTGGTTCTTTGGAATAGGCTTTGAAAAATGCTGGCCAAGGTCTTGAAACATGAAGGTGAGATTCCAGCAGGGCTTTCTCTGGAAAGCAGTGATAGGAACTTATCAGTGGCCACAGTGGGGAGGAAGAGAGGAAGGAAGGGAGGGAGGGAGGGAGGGAGGGAGGGAGGAAAGGGCTGATTATCTTAAGGGGCTGGAGTGTGGTATCCACTCTGAATGACAACATTTAGAATTTATGTACAAGATTTATTGGGAGGAAAAGCAGAGCAAAACAGAAAGAAACAGAAGGAAAATTTCCCCGGGGAAATGGTAGTTACTCATTGCAAATTATCTCTAACTTTCCCTAGGATATAAATACCTTAGAGATATTTCTCAGTAGGATATGGGACTTTTTGATGGAAGGAAGTCTCAGATATAAAAAAGGTTAACATTCCAAGCATCTCCAAAATTGGTTAGGTCTCTAGGAGAGCTTACACAAATATTGTGTAATATACAGAATTTTATTCCCCTCAATGCAGCAAAAGTCATTTGAGAAAAATGAAGATATTGAATTGCACACGGGAAGGTAAAATCCTAATTTTAGTGCATATCCAAGAATATCTTCCCAGAGTGTTGAGGTTGTACTAAAGTTCCAGACGGGGGAATGTAGATACAACACTCATGTATAATGCAGCAGGACAGGGCAAAGCAAAACCGCACAGCCCAAGGCATTTGCTTCTAGAAGATGCTTTCGCTTGCCTTGGTTGCCTGGTTACTTGCCTTGCCTTGGTTACTAACATTTGGTACAGACATCAATCACTTGGGGGAGAAGCTGCAGTGTACACACTGAATTGTGTACTATGCTAAATTCCACTGAGGACACAGTTGGATTCGTGGCTGCATTTCCAGTACTTCTTCACCTTTGCCGAGGTCTTCCAGGTGCCTCCATGAGGTGTCTATTAATGAATTGACTCTGTACACTAATTGCAAAAGTCAAAAAAAAAAGAAGAAGAAAAAAGCAAAGCGTCTTGGGAAGAAGGCAGAAGACTGATTAGAAAATGCTGTATGGGTCAAGAGTCATGGCTCATGCCTGTAATCCCAGCACGCTGGGAGGCCGAGTCAGTCGGATCCCTTGAGGTCAGAAGTTCGAGACCAGCCTGGCCAACATGACGAAAAAACTCAGCCAAGCATGGTGGCTGATGCCTGTAATCCCAGCACTTTGGGAAGCCAAGGTGGGCGGATCACCTGAGGTCAGGAGTTTGAGACCAGCCTGGCCAACAGGGCAAAACCCTGTCTCTATTAAAAATACAAAAATTAGTTGGGCATGGCAGTGCCTGCCTGTAATTCCAGCTGCTCAGAAGGGTGAGGCAGGAGAACTGCTTGACCCCGGGAGGCAGAGGTTGTAGTGACCCTAGATCATGCCACTGAACTCCAGCTGGGGCAACAAGAGTGAAACTCCATCTCAAACTCTGTCTCAAAAAAAAAGATTAGGACAGGCACAGTGGCTCACGCCTGTAGTATCAGCACTTTGGGAAGCAGGCGTGGGCAGATCACCTGAGGTCAAGAGTTTAAGACTAGCCTGGCCAACACGGGGAAACCTTGTCTCTACTAAAAATACAAAAAAAAAAAAATTAGCTGGGCATGGTGGTGCGTGCCTGTAGTCCCAGCTACTGGGGAAGGCTGAGGCAGGAGAATTGCCTGAACCCAGGTGGTGGAGGTTGCAGTGAGCCAAGATCATGCCACCGCACTCCAGCCTAGGCGACAGAGGGAGACCCATCTCAAAAAAAAACAGGCGTTGTGGTACACACCTGTAATTCCAGCTACTCAGGAGGCTAAGGCAGGAGAATCGCTTGAACCCAAGAAGTGGAGGTTGCAGTGAGCCGAGATCGCGCCACTGCACTCCATCCTGGGTGACAAAACAGAGAGTCCATCTTAAAAAAAAAAAAAAAGAAAGTTCTGTACGTTCGTTCTTGCAGGAACCAGCTGTCATGGTGATCTAAACAACCTCATTCCCAGGATCTCTCTGGGGTTTTCCCAATAGGTCTTTATTATTACAGCTGTGGAATCAGTTTGAGTTTTTGGGAAAATGTAACAGTTTACAGATCACAGAGGATAAAAGCAGTTCGTTCCTCACTGGAGCTCAGCATATGCAGTAAGAGCCCAGGGAGGACCACACTTACATTAAAGGTCTGGTGAGAGAGAATACAAAGCAAACGCACACATAAGCAGGTTCATGTGAAATCTCAGCAAATGCAGCCTGTGCTGTTTCCCTGCTGTGCATTCAGTGTTCAGTCCTTGCCTGGGACTGGTGTATACACACATTCAATTTTATTTATTTATTATTTATTTATTATTATTTTTTTTTTGAGACAGAATCTCACTCTGTCGCCCAGGCTGGAGTGCAATGGTGCAATCTCGGTTCACTGAAACCTCTACCTCTCAGGTTCAAGCGATTCTCCTGCCTCAGCCTCCTGAGTAGTTGGGACTATAGGCGCCTGCCACCACGCCCAGCTAATTTGGTGTTTTTAGTAGAGATGGGATTTCACCATGTTGGCCAGGCTGGTCTGGAACTCCTGATCTCAGGTGATCTACCTGTGCTGGGATTACAAGCATGAGCCACTGCGCCCAGTCACAGACATCCAATTTCAGTATCTCTGTTCCGATCTCAGGCTAGCTGGTAAACCTCGCGTGGCCTCCCTGCACACGGAGATCACAGCCCTTAGCCACGGACTTGTGACCTGCACATAGACTCCTGGGTCCCCTCTCTTCATAGCATCCTCCTTTCTGATATCCCATTCCATAAAATGTGCGGCTTCGGCTGCCCTCTCTGGTCACCGCCTGATCACCACCTCCTCAGCCAGTGGGGCTGCTATGCTCTGGTCAGAGGCCAGCTCCCTGCACTGGGCGGTGGATATTGTTTCCAGGCAGAGAACTGGTGAGCTGGCCATCACTGCAGGAGTTTCCCTTCTCTCAGAGATTATTCCCACACTGCTTGTTTCGTAGAGATGAATTCCAGATGGCTAAGCTTAAAAACTAAAATTATGCTCTTTCCAGCCAGCGCCGAGCGATGGGCATTTCTCGGGACAACTGGCACAAGCGCCGCAAAACCGGGGGCAAGAGAAAGCCCTACCACAAGAAGCGGAAGTATGAGTTGGGGCGCCTGGCTGCCAACACCAAGATTGGCCCCCGCCGCATCCACACAGTCCATGTGCGGGGAGGTAACAAGAAATACGGTGCCCTGAGGCTGGACTTAGGGAATTTCTCCTGGGGCTCAGAGTGTTGTCCTCATAAAACAAGGATCATGGATGTTGTCTACAATGCATCTAATAATGAGCTGGTCCCTACCAAGACTCTGGTGAAGAATTGCATCGTGCTCATCGACAGCACACCGTACCGACAGTGGTACGAGTCCCACTACGCGCTGCCCCTGGGCCGCAAGAAGGGAGCCAAGCTGACTCCTGAGGAAGAAGAGATTTTAAACAAAAAACGATCTAAAAAAATTCAGAAGAAATATGATGAAAGGAAAAAGAATGCCAAAATCAGCAGTCTCCTGGAGGAGCAGTTCCAGCAGGGCAAGCTTCTTGCATGCATTGCTTCCAGGCCGGGACAGTGTGGCCGAGCAGATGGCTATGTGCTAGAGGGCAAAGAGTTGGAGTTCTATCTTAGGAAAATCAAGGCCCGGAAAGGCAAATAAATCCTCGTTTTGTCTTCACCCGTGTAATAAAGGTGTTTATTGTTCTGTTCAAAAAAAAAAAAAA
>NW_016824266.1:556128-564117 GCF_001698545.2 Rhinopithecus bieti
ATATATATATAATTAGTGGCATCACATATAGACAAAATAGGTCAATGTGGATTCCAAAGTCATGAATGAATAAGAGTTCTAGTAATTATATGATTCTGTGTCAAACAGATCGTAAAGGAATGCCTTGTCCTTTTCATTCCAAAAATTTTGAAGAAGACTTGGCTGTAAATGAGGGAAGCAAGATGCAATTCAACCCTTGCTAGAAAGGCAGGCCTTAATGTTTTTTTCCTCATGTGATAGGTTAAAGATGTCTACAGATTCTGAGAAATCCTCCATTTAAGAAACAGAGTCCAATTCTCCTCCGCTTGAATCTAGGCTGGCCTTAACAATTTGCTCGAATGTGGAGTAAGTGACTTGGGACTCAGAAGGCCAGTTCCTAAGAGCTTGAAGTTCCTACCCAGGATTCTTGGAATGCTCTCTTGGACCCCTGAGGCTCCTGGAGTATGTGGAAATTCACGCTGGCCAAGTATACAGGCTGCATGGAGACAGATGGCGGCCCCACTGTCCCAGCGGCAGCCATGAGGGCTGGTGACCAAGAAGCAGACAGCAGTCATGCCCAAACAAAATGAACACTGTTGTTATTCTAATCCACTGTGTTTCACGGTGGTTTGCTCTACAGCTATAGCAACCACAACACCTGACCTGACTTCTTTCACATCTGATGCAAAGGAGTGAATCACATCTCTGTGGTGGTGGAAAGAAACCTATTGTCCCCCAAGCAAATAACTCTGGGGTTCCTTGGAATTCCAATTCTGATCCTGTTCATGTTATTGTTTTAGTCACCTTCTTTTTATTTTATATGGCTCATCATCTCCCAAATCAAGGTTGGCAACTTCTGCTTATCCTTTTTTTTTTTTTTTTTGAGACAGTCTTGGCTCTGTCGCCTAGGCTAGAGTACAGTGGCGCGATCTCGGTTCACTTGCAAGCTCCGCCTCCCGGGTTCACACCATTCTCCTGCCTCAGCCTCCTGAGTAGCTCGGACTACAGTGTCCACCACCACGCCTGGATAATTTTCTGTATTTTTTTTCAGTAGAGACAGGGTTTCACTGTGTTAGCCAGGATGGTCTTGATCTCCTGACCTCGTGATCCGCCCACCTTGGCCTCCCAAGGTACTGGGATTACAGACATGAGCGACCGTGCCCAGCCTGCTTATCTTTTAAAATTTAAGAAAATGCAGACCTCCTCAACCCACTCAGTTCAATGTCATTACTACTCTGAAACATGAGCTGCAGGGACCATGCTCATGGCTGTTTCCACTGTGCCTTTCCTTCTGCAACGCCAGGGTGGGCAGAATGACGTGTGAAGGGGGCCTTCATAGCACCTTTCCAATCAGGCAGGGCAACCTGCCTTCATCAGCACTCTTTCTCTACACTTTCTTCTTGTTTATTCTTCCAGGTGAATTTTTAATTATTTTGTTAAGTTCAAGAATAAAGTTTGTTGGGATTTTAATTGGAGATTGATTTGGAATAATTCGCTTTTTATTTTTTTTTTGAGACGGAGTCTCGCTCTATCGCCCAGGCTGGAGTGCAGTGGCCGGATCTCAGCTCACTGCAAGCTCTGCCTCCCGGGTTTACGCCATACTTCTGCCTCAGCCTCCCGAGTAGCTGGGACTACAGGCGCCCGCCACCACACCCGGCTAGTTTTTTTTGTATTTTTTAGTAGAGACGGGGTTTCACCGGGTTAGCCAGGATGGTCTCGATCTCCTAACCTCGTGATCCGCCTGTCTCAGCCTCCCAAAGTGCTGGATTACAGGCTTGAGCCACCGCGCCCGGCCATAATTCGCTTTTTAAATGGTTCCTCTCACTATCTGCCCTGACAGAACTGAGGGTTTGAGACTGGGAAAGACGAGACAGCGACCACGGTGAGCTGGTCCAGGAAGCAGCACCCCTCCCTTTACTCCTCTGTGGGCAAGAGCCTTCCCATGGCAAGAGGACGGCTGTGTCCCAGACATGTTCAGGCAGATGCTGCACAGCCTCTCCCTGGAGACAGAATCACAGGAGTTCACATCTCAGGAGTGGTTGGGGCCCCATCTTTCTTACTTCCTCTGTTTTCATTTGACAAACACTCAGGGAGTCCCCACCTGCAGCATTTCCTCCCTGAGATTCCCTGGCGTTGGCATTGTGACACAGGGTCTGGTTGCGTTGCGAGCACAGGTCAACACCTCCTGCCCCCTGGCTGGGTCCACTTCCTCTGGCCCACCAGCAGCTCAGGCAGTGCTGGCCTTGCACAGCACCTGAAGGCAGGCGAAGCCCCGTGGCTCAGCAGGGGCCTCTGGTTTCTTCTGTGGCATCGTGAGAGCAGGTCTTCTCTATGCCCTCAGTTCAGGACCCACACAATTCCCTGCCATCTTCTGTCCCCAGGACCACGCTTCAGGCCTCTGGACAAATGCTTTCCTGGAATTTTCTTCCTCTCCTTTCTTCTTCTGCCTTTCTGTTAAGTTGGCTACCTCATTTTCATTAACTCCTCTCTTCTTCCTTGCTTGCTGCTTCTAAAAACTGTTGTAACTATGCAAAGCTCTGCTGGCTCCTCTCCTCCTGGAGTCACCCAGGGTCAGTGGACTGGCAGCACCCCGAAGCCCCATCCTGCTCCTTGCTGAATGTTTACCTGTGTCCAGAAGCTCCCCCAAGGAAACGCTGGAGACACCTTCTCATGAGCCACCTGCACGACTCACTAGCAGTTCAGCCCTCAAAGCTGGGAGTAGAGTCCACACAAACATTTCTAAACCCCTCCATGCGTGAGGGGCTGAGGAGTACACCTGCAGGGAAGTGTGGTCCTACTGCATGTGATTTACCCATGCTGCGGTGCAGGCAGGCAGCACAGCCTGAGGTTGTAGTGTATAGGAGGCAGGATGAACTCTGGGGCTTCAGGAAAGGGCGAGCCACTACAAGATTCCTCATGGAGTTCTGGGAGCCCAGGAGACAAAAATCTGGTTCTTTCTTTGTTTTATAATAAGTCCTCACTTAATGTCATCGAGAGGTTCTTAGACACTGTGATGTTAAGTGAAATGGTGATGTGCTGTGTGACAAAACCAGTTTCACTGTAGGCTAACTGATATGAGCCACAGTTGAGTTCTCATGGCTTATGGTATGTGGTTTCACCCAAAGCTGCAGTTTCCAGGAACCGACTGCCCACACTAACAACTGAGCTGACATCAAACTGAATGAAGCCCCTGGCTAACCTAAATGTCCATTGCTCGAAAGAGTAACAAACCAACCCAAACCGTGACCAGCTCCTCCTCCTCTCACTAAAGCAACTCAGTGTGACTTCAGGAAAATGACTCATCTTTTCTGCCTTTGGTTTTCTCATCTTTCAGATGAAGTGGCTAGATTAAATCAGTGGTTCTGAAATAAACAGTTATGAAACCTGTTCTTCCAATCTGACATTTCTGCAAAGGTTTTTTTTTTTTTTTTTTTTTTTTTTTTTATACGGAGTCTTGCTCTGTTGTCCAGGCTGGAGTGCAGTGTCACAATCTCGGCTCACTGCAACTCTGCCTCCCAGGTTCAAGTGATTCTCATGCCTCAGCCTCCCAAGTAGCTGAGAATACAGGCACATGCCACTATGCATGGCTAATTTTTATATTTTCAGTAGAGTTGGGGTTTCGCCATGTTGGCCAGGTTGGTCTCGAACTCCTGACCTCAAGCAATCTGCCCACCTCGGCCTCCCAAAATGCTGAGGTTACAGGCGTGAGCCACCATGCCTGGCCTGCAGAAGCTTTTTAAAGGTAGGGTTTGTAAACCACAAAATCCAGTGATCTTCTCTTTTACAACCTTCTATGTTTTACCTTGCATTGCCCCAAAGAGCAGCCAGCAGCCACATGTGGCTGTTTAAATTAGTTAAAATCTTAAAAACAAATTTACAAGAAAAAAACAACCCCTTTAAAAAGTGGGCAAAGTACATAAACAGACACTTCTCAAAACAAGACATTCATGTGACCGAGAAACAAATGAAAAAATGCTCAACATCACTTATTAGAGAAATGCAAATAAAAACCAAAATGAGATACCATCTCACACCAGTCAGAATGGCGATTATTAAAAAGTCAAGAAACTATGGATGCTGGCAAGTCTGTGGAGAAAAAGGCATGCTTTTACACTGTTGGTCACAGTGTTCAATCATTATGGAACACAGTGTGGCAATTCCTCAAAGACCCAGAAGCAGAAATAACACTTGACCTAGCAATCTCATATCTGGGCATATACCCAAAGGAATATAAATCATTCTGTCATAAAGATACAGGCATGCATATGGTTCACTGCAGCACTAGTCATAAGAGCAAAGACATAGAATCAGCTCAAATGCCCATCAATGATAGACTGAATAAAGAGAATAAGGGACATATACACCATGGAATTCTCTGCTGCCATCAAAAGGAACGAGATCATATCCTTTGCAGGGACATGGATGAAGCTGGAAGCCGTTATCCTCAGCAAACTAATGCGGGAAGAGAAAAAAAAACATTGCATGTTCTCACTTATAAGTGGGAGTTGAATGATGAGAACACATGGACACACGTATGGGAGCACCACACACTGGGGCCTGTCTGGGGGCATGGAGGGAGTGACAGCACCACGAAGAATAGCTAATGGATGCTGGGCTTAATACCTGGGTGACGGGTTGATCTGCGCAGCAAACCACCACGTCATATGTTTACCTATGTAACAAACCTATACATCCTGCACGTGTACCCCAGAAGTTAAAAGTTGAAGAAAAAAATTAATAATTTTTAAAATTAAAATACAACAAAATTAAAATTCAATTTCTTAGTCACATTAGCCACCTTTTAAGTGCTCAGCAGCCACTGTGGCTAAGGTTCAGCCAGCACAGATCTAGAACATTCCCATCATCACAGAAGGTTCTACAGGACAGCGCTGCCCTGCACTTATGCAAACATGCATGCATAGTTCCCCTCTTTTATGCAGATGGCGGCATGTTCTGCTCCCTTACCAAGATATACAGAGCTAGGTCCTTCATGACATCTGGAAGAACAATTTCAGTGTAGAGACCAAGGGACCAGATGCTGGGCCCAACAGCAGGAGTTCAGTCCCAGCTCTGACCCTTACTAGAGTGTGACTCTGAGCAGTCATGGAGCCTCTTGCTGCTTTGGTTTCATATTCATAAACTGGATATAAAATGCCTAACTCATGGGATTGTGGTCAAGACCAAATGCACTTAGACAATGTTGGTCACATGGTAAATATTTCATCACTGCTAGCTTTACTTCCGTCACCATTGCCTACTTCACTCTCTGATGACACATGCAGGTCCATCATATGGATGGAGACAGTAGGCATTTAGGGTGTTTCCAGTCTTTCGTTATCACAAACACTAGTGCAATAATTATCTTCCCAAGCACATCTCTACACACAGGTGGAATCCATTTTGATGGATTCCGCCAAATTGCCCTCAAAGAGGTTCTTCCACCTTAGACTCTGTCTCCCAACAACACACGCGTGACTGTGTCCCTCTACCATACAGCATGTGCCCTTTAATGACGGGCTTCTTTTTACTCAGCACAGGCCCATCCGTGTTGTCTTGTGTGTCAGCCACGCCGCTTCTGCATCCACCCATCCACCTTCTTCTCTCAATACCCCAATCCCCATCATGGTTCAGGAGTTGTGGGTTTCCTTGTGTCCTCCAGAACCACAGTTCTGGCTGAGAGACCACCTGCCACCATGGCTTGAAAACCCTCTCCAACTCTGTAGCCAGCGGAGTTAGATCCATATTCCTGGCCTGTGTGGAAAGACATAAGTCATAAGTTAATCATAAGTTAATCATAAGTCATAAGTTAATCATAAGTTAAGTCATAAGTTAATCCACAAAGTTCTAGCACTCCAAAGAGAACATTTTTAGTAAGTGAAATTTTTTTTAAAGGAAATAGTACTTCTATATTTTTGGATGTGCTTACTAAGAAAATAATATGTAATAACTAAAGAATTAATTCGAAGGAATTTTGTTCCAAGATTAAGTTTAGTTTATACTTAGAAAGGCGGAATTCAGCCTCTAAAATGGTAAGTGTCTTGTGGTGAAATTACTTCTTTTTCCCAAATGGACATTTCATGAGTAAGGGAATGGAAAAAATGCTCAGTGCAGATTCACTTGGGACTGTAATTATCTAAATAGGCTCACATGCTGTCCTGGGGGAGGGAGAGGGAACAGCAGCAAATACCAAAGCCTCCTTTTTGTGAATGGTGACATGATGGCTTTGGTGTTGGGTGGTGTCATGTTGCAGCACCAGTTGCTGGCATATTTGACCTACTGAGGCCCTCAGCCTCAGATAGCCCTCAGGAGGAAAGAAGACAAAGATACTTAAATCACCCTCAGTCTCCAGGAGGAGACTTTCTGACAATATTTATTTTTGAAAATCCTATTTTTCCTTCCTAAAGCTGGCATGACATCTAGTATTTCTATTTACATGGAAAAAAGTGTAAATGGGCAGTTTTGATATAGATACTTCCTTCAAATGACCCTGGAAAGCCAGAAAATGAGGCTAACTCATGATAATAACCTTTCTTTCGTTTTAGAGACAGGGTCTCACTCCGTCACCGAGGCAGGAATGCAGTGGCATGACCATGACTCACTGCAGCCTTGAACTCCTGGGCTCAAGCAATCTTTCTGCCTCAACCTCCCGAAGTGTTGGGATTAAAGGCATGAGCCACTGTGCCCGGCCAAGAACTTTTAACTGAAGTCCAGTGCCGTCTCTAAAAAGCCCACCTTGTGAGTCCCCTCACTTTCTCCCGCATTTCATAGGAATTTGGCAGGTTGGAAGAGGCAGGATGTGGGCCCTTAGTCTGCAGGGTGGCTGAGTTTCTGGTCTTCCTAGATGTTCCTCTCAGCCACCGGCCACCATCTCCAGGGGGCATACTGGCCTCTGCTCTCCCTCCACAGCCCACTGGAACTTCCGCTCTTATCCCCTGCCTCTGTTACACCTCTAATTCTCCAATATGGACCTCCATGAGTTGCCTTGATGAAGGCCTGGAGCCCAAATTGCTGGCAACCAAAACACTCTCTCCTTTTCCTTAAGGACACGGAGGACCTAATCTTCCCGTCTTTCAGGTAGGTGGTGGTGAGGGCAGGGAGGGGAGCTGCGTACCATACCTCTGAGAAAAGAGAGGATAAATAAAACAGCTAAGTACTCCTGTCAGAAAAAGCCAGTCTTTCCACACAGGCCAGGAACATAGGTCTAACTCCGCTGGCTACAGAGTCAGTACGGGTTTTCAAGCCATGGTGGCAGGCGGTCTCCCAGTTGTGGTTCTGGAAGACACAAGGAAAACCACAACTCCTGAACTAGAATGGGGTAGGGGCTATGGAGAGAAGAAGGTGGACGGATGGATGCAGAAGCAGTGTGGCTGACACACGCTGCAACACAGATGGGCCTGAGGAAGTTGCACTGAGTGAAATCAGTCCCTCACCAAAGGGCACATGCTGTGTAAGTCCACGTCTATGAGGTGCCCAGAATGGGTAAATTCAGAGACAAAGCAAAACGGTGGTTAGGGGCTGAAGACAGGGAATAGGAAGCCCCCACCCCAGTGTTTAAAGCTTACAGAGCTCAGTTTGGGACGATGAAAACGTTTTGGAAATAGAAAGTAGTGATGATTGCACAATCATGTGAACGTGCTTCATGCCTCTGAACTGTACATTAAAACAGTTAAAATGATAAATTTCATGTTATGTGTATTTTACAATAAAAAATAAAAAAAGAGGCCGGGCATGGTGGCTCACACCTGTAATACCAGCACTTTGGGAGGCCAAGGTGGGTGGATCACGAGGTCTGGAGATTGAGACCATCCTGGCTAACACAGTGAAACCCCGTCTCTACTAAAAATACAAAAAATTAGCCAGGCGTGGTGGCGGGCACCTGTAGTCCCAGCTACTCGGGAGGGTAAGGCAGGAGAATGGTGTGAACCTGGGAGGCAGAGATGGCAGTGAGCTGAGATTGCACCACTGCACTCTAGCCTGAGTGACAGAGTGAGACCCCATTTCAAAAAAAAA